>NC_073342.2:23496666-23815833 GCF_027580225.2 Misgurnus anguillicaudatus | reverse complement strand
CAAAGTAAAGTGGTCTTGCCACTTAATTGAAATGTGCATTATTTGGATTGAAATAATTGTTTTTCCAGATTCTCCAGGCACGGATGTTTATATTTCCAGTTTGGTTTGAGTTTAAAAATTAAAATCAATATTCACAATTAAGTAGTTGTGTTCTTATTTTTAGATAATCTAGTGTGACAACTTACCCGCCCTAGTGTGACAACTTACCCTCCGATGGGGCAAATTGTCACAAGTGCACAGTCACTATTCAACAGTCTACAACTCTGTAATGAGATAAGATATAAAGATGTTATGAATACAACATATGTGCCCAAGACTTCCTTCTTTCATTTGGTATGAGATTTATACCATTTTGATGTATGGTGCTCAGTAAATGTTAGACAGTGTGAAAAGTGTGACAACATACCCCGCTCTCCCCTACTTAAAGGAAAACACCACCGTTTTTCAATATTTTACTATGTTCCTACCTCAAATTAGACGAAGGAATACATACCTGTCTTTTATCATTGCGTGCACTTAATCTTTGTACAGCGCGTCATGAATGTGTTAGCATTTAGCCTAGCCCCATTCATTCCTATGGATCCAAACAGGCTTGAATTTAGAAGCTGCCAAACACTTCCATGTTTTCCCTATTTAAAGACTGTTACATGAGTAGTAGGGCTGCACGATTAATCGTTTTTAAACCGAAATCGCGATGTGAATGGATGCGATTTTCGAATCGCAAGAAATGCGATTATTTCGATTCAAAACTATTAACTATAACAATCATCTAGTACGCAGTTTTTGACAGTTCGCTTCATGCGCATTTTACGTTTGATGCAGTTTAGACCAATAGAGTGCATGAACACTGAGGTGCTGACTACACGTCATCACACCATTTGGAAAACATGAGCGCGAGCAGCAGTTTAACTCCTCAACAAAGTGTACGGCCATATGATTTCCGCGATGCGGAAAACACGGACAGAATCGCGAAATGCATACAAATGGAATTAACTGCACAACGCGGAATGTCATGAAGTTGGCAGATTTTGGATTCAGTCATTTTAAAAACGCATTATAACTCATTAACCGGCAAATGAAAGGACAGAAATGCGCGAAAACATTTCCCTTTTGTGTAATGTTGGACTTAAAGAAAGGTGTATATACGTCCGTTTCTCGTCATGCATCGCAAACAATTACAAGCGCCTCATCAGACTATAAGCAGGTTTCATTAAAGCCCGGAACACAGCAGACGAAACAGGTACATTATACTTTCTTGCACGCGCACATCTGCACCGCTTTGAATATTTACAGGCATGAGGGTTCATGAAGCGCGCACACAGAGAGCAGTCAGCACACGCGTGATCACTAAACTTAAGTTTTCTTTCTTGTCTAAGTGAACATAAACAGCTGGATGTTTATCAGTAGGCTATATTGAAGCAGAGCAGTTTGCTGTCTTGTGTCTTAAAGTGACAGTAACCTGGTGCTTTCTGTGTCAGAAATGTTTATTACACACCAAAAATTAAAATCACTCCTTACTCTTAACTGAACAAGCTTCTGCAGCTCCACATTTAAAATCCTACAGTGAGGACTGTGCAGTCTTTTATTTGTATTTTTTGCTTATGTTAAATCATAGATTCAAATAACTAATATATTTACATTTATTACAGATGCCTGAAAAGTAAAACAAGATGAGTATAGTCTTATGATTAAAAGAAATACTAAACATTTGCTTGTCAGATGCATTGTTGTAGTGACAGCCAAAATACATTGGCCTATATGTTATTTTAAATAAAACTTTCAAAAAAAAAATTTTAAATTGTATTTTTTTTAATGTTCTTAGATTAAAAAAAAAGTTTGTCTGCAGAATAGCAAAGTCCTGCAGACAACTTGGTACAATGTTTAAGAGGTTTTAAATAAACAGTAGCACAGCATCTTTCTTTGGTGCTATTAAAACCACCACAACAAACCTGGATGTACCTCTTTTATTATATACTAATGAATCGCACTTTAAATCGCGAATCGCAATTTTGATCAGAAAAATCGCAATTAGATTTTTTCTCCGAATCGTGCAGCCCTAATGAGTAGTTACATGAGTAAGTATGTTGGCACGAAAGAAAATGTGGTGCTTTTTAGGCGGATAAAAATGAGAACTATATTGTATGGTGGAAGAGCACTTAGTTTGCAGCACTTCGACCTTGGGCGCAGTAATAAATGAAGAGTTTCGTTGCAAAATGAGATAACCACCGTTTTTTTTTAATTGTTCAGAAATCTTGTTTTTTGGTTGTGCATTCCAATTAATTTCAATTCAACTGCAGTTGGTTTGTTTTGATTTAAAACCTTCATAACTTAAAAAATACAGCTTAGTAGCACCATAAAACAAAATAATAACATGATAACATATTAATAAACATGTTTTGACAAAAATGTAAAAAAATGGATTTATCTCGTTTTGCAACTAAACTCTTCAAATATTGAAAAACGGTGGCGTTTTCCCTACCTTTTATCTAATACATTTTTAATTTTCGTTTGTGGACACTATATTAAGTTGGTTTTCATCATGCACGTCTTTAACACCTTGCTTCGCCCACCATCTTTCGTATTTTCTTTCGTTCACCCCTTTTATCAAAGTTGATATAGGCGTTTGGCACTGAGGATGTGTATGCGTGAATGTTTGCATGTTGGGGAGGGTGTTGCGTGTTTCTTTGACACGGTGTAATACATCACACGCTCCAGGGGGTCTCTCTGGTATGCTCCTCAATAATGAAGTTCATTCGTTAACTTCCCCCCTCAAAGGCCACGCTCCCCCGCTGCCCTTTTCAGCAGCCGCAGCACTTCGTACAGTATTCATACCGCCACGTGAAGAAAACACATAATCATGCTCTTTACATGCAACAGTCGCCGCTGCCACAGACGCTCCGCGTGAAGGATAAGAAGGCCCATTACCTATCCTTCATTCCTAGTTATGACTGTAATTATCACAGCCGAAATCACCTGCCCTACTTCCTGTTGAGAGACTGGTGAGGTTCCACTTCCAGTCACCCCCTCTTCCTGTTTTTCCGAGAGAGGGAGTTTTATGTGGATTCACGGGGAGGAAGAAAAGGGGCATTTGAATGCAGAGCATCTCTGCCTTGCCCCCGTTCAAACCTTGGTACATGGTGCGTGGTTCCCTATGCTCCTTCTCCTAGTACAGATCCTCAGCTTTTTTTGGTTGAGATCTTCCATATTTTTAAGATAGAATAACTTTATATCTTATTTCCTTTATATTGAAGGAATAAATTAGCCAAACGTGAAAATTATTTCTTCATTTACACTGCAAAAAATTATTTTCAAGAAAATTTTTTTTTGTATTTTTGTCTTCACTTTTCAGTAAAAATATATAAAAATTCTTGAATTTAGATGCTTTTTCTTGATAAGCAAAACGACCCAAGAAAATAAGTCTAGTTTTTAGACCAAAAATATCCAATTTTAGTGATTTTGTTTATAAAACAAGCAAAAAAATTGAATTTGTATTGAATTTACTGTTTAAGAAAAATGTTCAAGATTTTTTTGTTTACCCCATTGGCTTGTTTTATGCACAAAATCACTTAAATTTTATATTTTTGGTTTAAAAACTAGACAAATTTTCTTGGGTCGTTTTGCTCATCAAGAAAAAGGATCTTAATTTAAGAATTTTTAGATATTTTTACTAAAAACAAGACGAAAATACAAAGACATTTTTTTCTTAAAAATCATTTTTGCAGTGTACTGACCACACTGCAAAAAATTACTTTCTTACTTAGTATTTTTGTCTTGTTTTCAGTAAAAATATCAAAAAAATTCTTAAATCAAGATGAGTTTTCTTGAAAAGCAAAATGACCTAAGAAAATAAGTCCAGTTTTTAGACAAAAAATATACAATTTAAGTGAATTTGCGCTTAAAACAAGCATAAAATCTGCCAATGGGGTGAGGTATTTTTTCTTGAATTAAGTTTTTAAGAAAAACTTAAACTTATTTTTAGATTTTTTTTCTCACCACATTGGCAGATATTTTTGCTTGTTTTAAGCACAAATTCACTTAATTTTTTGTATATTTTGTGTAAAAACTAAACCTAGTTTTTTTTTAATTTTTAGATATTTCTACTGAAAACAAGACAAAAATGCTAAGTAAGAAAGTAATTTTTTTGCAGTGCATACACTGCAAAAAATGTTTTTCAAGAAAAGAAAATCTTAGTATTTTGTCTTGTTTTCAGTAAAAATATCTAAAAGTTATTAAATTAAGATGCTTTTTCTTGATGAGCAAAATGACCCAAGAAAATAAGTTTGAAGCAAGTTTTAAGACCAAAAATATCAAATTTAAGTGATTTGGTGAATAAAACAAGCAAAAAAAATTCTTGAATTTAGTGTTTAAGAAAAATGTTCAAGATTTTTTTGCTTACCCCATTGGCAGATTTTTTTGCTTGTTTTATGCACAAAATCACTTAAATTAGAAATTTTTGGTCTAAAAACTAGACTTATTTGCAGTGTACTGAGCACATGGAAAAAACTTTATTACTTAGTATTTTTGTCTTGTTTTCAGTAAAAATATTTAAAAATTCTTGAATTGAGATGCTTTTTCTTGATGAGCAAAACGACCCAGGAAAATAAGTCCAGTTTTTAGACAAAAAATATACAATTAAAGTGAATTTGTGCTTTAAACAAGCAAAAATATCTGCCAATGGTGTGAGAAATTTTTTCTTTGAATTTTTTTTTAACATTTTTCTTGAATCACCCAATTGGCAGATATTTTTGCTTGTTTTAAGCACAAATTCACTTCAATTTTGTATATTTTGTGTAAAAACTAAACTTGTTTTCGATATTTCTACTGAAAACAAGACAAAAATGCTAAATAAGAAAGTCATTTTTGTCAGTGCATACGTCATGGTACCATTAAGGTACTAAAAACAGTAAACCAGTCTTTTGACATCTGCTTTATATGAGAAACAAACCAAAACTCATAACTATGGTCACTACCTACTTCCACTGTATGAAAAAGCATAGCTTTAAATATCTCATGCGATCCAATAAGGATACAGAAAGTGATAAGCGTTTTACAGTAAATGACACAATTTCATTTTTGGCTGAACTATTATTTTAAATTCACATTTACTGTAGTGAAGCCCAAACACTTCAGTTGGTTAAATCTATCGGTTGATATAATCTCGAACAGCATCCCGCACCTGAGGCACTTACTCTCCTTTTGGAGTATTTTCTTCCCGGTCCTCTGAGTATTATTTCGTCCTTGCTATTATCGAGTCGCAGCTCACCTTGACTAAGAGTCTTGCCTCACTCTCTCTACCTCTTTCCAATTAATCTTATAAACACATTTATGTGTTTGTCTCTTTCTGCCACATCGCCAGCGCAAGAAAATGCCCAAAGACATAGAAATTGGTTTGACATCTCTGCTCTATTAAAACTAACAGAGCAACGACAACATCGACGGCAACAGCGAGCAAACAGCCGCTTGGGGCCATCCGATGTTTTCAATTACACCGAGCACAAGGGGAGTTTAATGCTTATCAAATTGTTTACTGCCAAATGTCTCCATATTATTAATACCTGGAAGGGTTCAAATTTAATTTGAAGTAAACACGCTCTCCGTGTAGAGGAGGATTGGAGATATGTTTGAGTAACATCTCAAACACGACGCTCTGTCTCTGGTCTCCGCGCTTTGTTCTTGGCAAGCATGTTTAGACGTGTCGTCTGGTGACTTGGCTCCTTTTATTTTGTTGATTATTAATCTTTGCTTACAGCGCAATTACGTTTTGATAATTTTGCAAATGACTGAAGAAAACAAATGTTTTGTTAGAAATCATATGGTACACTATGGAGCGGTTTCCCGGACACAGTAAGGTTAAGCCAGGATTAGGCCTTAGGACATTTAAGTAGTTTTTACAAAAAATATCTTCCAAAAAACAATACTGGTGTGCATCTTAAGACAAAACAATGGCACTGATTTATGTTAAAGGGGACATTTTACAAGACTTTTTTAAGATGTCAAATACATGTTTGGTGTCCCCAGAGTACGTATGTAAAGTTCTAGCTCAATAATAATTTATATTAACATGTTAAAATTGCCACTTTGTTGGTTTGAGCAAAAATGTGCCGTTTTTGGGTGTGTCCCAAAAATGCAAATGAGTTGATCTCTGCAATAAATGTCAGTGCCGTGGTTGGATAGTGCAGATTAAGGGGTGGTATTGACATCACAAGGGGAGACAAATTTCAATGCCGTTTTTTCACATGCTTGCAGAGAACCAAAACTAAGTCACTGGGTTGATCTTTTTCAATTTTTTTAGGTTGATAAAAGCACTGGGGACCGATTATTGCACTTAAACATGGAAAAGTCAGATTTTCATGATATGTCCCCTTTAAGACATGTCAGGGCAAGATATTGGAAGAATTAAAGGATTAGTCCATTTTCAAAAAAAAAACCCAGATAATTTACTCAACACCATGTCATCCAAGATGTTGATGTCTTTCTTTGTTCAGTCGGGAGGAAATTATGTTTTTTGAGGAAAACATTCCAGGATTTTTCTTATTTTAATGGACTTTAATAGAGCCCAACACTTAACACTTAACTCAACACGTAACAGTTTTTTTCAAAGGACTCTAAACGATCCTAAACGAGGCATAAGGGTCTTATTTAGCGAAACGATCGTCATTTTTGACAAGAAAAATAAAAAATATGCACTTTTAAACCACAACTTCTCGTCTAGGTCCGGTCCTGTGAAGCGCCAGCGCGACCTCACGTAAATGCATAGTGACGTAGAGAGGTCACGTGTTTCATATATGAAACGCACATTTGCGGACCATTTTAAACAATAAACTGACAAAAAGACATTAATTAGTTTCATTCCACATAAAACATTGCGGAACGATCTTCTTTCTCCAGACTTGTAAACACTGGGGCGGAGTTTTGCGTTCGTCCTCTTTGACCTCTTGACGTCATGACGTATTACGTGAGGTCGCGCTGGCGCATCACAGGACCGGACCTAGACGAGAAGCCGTGGTTTAAAAGTGCATCCCTTTTTTCTTGTCAAAAATGACAATCGTTTCGCTAGATTAGACCCTTATGCCTCGTTTGGGATCGTTTATAGTCCTTTGAAACTCAGTTGAAAAAAACTGTTATGTGTTGAGTTAAGTGTTAAGTGTTGGTGTCCATTAAAGTCCATTAAAATGAGAAAAATCCTGCAATGTGTTCCTCAAAAAACATAATTTCTTCTCGACTGAACAAAGAAGGACATCAACATTTTGGATGACATGGTGGTGAGTAAATTATCTGGATTTTTTTTAAGAAAATGGACTAATCCTTTAAGACAGCTCAAACTTGCATTTTAGTCTGGGACTTGGATAAGCCATGGGTCATGTCTAGTGTTAACCTACAAAAGCACATTTTCGGTGAATCCATACCCTCGCCCTACAATTGCCAAAATGAATACAGTAGAGAAAAATGAGATTTCGGCCATATTTTTATTTTAAACCTTCCCCTAATGTAAAATCTAAAATTTGAAATGAAACCAATCACATTAGCCCATTTTCCGATAATTGCTTGCTAATCTGAGGCTGAGTCATTCTTTGGAGCATACATGCGCTGTGTTAACCAAAAAAGTGGCCCATTTTTGGATTTGGTTTGATGCTAGTGGGAACACTTTTCGTCTGGGTTTTGACAAGGGGATTAATTCTGAACCCTCGTTCTGGAAAAACTCTCACGAGATTTGCATACTGTTCGACATTCATACTAGTGGACCAATCAAATTCAGAGCTGCTGTCGACCAACCAATGAAGTACGATATTTAATACCAGTATCTATCCTTTATAAGAACCGTATTAGTTTTTAAAGCAGGTCTCGGATCACATCTCCAACCGCCCAACCTACATCGCCGCGTTATCAATCAATGCTAAAAATGATTGTCGAAAACGAACACGCGGGTGTTGCTATAAAAGAAACGGCATGCTAATTTTACCATCTACTCTTTCTCTTATTTGAACTCCCTTTGTAACGTCTTCCTTTCTTTCAAAGAAAAGGAGCCCAATAGTCTTGTCTATTTATCCTGGAAATAGATATTCCCCTTGTTGTCGGCGTGATTTATTGAAGTCCTCTTCGCAGATGGAAGCCACAGGAAATTGCCTAGAATGGTTCTAAATTGGTTTATGATTGTTTTATACGGGCTCGTGCGCTTACGGTTTGATATTGTGCCTCCGCGCTTTTTGGTGTATATATTAAACTGATCCATATTGAGGTTTTTCGGTGTATATTTAGGGGGACTTGTTAATTCAGTAATGGTTTGACGTTGGCACAAACCACTGCGAGAAAGTGCCACTTACTCCAGTCAAAGGTGGCCTGTGAGAGAAACTCTTGACTTTATCTAGATACATCTGTTGATAGACTCATATTAGTTCCTTCCTGTGAGAAATCTGGCAGAAATCTCGTCATGCTCGGTAGGTGTCTACCAGATGCACAAAAAATATGGTTTATAAGTGAGGAGGCAGCCCATTACATCTTTGTGACATCATCAATGTCATTTTAGAGCTGTGCTTTACAAATATATACCTTACTTAATAAGGTTACATTAATAAAGTAAATTAAGACTGCATGTTGTATTTAGCGATGTGCTAAAGTAGCAAACAGCCCTCCAAAGTCCACAGCAGTGTTGTGGTTTCATTGCTCAGGAGCGACAGGAGTTAAAGTGCATAGAGGATCAGCTGCTGTTCTCTCTGGCCGTGCGTGGGCTCTACTGACAGACTGCTAATGAGCCCATTATCGGCTGCGGTCCTTCGCCCGGCTCCTCGGGGGCACCAGTGGATGCTCGGCGTCCCCTCTCAATTGAATTCCATCCCACAGGGGTTGTTTACAATAAATACATTTGCTTGAATTAATCAGGAGAGCCAGACACTTGACTTGAGCGCCGTGTTTTTGAAATGAGGCAGGGAAACAGAGTCGACAGAGCCTATCATTGGCCCTTAGTGGGCATCTGTAGGGATATACACATTTGTATTTATGCATTTGGAGGATGCTTTTATCCAAAGTGACTTCAAGGTATACATTTTGCCATCAAAATGTGTGTTTCCTTGAGCAATACTGAACATCTTTGGTAGGAACCAAGTAATGGTCTTGCCTGAGGTGCTTGAATCTATTTTATGCAAGAGGTTTTCTGGGGAAAAAATCCATATAATTCCCTGTGTAGTGTGGAATAATATCATAAAATTTCTAGACTTTTTAAGCACACGTGCTAAACTGTTCGCTTTTAATGCTTATATCTTCTGTATGCGAATGTTAATTCATACCAAAATGCTTTTTTGCATAGTTGTGTTTGACACATGAAAACGTCTCGGGTTACGTATGTAACTGTTGTTCCCTGAGAAGGGAACGAGACGCTGCGTCTTCCTTGCCATACTTCCTATGTCCCTGTAACACCGTCTTTGGCAATATTTCAGCTAGCGAAATACTTCCTGACTCCCGCGTCACACTGTTTTTGTCGTTAAGCCTCACTATTGCTTGAATTTGATATACACATTCAGACGCAGTTACCCCTGGAGGCGTCCACAAAGTGTCACCGCAGTGACGCAGCGCGAGTTCCCTCGAAAGGGAACTGTAACAATGTATCTTAAAAGGCATCACGATGTAACCTTGATCTCACTTGAAATGTGTCCCCACATTCAGTCCTTGAATTTGAGGGTATTAGACCTGAAAAGTCCTGGAAAGGTACTTGAATTTGAAGTTAACTAAGGCGTTGGAACCCTGATATTAAAGGTCTTTTGTTGTCCATGGGCTTTTGGAAATATAGTATAAGCTTATCACCCTAACTTGCAGTATACACATTTCCTATCCCAAAAATCTGATTGGTTAATACAGGGTTCCCACACCTTAGTTAACTTAAAATTCAAGGACCTTTCAAGGATTTTCCAGGTCTAATACCCTCAAATTGAAGGACTAAATGTGGAGACATATTTCAAGTAAGAGAAAGCTTACATCGTGTTACCTTTTAAGATACATTGTTAAAGTTCCCTTTTGAGGAAACTCGCGCTGCGTCACTGTGGTGACACTGTAGGGGTAACTGCGTCTGAATGTGTATATCAAGTTCAACCAATGGTGAGGCTTAAAGACAAAGACAGGGTGAGGTGGGAGCCAGGAAGTATATCGCTATCTGAAATATTGTCAAAGGCGCATTACAGGGACGCAGGAAGTATGGCAAGGGAGACGCAGCGTCTCGTTCCCTTCACAGGGAACAACAGTTACATACGTAACCCAAGATGTTTTCATGTGTCAAACACAACTATGTAAAAAAGCATTTTGATATGAAACAACATTTGGATACAGAAGATATAAGCATTTAAAGCGAACAGTTTATCACATGTGCTTAAAAAGTCTAGAATTTGTATGATATTATCCTACACTACACAGGGAATAATATGGGAATAACATCTTGCATAAAATAGATTCAAGCACTTTCAATGACCTGTATCTATGTATGTATATTTTTAAAAACTTCCAAGGGCCTTGAACTTGATTTCAAGGACCCGTGGGAACCCTGTTGATAAGATGTTATGCTACTTTGAATCACGTGTTGTTATTGGTTGACGTGAATGTTGTTTCAGGATCAACAAAGTATGTCGATCCAGGAACGTGTCATGCTCACGTAACCTCAATCACATGTGCTCTATTTGTGTGATAAATCGCAAGCACTAACAACAAAGCTTTTCAATTCATCACTGAAAATAGGCAGCACCTTCTGAGACTGGTGCTGAACTTCACAAGCTCGGTTATGATCGAGGTCACATTTGAAGGGAGGGAAACGTATTCCAGGGTAAAGAGCGGAAAGGATGAGGTCTGTCTGGTGGCAGCTGTTGTCATTAACACCACTTAATTCCTCCGTTGATTGTCGCCGTTCTTCACAGTTTGATTTTTGACACCTCGGAGATGCCAATGTCTCCGGTGGCTCTTTGGAAAGACAGAATTCATAGACTAAGATTTGGCATGCTTTAAAACTGAATGACTTACATGACACTTGGTATTAGACGCTTTAAAAAAAGAGTAAGGTTGTAGTTTTTCATTTGTTTGTCAGTATTAGACAAATATTGAGGAGTGCAATGTTACTAGTATGCTGTAAATTCATTTCTTATTTGTTTAATTTATTAAAAGTGACTTCAAGTTACTGTAGGGCTGCATGATATTGCGAGGAATGTATGAAGAGTTTGGTTCCAAAATGCAATAAATCCATTTTGACTAATTTTGGTAAAAACGTGTTTTCTATACCAAAAAGTGACAAGATGAAATCCGCTATTTTCTGTTACAAACTTTCACATAGCATCTTAAGGTTATAAAAACATAAAAAATTCAAATCCATAATTTGATTTTCAAATATTGTTATAAAAATGAATTATTTTTCCACAAAATGCAATAAATCCACGACAAGTTTTTTTTTAAAATGTTATAAATCTATTAAATCAATATATAAATGTGCATTCATCTTTGCCATATTATATTGATTTAGTTGACTAGTAGTATACACTAATTAAACATTAATGGCATTAATCAAAACACTTAATTTGTCATATTAAGAACTGTCATGCTTGGGACGTCGCCGCTAAACTTTTTTGACAGCGATCAGCTGTAAAAAATTTTGGTCCGGCTCGATATTTGTTGTCTTTGAGTAAAATAATGGAAAGTTTTGCATAAGATCCTCTGTGGTCAGTGTGTTAGCATGACAGAAGCTTGATGCTGTCGGGAGAACAAGCAAGAGCCGGCATTTTTCCTTCGCCCGAGTGCCTCTCGTGTAAATTATTCGATTTTGATAGCTTACGTTTCTTCTCCGTCACAGAAAACCACCACAGGTTTATCAGTGCTATCAAAAGTTTTATTTTGTTTTTGTTTATTTGTTGATCACGAAATACAAAGTAGATGAGGAAAACTAGGATTCATTTTGAATTCAACGCACCGCCATTGTTGTTTACAATGCGTGGAATGGTGCTCTGTGATTGGTTGAGCGGATTTATTGCATTCTGCAGAGAAGGAAGACTGGGGTTTATCGCGTTTTGGGGAAAAAAGGGAGAAAATATGACATAATACCACGGCGGATACTGGATTTTGCGTAAAATAAAGAATTAACTTTTCAATGCTGACCTGATACAATACTGACTTTGGCTGTAACTCTTTTTTTTTTAAAGAGAAATGTTCCGCAGGTATGCATTATTTTTCGTTAAACACACACATAAACCTGTCAAATGTCTTAAAATAACCATCAGAGCAATAACCGTGGTATAAGCGGAATAACTGACAACGGGCCATTAAATTATTTGAAAATAATGCACACACGCGGGGGGGGTCAACTTGAGAAAATGTGCATGTAATTTGGTCATGTCCGCGTAGAGCCTGCATGTCAACAATGCGTAAAAAATAAGATATTATTGTCCAGCCCTAGTTCAAGGTGTCATTTTATAATTGTATGTTCTATCGGAATCAAACCTACGACCTTGGTGTTGCGAACGCAATGCCCTACCAGCTACAAGAAAAGCTAACTATGCAGGCATAAAGTTGATAAAGACTAGCACAGCTACATTGGCTGCAAACAATCACATGCACAATTAGACAATGCATGTCAATGCAACAAGACAAATGTCCCACGTTCCTCTGTCTGGAAGCCACAGACAGATTTTTCACCATTAGGGATATCTACCTGAGATCTACATGTTTTTAATAAGACAAAAACGTTGCATGTGAGCACGCAGCTCTTCCACTTCACGTACACGTGTGTGATGCCCTGAGGCTACATCACGCTGTTTTCATGAAACCCTCTTTTCTCAACAGTCTGCAAGCTCCTGCTATAACCACAAGTACCGTTGCTTACCTACCAACCACAAGCGTCACAACAGAAGAGAGAAGCAGTTTAACCTCACCACAAGCTGCAGTCGGACGCATGCATCGTGTAGTCAAAACACACAGCAGCTATTAGGAGCAAAACAGCCCCAACTCCTAGCACCGTCACGAACGCCAAACTGCCGGCCACTAATGCGACTGTACAGCGGCTTCGCCGTCGCTAATTTTCAGCTATGATACGCCTCGTTTGATAATCACGGTGGGGAAATTATATTTCGCTTATTAAGCGGAGACTGTTGACGGATTAGTGTTGACATAACATGAGTTAATTTATTTTCGCTGCCTCTAATGGATCACGCAAGAGGTCGTGATCAGAAGGTAATTTTGGAGATTTATGGCATCAGGTGCGGAGTGTGCATTTGCATATTTTTTTATTCAGGGGATTCGCGACACAGTTATTCCTGCTCATTTAGTGTTAAATTAGCATAGCAACCGCAGAGATCCAGGTAAACAGTGATTTTCAAAGAGAAAAAAGGCCTGTAGCGGAGAAGTCTATGTAGGGCTATAAACATTTAGTATTTAGTTTTTGTTAGAAGAAAAAATTTATTTCAGATATATCATGAAGGCAGCTTTTAACTAAAAGGTTGAAGGTTAAACCTAACATTGCTCTCATGTTGTTGCTCTTTTATTTTTTTCAGAATTTTCTAAGTTAAAAGCACTTACTAAATGCTTAAGGCGAAATTAGACTTATGAGGTGTCATGAAACATTTTGATAAAAAAAGTAAATGCAACGTAAGAGTATCAAAATAAGAAGCATACAGTTACAAACATCTCTTCATGTACTATTTTCCACATGATTTTAAATGACATCATACAAACCAATTTTGTTGTTTTTCCCCATTTTTAATTACCGCAACATGTCCATGACTTCTTTGACATGGAAATATTTAAAATTAAAAAATCTAAAAAATAAAAAGCTTCAGTGCATGTTATACTATAAACATTTACAGTAAAGAAACATGTGGTATTTGGTGATCATTGGTAAATGTAGAGATATAATAAGGAATATAAATGTGTCCAAGAAAAATGTTCTCATTCTCCGCAACAATTTTCAATCATTGTTTAAGCCCTCAAGGAACTAACAGTTTTTTAAAAAATAGTTGGAAGGGACATAATTGACTGTGACACTCAAGATGGTTACCAGGTAATTATTTTTTATTTTTTCTCTCCAGATAAAAGTTGAAACTTTGTTTGTCGTAGTACCTAGACAACTTTTAAGTTCTCATTACCGAAACAAGAGTTTGTAAATGCATAAATTTAATGTAATATCATGTTGTGGTAATGATCATTTTTGATAAAATAGTCATAGTACCTAGACAACCTTTTAGTTCTTATTACCGAAACATGAGTTTGTAAATGCATATATTTAATGTAATATCATGTTGCGGTAATGATAATTTTTGATAATAATAGTCATAGTACCTAGACAACTTTTTAGTTCTCATTACCGAAACAAGAGTTTGTAAATGCATAAATTTAATGTAATATCATGTTGTGGTAATGATCATTTTTGATAAAAATAGCCATAGTACCTAGACAACCTTTTAGTTCTCATTACCGAAACATGAGTTTGTAAATACATATATTTAATGTAATATCATGTTGCGGTAATGATCATTTTTGATTGCTATAGTACCTAGACAACTTTTTAGTTCTCATTACCGAAACATGAGTTTGTAAATGCATATATTTAATGTAATATCATGTTGCGGTAATGATCATTTTTTATAATAATAGCCATAGTACCTAGACAACCTTTTAGTTCTCATTACCGAAACATGAGTTTGTAAATGCATATATTTCATGTAATATCATGTTGCGGTAATGATCATTTTTAATAATGATAATCTAAAAAAATTAAATAATTCTATAGGAAATATTTTTTAAATCCTTTAAAAATTATGGTTATAGTAAGTCAGACCTTAATCTTATATGTGAAAAAAATGGCTTCAAGGGCTTTTAAAAAAAATCTGATGCTGGACACCTTCTAAGTCTGGATTTCGTGAGAAACACCCTTAAATGTAACTATAATGTGTGAAAAATTAACTCTTTCATTATTCAAGACTTTAAGTTAAATGGATAGTTAACCCAAAATTAAAATTCTGTAATCATTTACTCACCCTCATGTTGTTACAAACCTTTATAAATGTGGTTCTGCTGAACACAAAGGAGGATATTTTGAGCAATGTTTGTAACCAAACAATTTTTGAGCACCACGTAATATTCCATAGTAATATTTTTTTCTGATATGGAAGTCGGTGCTTGATTACAAATATCGTCCTTTCTGTTCATCAGAACAAAGACATTTATACAGGTTTGTAACAACACGAGGTTGAGTAAATGATGACAGAATTTTCATTATTGGGTGAACTATCCCTTTAATGTTCCTTTTCAAAAATTGATTTAAGCTCAACAACGACTCTAGTCTCGTTATGCTTATAGCTCAGTGGAATAATTTCTATTAATTTATACTGCTATCTTCAAATGAACAAAATTGTCATTTGCAGGCTACAATTTAAAAATATATATATGTTTTAATAGATGCCTGAATAATATGATTTTATTAGTGGGTTGAAATATTGCTTTCTCAGATTCACAATGGCAGACGAGAAGAGTGGGGGCTTATTTATGAGACTCAAAATTGGAGCTGGGCTTTTGGCCGAGGCCAGCTTTCTCTAAGACCAGAATCACGAGCAGCCAGCTGGTGTGAGGCTTGAGCAGATTATTACAGAGAGAGAGAGAGAGAGAGAGAGAGAGAGAGAGAGAGAGAGAGAGAGAGAGAGAGACAGACTCGCATTTTGGGTGTAGAGAGAAAATGAATAGGATGGTGAGATAGTGGAACTCATCAGACCGTCACTGTGTGGAGGGGTGGAGGGATCAGTATGAGACCCTCTCTCTCTTCCTCAGCCCTGATATCTTCTGGAGCTCAGCTGCCAGGAGCAGCCAGCGAGAGCTTCTTTCTCAGCAGGCAGGACAGAGAGCGGCGGGAGCAGAAAGGATGATACCAGCCTCCTGGAGGGAGGTCACAGGCTCTCTCTGTCTCTCTCTCTCCTTCTCTCTCTCACTCTCTCTCTCTGAAAACATCTGGACTTGCTCGAAGCTTCATCTGCCTGTCTAATATTAGCACACAGGAAGAGACTGCAGCCACAGCTCCTAACAAAAGAAAAAAATTATTTTTGTTAACTTTTGTCTTTTCTGGCTTGTCCACCGCTGCCCAAATTTGTGGTCGATCATTACAGGGTGATTTTTGATCCTATCCCAGTAATGAACGCTGTGATTGTTGCTCCACTTGCATACAAACTACTGTTTACTGGTATTATATTACATAATTATACAAGCTTGATATGTTGGGCTGTCAAAAGATTAATCACAATTAATCGCATACAAAATAAACGTTTGTGTTTGCATAATTTATATGTGTGAACTTTGTGTAATTATGTATATTTACAAATACACACATGTATATATATATATATATATATATATATATATATATATATATATATATATATATATATATATATATATATATATATATATATATATATATATATATATATATATATATATATATATATATATATATATATATATATATATATATATATATATATATATATATATATATATATATATATATATATATATATATATGCGTGCGCGGTTACGAATCCAAAAATATTTTTTTATGATATTCGGGCTGCGGTCGGTCGGGTCGTTTGACTAACCCGCCCGCAATTCGGACTGCAAAAAAAAAAAAAAAATATATATATATATATATATATATATATATATATATATATATATATATATATATATATATATATATATATATATATATATATATATATATATATATATATATATATATATATATATATATATATATTTTATTTTTTTAATATTTTTATTTTTTTGCAGTCCGAATTGCGGGGGGGGGGGTAGTCAAAAACGTTGGTTGGGTGCGGGTTGTTTATACATTGACATATAACTTGGGTAACTTAAATAAATAAAGATGATGATGATTATATACATTAATGTTTGTTTGTGTATGTATGTATATATACACATAATAATTACACATAGTACACGCACATATTTTATATGCAAACACAAACTTTAATTTTGTATGCGATTAATCACGATTACTCTTTCGACAGCATTCTAACATCACAATATTTAAGCATTCACAACACTCATACTGTATATACAGTAAGTGTTCCTGCAGCTCAATAGGTAGAACATTGCAATAGCGGCACAAAGGTCATGGGTTCGATCCTTGAGCAACACAAATTCTGATAATTTTGTACCTTAAAGGAATAGTTCACACAAAAATGAAAATTCTGTCATCATTTACTCACTCTTATGTTGTTACAAACCTGTATACATTTCTTTCTCCTAAAGAACACAAAGGAAGATATTTTGAGAAATGTTTGTACGGTAACCAAACCGTTTGTGGACCCCATTTGCTTCTATAGTATTATTTTTTCCTACTATGGAAGTGAATGGGGTCCACAAACTGTTTGTTTCCAAACATTTCTCAAAATATCTGCCTTTGTGTTCATCAGAACAAAGAAATGTATACAGGATTGTAACAACATGAGAGTAAATGATTTTTGGGTGAACTATCCCTTTAAGGTGTAAATAAATGTAAATATAAACAAACACACACATGCAAAACTTTAAACGCACTTTAGAGACAAACATATTATAAAATCATAACACCCTTCGTATTTCTTTTCTCCTACACGTCATTCTTATTTTGTGTCTCACTATATGTTCTTGCAGCCGCTCAATCGTAAGTGTAGCAAAAAACATTTCTTCAGTGCCTTGCCACTGTTATGACTTTCTCTTGTTTGCGATAAAGCACAAGAGACACTGACAGGGAGCCCAAACCCCCCCAACGATCCCATCAGTCCCGGTCACAGTCTATGAGAAAATACCCAACCCCCTTCCTCCTCCCTCTCCCCTCCCATTGGTCGCCTCCTCTGCCAATTAAAACCCAGGAGGCGGGGCGTGAGGGTGAGAGAGCGCTGATGTCAGAGTCACATGGATTCTGGTGTGGTCATGCGAGCGCAGCTGAGCGGCAGAGCTATGCTGGCCAGCTGCTGCTGTTGAAACAGCAGTGGAGGGCTCGAGCTAGCACTCGCGATATCGCTCGCCTATGGACCGCTGAGCTTAATGATGTATTTTGTGATTTCAGCTATGAAAGGTAAGAGGAGAAAGCATGCAGGGGTTTGTCTACCCTTTCTTAAACTTCTTTGTTTTTTTGCAGCAAGTAGGAGCTTTAGTAATAGTCAGCCAAGTCTCTTTGAATGGCTTGTTTAAAGAGACGTAGAGCTGCTTGTCTAAGTTTTGTCTGTATGGTGATAGATTTCTATTCTGCAAGGATTTTGATAACAAAGTTGTGCATCAAGCAAAGGAGAGAAATAAGGTTTGGGAGCTGATGAATAATAAAAGGCTTATTTTAATGCTGAGATGCATTTGCTGTTCAGTCTCTTGAACAATGTTTGGTTTTATGCATAATTTTTTTTTTGGATTTGTGTTGGTCTACGTGCCATAAGTCTAAGTGTTGTTGTCTTTAGTATACTTTGACTAGTACAAGTTGGGTGCCAGGCATTTAGGGTTGGCGTGTGTCCTGTTCCACTGACCTATTTGTTTAGGTCATGATTATTCATGAGAACAGGGTTCACAACACTATACATGTGTTGATCCCGTCTCCGTAATCCTGCTCGACTTTCCCAACCCCCTGCCATAACATGCATGCACAAATGTCATGCGTGCACAAATGTCATGCATGCACAAATGTCATGCATGCACAATGTCAGCCGTCCTCATGAATACTCTGAATTGAAATGCGTAAACACACTTAAACAAACATGTTTTGTTTGGGATTGAACTTAAGTGTCGTATGTCAAGTGTCGTACTTCGGATTTCACTGCCACACACACACAAATCCATTAACACTCCATATGTACGTTCCCAGTATCGCCACACACACACAGCTGTCATTCTGCATTAGGCGAGAGGTGTTGAAAGTGGAAAAAGCAGTGGATGTTGCTAACACCACTCTTCACCGTCGCACACTGTGTGTATCTCCCTCTGAAAGCATTTCAACAGTTCAACTTCACTGCACTCGCTGTTATTTCATTACCGAACCACTGAACTGCTTCGCATCGGTGCTATCTGTACCCCAAAGCTCAGTTATTTGTTACGTGTTATGTTCCAGCAGTAAGTGCTTTTGCGTAATAAAATATCTATGCTAATTTTCCGACTTCATTTTGCAAGAAATTCCAAGCGCTCCGGTCTACACGCGTGTAATGTAATGATGCTTTTTATGAGCGGATCTTCAGTCGTGCTCGTTCGTACCTTCACCGGCAAGCCGAATGTGAGCACGCACATCTCATCTAAAAGAGCGTGTGTGGGTTTCAGTGCTCGCGTGCAGTTGTTAGTGTGTGTGTGCGTGTTTTTTTCTTTGCTGTCGAGGCTGGGTATGATCTTGTGTGTGTTGTGAAGCAGGAGCAGGTGTATGAGCCCATGACCCTGGGTCTCATGTGTGGGTTGTTCTGGATGGGCTGATAGACTGAAAATAGAGCTTTAGGAGACTGGAGTAATCTCACAATCTCCACTTTCACAGCACATTCACGTTATTAACCCTTTCCTGCTCCTTTATGTGGGGTTTTAATGTTTTTAGGGCGGTAGAATTTTTTAATTTTGCACGATTAAAACCAGAATGTGAATGTGAGATATATATTTAAAATTAATAAGAATAGATGTATTCATGTGGACGCATTTTTCACTTATGCTGTAATCTCTTTACATTATTTAGCTTTATTCGATGAACATACTGTGCATGTCATGCACATGGATGAGACACAAATAATCCAGCCTTTTTCTCATGGGACACAAAAGGTTATTAAAATATTAAGGCTGCTGCTTTTCACGTGACAAAATATGCATGATGTTGAAAAAATTGCAAAAGTCTTAAACTCAGGTCGCTTTGCACACTAATTCTTGTGCACTTACAGTGTGCATTTTTTTTACTTAATCACACATTAGTGGTTTGAATTATGCAACATTGATTTTACTGTAAAACCGTATTTCATTGACATCCGACTACTACTAAATATTCACTTTGCTAGTCGTTTGACAGGCACGTCATTCCTAATTCCTCCTAAGATTTGCCTCTCTTTTTTCTTTCCCTGCTCTTCATCCCTCCTCTTCCAGCCTCCCAGCCACAACGTTTGCCTCTCAAGTATCTAATTACCTGTAATGGAAACATCCCTCTCATTACCCTATGCAAATGAGCTCGCCTGCTCCCCACAATTAAGATGAAAACTCCAAATATTAATTACATAATTAAAGAAAGTTGTTTGATGTGCGAAAAACAAGCTTTTTCATCTGTGTGGTTATTAAACTTTTAATGAGCGATAAAGTGCGAGAATAGCTTTTTGCAAAATGGATTCATGCTGTTTTATTGTTGCACGAGATCAAAGTTCATGCATATTCTGACCGGACCAGAATGAAAATTGTAGACGTTACAAACAAAGTCAAAGCAAATAACATTTGCATGCCGAAGTGAACGTTAGTGGTTTGCTGTGACTTTTTGTTGTAAACGGTAGGCTAGTAGGGAACTTGTGACCATTGTGTTTCTCAGGGCGCTTCTGTAACACAGCAGAGGTTAACAAGATTGCCTGTAATCCAGTTAGCCACAAAGGACAGAAAGAGGGCAGGCGAAATCAAATTAAGGTGAAGGAAAGATATAGCCCACCAGCGAGGGGTAAAAATAAAGAGTGAGATTATTGGCCGGCGATGAGATGTGTTAAGTGGGTTGTTTATACAGTAGCTCTGAATTTTGGAGGGTTTAAAAAGAGTACACCTTTGTAGCTAAAGGATCCATATTAGTCTGTACCTTATATAAATGGACATTTTTAAAGGGTACCATCCCAGTGATAGCTTTTGTACCTTTATTCATGACAGTGTATGTATTGCACTGAATAGGCTGCTGGCAAACTAAATATATCTGTGATCAGTTTTATTTTTTAGTAAACTATTGTTATAGTGACATTTTTACAGCCATAGCTATACATGAGAGTTTCGTTGCAAAACAAGATAACCACCGTTTTTTCATTGTTCAGAAATCTCGTTTTTTGGTTGTGCATTCCAATTAATTTCAATGCAACTGCAGTTGGTTTGTTTTGATTTAAACCTTCATAACTTAAAAAATACAGCTAAGTAGCACCATAAAACAAAATAATAACATGATAACATAATAATAAACATGTTTTGTTTATTATTGTTAAAAAATGTTAAAAATGGATTTATCTCGTTTTGCAACGAAACTCTTCACATGAAGAGCTGAGATACAAAAGACGCTAAATGCTACTTACGTCAAAAATGAAATAATGATATTGACCGAATGCTCTTTGTTTCATTAAATAGTTTGGCTTCATATTTGCTTAATCCCCGCTTCAGATCATTCAGAAATACCGCTTTGTTGGCAGAATTCTGCAAACACACAATGATAACGCATTAACGTGCATTACGTAATAATATTACTTTTCTGAAGTAACAAAGTAGCGCATTACTTTTTAAATTTACACATTAATATTTGAGTTACTTTTTCAAAAAAGTAATGCTAGTTACTTTTTTAGTTTAATCAATTAGATTAAAAAAATATTAAACTAAATCTAGTCATGTTATGCGCTCTATGCGTACACTCCTGTGTGGAAACAGTTTGAGTCAGAAACTGAGATGGCAGGCCAGAGCTCGAGATTTTTGTGATGAAATATGCAATTTCTGAATGCAGAACTTTTCTGTCATAAAAACACCTGCAGTGTCTGAAAGAGATCAAGTCTGAGCCAAGAAAAAGTAACGCAAAAGTAACTAAAAAGTAACGTAAGCATTACTTTCCATAAAAAGTAACTAAGTAATGCAAATAGTTACTTTTTTGGAATTACTTTTGCATTACTTTTAAAAGTAACTTTCCCCAAACACTGATGATTTTTCAGCAAAGTGCACAGATGAAGAATTGGATGAACGACGGCACACGTATATTACAGTGTAATGCTGCGTTTACACCAGCCGCGGTAGAGGTGGCAAGCACGGGTGATTTACATGTTAAGTCAATGCTAAGACGCGATTAGGCATCCTGGAAGGCGCGGCGCGTTCCGCACGAATTGAGCGTTGCCACGGGAAACGCACAAGTTTAAAAATCTGAACTTCGACGGATTTCCGCGCCACGTTAACCAATCAGGACCTTGCTGTAGTAGTGACGTGATTACAGGAAGCGAACAGAGTCGCAGAAGCCCCTCACATGACACGGAATTCGGCGTGAATGTCTCGAATGACTAGAATTTCAACCGCGAGTAAACTCAAATTTTCAAGCATCCAACTACGCGCGAATAGCACGTTTTTGCCGCGTCTACCGCGGCTGGTTTAAACGCAACATAAGACTACTTCCCCGGGGTAAAGGTGCTATACTGAATATATTAGGATATTGACTACGTTTTTGAGCCTTTGACTGAAGACTTTTTTTAGAAAGTGAGATTTTGCACTAAGAGGGTTTTGCAGTGAAAATATTCAAATTTGTTATATAGACAGTTTCATTGGAAGCACAACAAATGCCTCATTGAAAATAACAAATGTTTTGGTTTCCTAGGTAATATCTGTGTTTTGTTTTTGCTTGTTATATAAATAAACTACGTTTGGAGAACTTTGTCGTTATTTATTCTTAGCGGAGTTTACCGGAAGCTACGTGCAGCCGCTTGTTTATGTTGTTAATGCTGAAACGGTCTATACTAATAAAATGACAAATTCATTTACTGACTTTATTAAATCTTTAATAAGTGATAAAATTTGAGAATAGCTTGAAATGGATTCATGCTATTTTATTGTTGCATGAGAAATAAAGTTTACGCATATTCTGACCGGACCCTCTACATGCATTTCATTTACTGACAAATAACCTTTTTATTGTCATTTAAGTGAAATTATTGAACCTAAACATAAGTGTCTGATAAAAAAAGTAATGTGTGAACCCATGTACAACAGGATGTGCATGCTTGCAACGTGTTGGCCAAGCATTCACATCCCCCCGAAAGATGTTTGTGTAACTGCTGGGCAGTGAAATCCACAGTCTAGTCCTGCCAAAAGACAGAAGTGAATCAGACGTGGGGGTACGTGGACACGGGCATTGACTTGATAAGAGCATGCGCGCGCACACAAACTCATACGATTTCTCCTTAGGGCTTCAGTGACTGTATTCCACTACAACAACTTGTGAAAGAAACTGTGTGCTATTTCCACTAGTTATTATAGTGTGTGTGCGTGTTTGTGTATGAGACTGTCAGGGTGTCTACTCGTGTGTGTCAGAGCTGTAAAATGCATTACCTGCCAGCTTGGGCACAGTGACTGCTTAATGAGATATTGACTGACCATTGAGAGCATAGATTTTTGATTTAGCTCCAGTTATGTGTATGTGTGTGTTTGAAACCAGACACTGTCAAAACGGTGAGGGAGAAAAAGTGAGTATGAATGAGAGAAATCTGAAAAAGCGGCCCACAAATGAGAGGAAAACAGAAAGAGAGAGTTTTTCTGTAGATTTGTAGTCAGGCCCTTACCCTGGTTACCCATGCCACGCACGGACACACCCATCCTCACTCTACATCTCTGAGCCCTGGCGCCTTGGACAGTTTGGCATGAATCCCATGTGCCAGTTTCATCTCCCCTTTTTGGCAGGCGAGACAACCTGTATTTCTAAAATGCTGTGTGTACATCAAATGGTTCTGTGTTCGGTCAAACCTATGCTAATGCAATCTGGTTAGATGTATATCCAGGGGATTTTAAAATAAAATGTTATTTCTTATATTATTCCAAACCCTTTTTTTTTACACTGGTTAAATAATAACCCCGATAGCTGTCACTGGGGCAGTACCATTTAAAAAGGTCCTTATATATACTATTTAGGTACTGCTATGTATACATTTGGTACCAGTACATTTGAGGTAGTAATATGCACTCTTTGGTAGCAATATTTACCTCTGAGGTACTATTATGAGATGTACTTTTTGAAAGGGTATTGCCCCAGTGACAGGCTTTTATGATGTTTTTTATTTAGATTTTATGTGCATCCAGTTATGTTGTTTGGATAAAATACAGCAGCATTAATATTTATTGGGTCCTATACACGTCCATAGATGTACAGGTTTGGAATGATATGAGGTTGAGTAAATAATAACATAATTTTATTTATTTATTTGTTTATTTTCAAGTCAAAGCTTTTTTTACAATGCACTAAATTCCTTATTATTGTTAATATTATTCATATAATTATAATGATATATTATAATTGTAATATATTATTATTAATATATTTTAATATAATTATTAATATTTAAAAAATAAACACTGTCCATTTTTTGATCGAATTTCCTGTGTTACTTAATATGCAAGATTGTAAAAAAGACTTAAAGGGATAGTTCAACTAAAAAATAAAAATTCTGTCATCATTTACTCCCATGTTACAAACCTGTAAAATGTCTGAATGCAAAAGGAAATTATTTTTTGCAGAAAGCTCTGGCACCATTGACTTACATAGTAGAAAAAAACAATACTATGGAAGGCAATGGTGCTCAGCAATGGTTTGGTTACAAACACTGCTCAAAATATCTTTCTTTGTGTTCAGCAGAACAAAGAAATGTATACAGGTCTGTAACAACTTGAGGGTGAGTAAATGACAGAATTTAAATTTTTGGGTGAACTATCCCTTTAAGTTGTTTAAATGTTGATTTAAAGGATAGTTCACCCAAAAATGAAAATTCTGTCATCATTTGCCCATTCTTATGTTGTTACAAATCTGAATTTTTGGTTTTGTTTTGATGAACACAGGGGTAGATATTTTGAGGAATGTTTGTAACCAAACCGATCAGAGGCCCCATTGACTTCCATAGTACAGTAGGAAAGAAATACTATGGAAGTCAATGGGGCCTTTGATTTATCTTCCTTTGTATTCAGCAGAACAAAGGAATGCATACAGGTCTCTAACAACTTGAGGTTGAGTAAATGACAGAATTTTATTTTTCGAGTGAACTATCCCTTTAAGTTGTTTAAATGTTGACTTAAAGGGATAGTTCACCCAAAAATGAAAATTCTGTCATCATTTGCCCATTCTTATGTTGTTACAAATCTGAATTTTTGGTTTTGTTTTGATGAACACAGGGGTAGATATTTTGAGGAATGTTTGTAACCAAACCGATCAGAGGCCCCATTGACTTCTATAGTACAGTAGGAAAAAATACTATGGAAGTCAATGGGGCCTTTGATTTATCTTCCTTTGTGTTCAGCAGAACAAAGAAATGTATACTGATCTGTAACAACCTGAGGATAAGTAAACGACAGAATTAAAATGTTTGGGTGAACTATCCCTTCAAGTTGTTTAAATGTTGACTTAAAGGGATAGTTCACCCAAAAATGAAAATTCTGTCATCTTTGCCCATTCTTATGTTGTTACAAATCTGAATTTTTGGTTTTCTTTTGATGAACACAGGGGTAGATATTTTGAGGAATGTTTGTAACCAAAACTGATCAGAGGCCCCATTGACTTCTATAGTACAGTAGGAAAAAATACTATGGAAGTCAATTGGGCCTATGATTTATCTTCCTTTGTGTTCAGCAGAACAAAGAAATGTATATAGGTCTGTAACAACTTGTGGGTGAGGAAATGACAGAATTTAATCTTTTGAGTGAACTATCTCTTTAAGTTGTTTAAATGTTGATTAAAAGGATAGTTTACCCAAAAATGAAAATTCTGTCATTTACTCATTCTTATGCTGTTACAAACATGAATTTTTTGGTTTTGATGAACACAGTGGCAGATATTTTGAGGAATGTTTGTAACCAAACTGATCAGAGGCCCCATTGACTTTCATAGTAGTAAAAAAAATGTATAGAAGTCAATGGGGCCTCTGCTTTATTTTCATTTGTGTTCATCAGAATAAAGAAATGTAACAACATGAGATTAAATAAATCATGACAGAATTTTCATTTTTGGGTGAACTATCCCTTTAACACTTTAATTAACAGCAGATTTTTTTAAGCAGCAGGAATTGTTTTTAGTATAAGAGTAATTACATTTCTTTTTAGAGGAATGGGCGTTTCGAAGATTCAGAGTAATTTCCAGCGTTTATTTATAGGATTCGCGTTAAAGAGCGCGGTCGCATAGAAGCCTTTGATGTTGCAGGCTGTCAGAATGCATTACAGGCCTGCCACAGTACTCCTTCCCACGGTGCTTCACTGATAACACATTCATCACAGGTCCAGCAGCTGCAGCTACACACTGAGCATGCACACATGAAATGCACGCATGCACAAACACTGAGCATAAGTGATTACTCACACACATATTCATCACACAAGAATGCAGTCGGAAAAGAGTGAGATAATTTTTTCGTTGGCAAGGTATGAGGAAGCATAGAGACGGAAGAAGAGCAGGTATCAGACAAACGGTAAAGAGGGGATTGCACCTCATTTCTCCATCCATTAAACTCCAGAGTTTAAAAAGCGCCATGTTTTTCTCAAATACTTTTGTATTTATTATTCAATGCCAGAGTCTATTGGGTGAACTCTGACTGAACCACTGCTGCGTATTCGCTGTGTGACTGCAGATACATAATCACGCGGTATGTGTTAGGTGTGCACCCATTGCACAGATTCTCTAGGTGTAGATAGCAGTGAGATTACTGTGTGAGACCACTTTGCCCTTTCCTCTTAATCACATGGGTTTACATGGCAAACCACAGCGGTGATTGAAGGTGCTTCCAGTCGCAAGACGTCTTTTTTTGCTACTAACAACTTAAATTCCAAGCACGATGCTTTTCCCCTTTGTTGTGTTTTTTTTCCTTATCTTGTTGCCCCTCCTTCTTTCTCTTGAGAGCCATCCACTGGCCTTTTGAAGTTGCATCAAAGAGGAAATGGGGAGAAAACATTATCGATTTTGCGTTTTGTCGGACTCAAATATAAAAGAACGCAGATGCGTGTAACAGTAACACCTGGTGGGTATGAAACCAGGGCCTTAAACACTCTCAATCGGGAGCAGGGAGTGCACTGTGCCAACTACGCCACCTTGCTCCGTGGAGCTCTCCGGAGCTCAAACGCATCCTTTTGTGCTTTTAATCCCTGGGTACGTCAAATCCTTTTAAAGGGTAAATAAATTCGCAAACAAACTTACTCTTTCTCCCTTGAAGATGTCAGATCTCTTATCCCGGCTCCATCGGCTTGGTATCATCTTTCCTCTGAGCTCATGGACTTGACCTGCTTTCTTCCACGAAAGTCAGAAGGGGCTTTCCGGTAATCAAATCTTCACTCCAGGCATGCATGAAGGAGTGTAGTTGTTTGTGTATGGAGAGAGTGAGCGATTGAGTAAAATAGGGTGACCCAGGGGAGGTAGATGAGATCTGATTGTCTCCATCTCATCTCACTCTTCAAATGACCCTGCTGTGACATAAGCAGATACCTGCACAGCTCCGGTCCTGATCCTGGTACAGTTTTGTAGTAGGGAAGGTTATGGTTTGTGCATTCAACGTCTATCTCATATTAACAGGAAAAGTATACGATTGCCTTTACTGTACAGTATGTTCATTCTGAAGGTTTTATTAAAAGCTTATGCATGAGGTATCAAAGTGATAATACACCATTGGTGCCAAAAAACCAACGATAAAACATGCACACCGTTATCCATCATACTATATAAAAAGAGGGGGCTCACTTTTGGTTCACTGCGAGGAGTAGGGTATCATGGAGTGCATGCTTGAGAGGCCAAAGAGTTCATCCTCCCGTCTTCACCATGGAGATCAGCTTTAATGTTCTCAAGAATGGCAGGACAGAGAGAAGCAAAATGTGGGAGTTTCCTTCTGAATTTTTATGAGATTAGGACGGAAAGAAAGAGAGAATGGAAAGGTTTAACAATAGAAACCCCTTCAAGTAGAAGGCTTGATTGTGAAACGAGAGGAGCAACACTGAGTTGATTTAAAGGGGTTCCTGCCAGGGCCATTGAGGGTCCCGCTGTTCGCTTCTTTCCCAGTTTCCCCTGATCAAGCACCTGAAATCACTCAAATCAAAAAATAATTAAGTGCAATGGCACTCCACACCACTAGGTGGTGGTATGAAAGTCATATGGTGAAGGAAAGTTCTAGTTTAGCACCTTATGAAATTTAGAACCTCACGCGTGGCTAAGAAATAAAAATTTTTGGTTTACTAAAATGTTTTCTGTAACGCTGCTTCGAAAACAAAAAAACCCACTATGGAAATAATAACAGCCAGATCTCACGGGAATTTGTGCATTTTTTACGAGTGGGCTAATTTGTACGAAGGGAATTGTACAAATACTAGGGGTGTAAATCGGACAGTTCATTGCGATACAATACAATATCGATTTTCTCGGCCAGTGATGCAGTGTTTGCCGAAACATCTAACATTTTTTATGCAATCAATTACGATCAGTGTTGGGAAAAGTTACTTTTAAAAGTAATGCATTACAATATTAAGTTACTCCCCAAAAAGTAACTAATTGCGTCACTTAGTTACTTTTCATGGAAAGTAATGCTTACGTTACTTTTTAGATACTTTTGCGTTACTTTTTCTTGGCTCAGGCTTGATGTCTTTCAAACACTGCAGATGTTTTTTATGATTGAAAAGTTCTGCATTCAGAAATTGCATATTTTATCACAAAAACGTCGAGCTCTGGCCTGCCATCTCAGTTTCTGACTCAAACTGTTCCCACACAGGCGTGTACGCATAGACATAGAGTGCATAATGTGACTATGTTTAGTTTAATTCATTACTTTTTTTAAAATCGAATCAATTCAACTAAAAAAGTAACTTGCCTTACTTTTTTTAAAAAGTAACTCAAATATTAATTTGTACATTTAAAAAGTAATGCGTTACTTTACTCCTTACTTCAGAAAAGTTATATTATTACATAATGCATGTTACTTGTAATGCGTTACCCCCAACACTGATTACAATTCGATCCGATTCATTTATCGATATTTTGATAATATGCGCATAGTTAGGCCGTTACATTTTTAATAATTCACAAATGAAACCAATATATATATATATAACATGAATGTTTAAGTAAACTGTTTGAAAATGGCACAATCTCTGTTCCAATTGGGACATTTAAAGCGATAATTTAACAAAAACCTTTTTTTTAAATAAAGAAAAATAAATAACGAGGGAAAAATCTCACATAAAATCAAGCTTATGATGGCAAAAGTCACTATTTTGGCCAAAATGTGCAGTGTTTCAGCTGGTGCAAAGTTTGCAAATGACAAAGGTTTTATTTGTCTGCTTATCTGTTTTCCCAAATACTAAATATTTCCAAACTCACGATTTCCGTCCGATAGCAGTCACAACATCCTCTTTTGCTGCATTTTCGCTGCTGCAACCGTTTTCTTGCTACATCATATTCACTTGTTGTCTGAAAGTTACTTTTAAAAGTAATGCATTACAATATAAATTTACTCCCAAAAAGTAACTAATTACGTTACTTAGTTACTTTTCATGGAAAGTAATGCTTACGTTACTTTTTAGTTACTTTTGCGTTACTTTTTGTGGCTGAGGCTTGATCTCTTTCAGGCCTTGCAGGTGTTTTTTATGACTAAAAAGTTCTGGATTCAGAAATTGTATATTTCATCGCAAAAATGTCGAGCTCTGGCCTGCCATCTCAGTTTCTGACTTAAACTGTTCTCACACAGGCGTGTACGCATAGAGTGCGTAATTCTATGTGACTACGTTCAGTAAAATTTTTATCGAATGAATTAAACTGAAAAGTAACTTGCATTACTTTTTTAAAAAAAGTAATTCAAATATTAATGTGTACATTTAAGAAGTAATGCGTTACTTTACTTGTTACTTGATGCATCGTATTGTTAGAAATTTGATCGATCCATTTCGATGTATTGTTACACCCCTAACAAATACTTGCAATTATTATAAAAAACAGTTATGAAACCCCACCCCTCACCCCAACGGCGCGGGCAAAAGAAAATCGTACAAATACCCTCAAATATAGTTGTATGAATTAATACAAATTAGCCACTAAAGTACCAACCAGGTTGAATGGTTAGTATCTAAAATACTACGCCACCTCGTAAAATACATACGAATTGTCATGAGATTGTGTTGGAACATCAAATTAAAATGAATGGAGATACTTTACTTGATATTTTACAGCTTTTATGCAGGGACAATGTAACGTAAGTCCTTCATTACCAATGGAAGTGTTGACGGTGAAGCTCACGCGATAAACACAGTAGTCGAGTAGAAATGCCTTTAATTGCTGTCAGTGTAAACTGATTATAGGATTTTTCATATGGAAACACGTCGACTGTTGATATCACGAGAAACGTCTTTCAGAAGTCTGCGTGGAGTCTAAGCGTGAAATTGTATCTCAAGGTTACTTTGATTAGCCCTGCTGTGTTCCAAACAAACCGCATGGCATGAATTTAATTCTTCGCAACAACAAAGCCAACCGTTCGTAGCCTCGCCGAACATTGAAATGTGTTTTATATGCACATATATTTATTCGAAATTAAGTCATGTCTGCGTTTAATGATGAAGATGAAAGGCTTTCTCCTGTTATTTGTTTATTTTAATGCATGCAGGAGCTTTTCTTGCGTTCTACTAAACAGTTTTTACAAAACTTTATAAAACGAATTATACAATTGTTCTGATTATCACTAAAAATGAAAGCAAATCATTGACAGCCATTTACATAAGGCAAAATCATAGTAAGGCAATAAAACCCCTAATAATGCCAAAAAAGTGCAATACCTTTACGCGTCAGAACAGAACAAAGACATTGAATATGACAAGGATTATTTGCCCATTAGAGCCCCGTGTGGAGCAGTGGATGGGCTTTGTGTGTGCAATTGTACCACAGTGGGGAAGAGGGGCTGTGGAGAGGCTTTTGACCTGTGTCAGAGTGAAACCCAGAGCCCCTACTGTTTAAACAGACAGACTGATTACTGATTAGGAGTTCATTCCCTGTTGTGCAAAGCAGTGTGTGTGTCGGCATCCATCCTTCCCAAGCCCTGTACTGATTGAGATGATGAAACAGACAATGGAGCTCAGACTTACTGCTTGGTTATCTTTTTGTCTCTTGCTGGCTCATGTTTGCTCCCTTTTAACTCCCTTTATAAATAATTTAGGTGAAATTTTTTCTTTTGTGTTTCACGACATGAGGGTGAATAAAATATAATAGAGTTTTCATTTTTAGGTGAACTGTTTCTTTAGTACCTCTTTATCCTGGCAATCTTTCCTGACCATCTTTCTCTCTCTCTCTCCCTTGCTCGCTCGCTCGCTCTCTCTTTCTTCAGAGATTATGTTGAGCGCTGGCAATAATCCAGGATGTGCTCCGGAGAGCGATGGTGTTTTGTTGTTTTTTGAAGGTTTTTTCTCCTCTCTTAGCCCATCTTTCTCTGTTTTGTTGTTCCCTTGGGCTCCTTGTTTCTGGATGAAAGCTCTGCCTGTGCTGAGCACAGGTTCTTGTCTACTCTCGCTCTTTTTCTCCCTGTTTCCCTCCGTCTGGAAGCACACTGCGAGGTAGTCCATCCCGAACCAGAGCGGCATCAGCACAGATTCACTGAACTAGGAATCTATGTTTATGTCTTGTTTCCTATCCTGAAAAAGCGGCCTGTATTATACTGTATACTGACATAAATGTAAATATGGAATATGCTAAGTAAAAATTAATAATGACAATTAACATTCTGTTTAATGTGTTATACATATACACTCACCTAAAGGATTATTAGGAACACCATACTAATACTGTGTTTGACCCCCTTTCGCCTTCAGAACTGCCTTAATTCTACGTGGCATTGATTCAATAAGGTGCCGAAAGCATTCTTTAGAAATGTTGGTCCATATTGATAGAATAGCATCTTGCAGTTGATGGAGATTTGTGGGATGCACATCCAGGGCACGAAGCTCCCGTTCCACCACATCCCAAAGATGCTCTATTGGGTGGAGATCTGGTGACTGTGGGGGACATTTTAGTACAGTGAAGTTAGTACTAAAGAAACCAATTTGTAATGATTCAAGCTTTGTGACACAATGCATTATCCTGCTGGAAGTAGCCATCAGAGGATGGGTACATGGTGGTCATAAAGGGATGGACATGGTCAGAAACAATGCTCAGGTAGGCTGTGGCATTTAAACGATGCCCAATTGGCACTAAGGGGCCTAAAGTGTGCCAAGAAAACATCCCCCACAACATTACAACATTCCATTAATGAGAAATTGAACAGGTGTTCCTAATAATCCTTTAGGTGAGTGTATATATATATAAATAAATATATATGCTTTAGTGCTTTATAAGTTGGGTAAGAGCACCACCCAGTGGATAATAGCGGAAATAGGGATTGCCGTAAAAACTCGTCATTGGCAGGGAAAGAGTTAATAGATACTAAAAGTGACAAAAAAGGTAATGTGACTAGTGGTCGACCGACATTTATTATTTTTATATTTTTTATGGCCGATGCCAATATTAAATGTGCAGTGTGTACATTTTAGCGGCATCAAGTGGTGAGGTTGCGAATTGCAACCAAGGGCTCTGTCTACTGCTCACCCTTCGGTTTTGAAACGCACAGAGAAGCTACGGTAGCCACCACCGGACAAACATCTCATCGTCGGAGACAACTTAATAAAAAAGTTTGTCCGATAAGGCCTTCTATAGAAAAATGGTGACTTCCACGTAAGGGGACCCTCGGTGTATGTAGATTAAAACCTCTCATTCTAAGGTAATAAAAACATAACGGTTCATTTTAAAAAGGTCTTAGAAAATATAGTTTTGTATATTATTTTGCATTTCTGTCAAGAGATCCTTCTAAAAATTACACACTGCACCTTTAAGAAACAGTATGCCGATTGGCCGATATGAGGGTTTTGTAAAAACTAAATTAACATTTATTATGCATAACATTTATAAATATACAGTTTTAAAGTACTCAAAACATATTTACAAGACATTACTAATGTGGATCTGTCCGATGCCAATTAAAAACCCAAATATCGGCCCATATATCACGGTCTATCCCTAGATGCGACCTTTGCTTTTCAGGGATATTAAACATCACTGATAGCAGCATTCATTTGTCTCCTAACTTCATAAACCGGAGTAACACATCTGAATCCCTATCGAAGCCTCACACACCAGCAGTGCTTATAGAGAGTCACTTTGTGAATACCATCAGCCAGTTACCGGTTACACAATGTGGGCGGCAGTGAATTATGAAGTCGTTTTCCAGACAATGGCTGACTGCATGACAATATGCGGGCAAAAGTGTGATATGTTGAGTCAGAAAAAATACAGTGCAGAGAATAATACAAGATGTGATCCTGATTTCACACAAGAAGAAAGTTATGAAATTTAAAGTCAGATAGACCGCTGTGAGGTTGAGAGACAAAACATGGCCTTACGTGAGACCGTGTAACCACAGCGTCTGAGAGACGCATGCAGACGTACAGCAGAGATGCGCAGAGATTTGTCGCCATGTGCATGAGGAAGATGTGTACACGTTGCTGCTGTGTAGGTGGTGGCTGGCATGTGGTTTGTGTATATGTGTGTGTGTGCAAACCACAAAGAAAGGTTTTAAAAGGGTAAAGAAATCAAACATTTGTGCATAAGCAGTATATGGATATGTGGGAGGGTTTGTTTGCCTGATCTCGACAGCCTTTTAACAGTTTACAAGTTAAAGGCAAAAAGAAACAGACATCGAAATCTGCATATGCACAAATATCTTTGTTATAAAATGAATTTTTTGCATATTTTTTCTGAAACGTATGCGAGAAGAAAGCAAGAGCTCATTGAAGCTCATTACAGTGATGCGCTACAAACATTTCCAAGATTAAACCAGATCAGCGGCTGGGTGTCCGCTACTGTAGTTTCTCCGCGATCGAATCTCACGGCTACTCTAGCGCGAGCGTCTAGCTTTAATTACCAGCAGAAATCGTAAACAAAGCTGTTGATGAGTGCGAAAATGCTTTGGGAGACGTTAGCACAATAATCGGCACCCGGCCGGGTCGAGGAATCTCGTTTTTGATCTTTGACGTACTTCATAGACATTGATTAGACCGAGTCTTTGATCTGAAACGTTGTTGCTCGGTTTAGAGGTTTAGGGAGTTTCATAATTTATACAAAAGGGATTTACGTGTTTGTGTGCTTGTGTTTATGTTTTTGTTCTTTTTCCCAAGCTTGAGCAACCTTAAGTAAACAGTGCGTGCTATTGTGTTGGTTTACGGCGAGCCTCTCATTAGGAATCCCGGAGGTAATTATCCAGCCGATAGTAAAAATATTCAGAATATTCCTTCTTTTCTCTTCTACAGAGACTGAGTATGAGCCGGCACTGCATTATTGATCAATTCCAGCTGATTTTTGCTTTTAAATTTAGGGATTATGTGAGAGCGAGGAATTCTTGAGCACTTCTTGGGACAATTTTATAGTCGGTTTTAAGCACAGAATATAAAAATGTCATCATATCATCCTTGAAAGGTGGCCTAGCAGTGAAACTCACACAGTGAACCGAATGAAGCATAGCTGTGTAGCGGCCGAGCCGCAGGGTAGGACTGAATATTTAGCTGACATAGCATTTAAACTGCTAAAAATGTGTGAATGATGCACGAAACTGTTTAAATTAAAGCTTTTACAGTTATCTGGACTCATTGTTGAAGTGCATTATTGTCGCATTTATTTTGCAGATGCTTTCATCCGAAGTTTTGGCTGCCTTCAAACATTTATTTCTATTTTAGGATGCGATTACATTATGGCTGGTTGCTCTTACAGTCTATTATATTTTCCACGGGCAACGGAGATAATATGACTCTTATGTTCCCGAGGCTGCCTGATTGATTTTGATATCATAACACCAAATCCACCAAACGAACAAATGCGAAAAGTAAAGCGTGCAAAGACGAGGGGGTTACTTTTACAAACTATCCGAAAAAAGCGATCCAAAGATTAATTTCAACCCACGGCTCCCATTGTGCAGGAAACAAATTGAGGTTTATGGAATTAGCGCTTGTGCGGCAGGAATGCAGATCTATTTTTGGCGCTCTATGCATTGCGGTGTAAAATATGATTGGTTGTGGGAAGGTTCGGGGAGTGTTGCTGGAGTCTCTGAGACGGGATTAGAGGCAGAAGTGTGGCATTGATGGCTTACCGTGTTTCCCTCTGGTGCCTCGCGTTTGTTGGCTAAATACAGTTCGGATGCGCCCTCGCTCTTGCGGTGGGTGGCTCGTTTTGCTCAAGGTCGTTTGGGATGGTGGAGCACCAACTGCAATTCTTCTGCATCTGTCTCAACCTTCTTCTGCCCCTTCGACTGCATCCGCTGCCTTTCCTCCATGATGGGGGAGAACCAGACCTGCATTTAATGTAGAATTCGTAAAAAAGGGCCATGTTTGCAACTTCTGTACAGAGGCAGTCTTAACATAGAGGTATAGGTAGGCGGTTGCTTGGAGCCCCCTACCAGCGGTCATATTAGGGGGACCTCCAACCAACCTAAAAAATAAATAAATAAAACCCTTATCATCATGAACACTTCAAAAGCATTGTAAATTGTATTAATATTCTTAAGAAATACGTTGAAACTTTGAAATAGTAGTTAAAATGTTCAGTTCATGTTTATCTGTCACTACACACATCCACCCCCTTCTTTCACAATAAAAAATGGACTAGTCCGTAATGGTGCACGCTGCATGGTGCAAAGATAAACACAGAGTGACAGGAGGACTGGGAAAGTACACGAACAGAGACAAATCAAAACAAATATAAACGCAAAAATGGGGTTCTGCTAGTAGTAGCCTTAGCCCTACACTGATAAAAATGATTTTGTGGTGAAGTATATAACGTTACTACAGAAAAAAACTAATTGAACCCTTATGTTATGTACCTTTTATCACAGTCTTGGGCATGTGAAAGATTAGTAACATCATTGGCTTTAATGCATTGCTAGTTTTTGTGCAGCATCAGATTTAAATTTTTTCTCCCTCATTTACTGTTCGTGGCTGTTTTTGCCCCATTGACTTATTCTATATTAGTTTGTGTAGTGCTACACTTTGTGTGTTCTCTGCTTTCCATCTTCATTTTGGAGTAAAACATTTTTTGTTCTCTTTTATAGAACGGATAGGGGGGCCCATACATACCTTCGCCTTAGGCCCCCAATTTGCTAAATACGCCACTGCTTCTGTATAGCATTTTTTGGCACTTTTATTCAAAACTTGCAGTACATTTCATCTATAGACATTTTCATCGGACGCACATGCGCTGACGCGATACATGTCTAACTGAACTTTACTTCCGTTTTTTTTTTTATGATCTGACTAGTTGCTAAACTGATCTCTTGAACAAATGTCTCGTCGAAAATAACAAATGTTTGGTTTCCTAGGTAATCTATGTGTTGTTTTTTTTGCTTATTATATAAATAAACTACGTTTAAACAACTTGGGGACCATGACAGCCGCTTGTTTATGTTGTTACTGCTGAAACCGTCTATACATTTTATCAGTATTCCCCCAGAATCAGTTGAGCTACAAATAATGCTTTTTTGCATTTGGAGAACAGAAAGTGAAACTACACACACACATATAAGTGCTGTCGTCTACCAGGCTCTCTGCAGGTGAGGACAGAAGTGCCGGACCCTACGGGTAATTCCCCATTTCCCACATCAGCATGCTGTGCAACCGAGTAGCTCTACTTTAGGGATGCAATTATCAGAGTCCCAGACGCCTGCTGCAACCGCATGACAAGGTGCTACTAGAGAAACCATCAAAGCTTGATTTTAAATGATGCATTTAATTATGTAAAACGAGTATTTGCATGTGTGTAGTGTCAGTGCGTGCGCATTCATACCCGTGTATTTGTTAACTTGTGGAGGGGTAGGGTGAAATGATAGTGGCTGTGCATGGCATCCAGCGCAGCAGGATAGCAAAGAGACAAGTTGGTGTGGGAAAGGTATGCGTATGCATGTTCACGCAGCGATGGTGACAGGAAACAAAACGAAAGAGAGGCGTCCCTCTCTTCATCTCTCTAGCCAAACAACAGATCTAAACTGCACAGGAGGCCTACCGCTATAAACCCACAACTCATGCATCTTACACCGTGTCATCCATTGATCCTCTCTTTTTCTACCTCTGCCCGCAGTTCTTACTAGAGCTTAAATTACCTTGGTAGTGTTTGTGTGTTACGTAATTGAAAAAGCTAGAATTACACCGTATGCCTTGAGTCACAACGGCCTTACCTTACAAGCAATCTGTGATACATATGTCCACCGTCTTTCAGACAATTTCTGACTTTAAACCCCAAAGAAGTGCATTCATCCTTCACAGAAGCAATCCACACGGCTCCAAGGGGCCAATAAATGTATTCCGTGGGTAATCGATGCGATATTGTAAGAAAAATATCCATATTATAGTTTATAAAGTTTAAAATAACTAGCTTTCGGTAACAACGCCATCTTGGACAACATAGCCATGGCATTGAACGCTCACTACGCCACCAATCGGAAGGCGGAAACATTCGGCGGCAACCAATCGGAAGGCAAAAATGACAAATCTTCCCAGATCAGATGTATATATGATGAACAGACTCTCTCGAAGCAGTCGTGAGACATCGTCAGATAGCTTCGTGAAATATTTTCTTACATTAGTGTTCAAAACTTCACAAAACTCATGTTCAAACTAACATATTCCAACAATTTCCATAATTTGAACATGCTTATTTGCGAAAATATAATTGTTCTTTTCCAGCGGCGTCCGCCGTCTTGGTCGAATAGTTTGACCAGCTCGCTGGGCTCGCAAGGTATCCTGGGTAATTTCATCTCCCACTTCGTTTTAAGCCTACATCAGTCCTGACTACATTTTGAGGGTTGATTCTAAGGGGAAAATAGCACTCCATCTTGCTCCCTAAAGTAATGGGACGCCCTACCCCTACACGTGTATGCGCAAAAGCGAGGGTTAGGGCAAAAATGTAGGGGAAGGTATTGGGACGGGCCCTTAGTCTCTATACTGACCATCTATTATTGATCAATGTTAGATTGTAGGAAACAAGTGGACTATACAGATTGGTGGTATCCTTATTTATGACCTTCTCCGATCATCGTGATAAACTGTGCTCTGACCGGATGAGAAACTGGGGTTGAGAGGTTAAAGGTTCAAATCTGAATCTGGTTACCGTTCATTTCCTCTACCTAACCGGGGCGAAAAGGCAAATGAGGAATGTCAGTGCCTGCACGAAGCAACCATCAGGTACGTGCAAATCCAAATGACATGGTTAAATTTTCATAGGATCCGAAGAGAGGACAAACGCGGTGTGCTTGCTTGTGATTTGCCTATGACAACGTGTTTTAGGGGGATGACAGACCCTACAGGGTTAAATGAAAAGATTCAAAGCCAGATGGTGCTGGAATGTCCACAACCATGATATAATTCCTAACCGAGACGTATACGCCTTGTTCTTTACAGCTGGTAGGTGTAGAATGAGATCAGGCCCGGTGCAGCAAAGGTGAACCTGCCTAATGCTGAGACTGAAAACACACTTGATCCTTGAGTTTGGGAAGAAAGAGATCTTAAACCACAAGGCGAGGATTACTTACAGTAATCCACGCTGGCTGCTGCCTCAGGCTGTGCTCTCTACTCTGGCCAGTGTGTTTGTGTGTGATGGTTTGGTTTGGACAGGTCTTGCATAAAGGGAAAGGGTTGGGGAGGGCAGAGAGCTCCAGTGTTAGCACACAGTGCATTATGTAATCATGCCTTATCAAGACCCACCGCCTGCATGGGCAAAAACACACATGGCTTTCCTCTTTCTAGTTCGTTCTCTCTCTTTTTCACCAGATCTTCACACACTCATCTCCCACTGCCTACTGAGAGAAGCCTCTAAACGCAGGCCTTCATTAGCCGAGCTAAATATCCCTGCTTTCTGCAATCTCCATCATTTTTGGCCTTCGGGCGCTGGGATAATTACCTGCTCTCATTTCCCCTCCCTCTGGCCAATGGGGAAGAGTCTTGCGTTGCATTAGTTTGCCTTAAATATTTATCTTCAAACTGCACATTTTCCCGTTCCGTCAGCTGCCCGCAACCCTGACGGACTGCAGCCTCGGCTTTATCTACCTGTCACAAAGAGTGAGTTTGTTAAACAAAGCATGTGAACGTGAGCGTCTCTGTTTTAGGAGGGATCACTTGGTGGGAATTCTGGGTGAACAATGTACAGAACATTTATGTTTGCAAGCGATAGCAGACGATGAAGCATATTTGTGGCCGAAATGCTCTGTTCTGTGTGTTATTATGTAAGACTTCACTGGCTGTTTTATAGATGAAATTACTGGTTTAAAGGGACAGTTAGTAGGAATTTCCCCATCTAGTGGTGAAATTGTATTTTGCATTCAAACGAATAGTGCTCTCTAGCGCCTCGCTTTTCTAAATGCGTGTTGCAACTACGGTAGCCGTTATGTACTCACTGATCTCCTTGTCCGTTTCAGCTGGTTTACATGTTCTGAACGAAAACGCGTTGTGGAAATGCGTTGCGGTAGGCTAGTGCTTTTTGTCCATCTTTGCTATAATAGTTTTTTCAATGTGGCGGAACGACAAGGAAGCCTTCTAGGACTTACCTGTTCAATGTAAATAAACAGAAGAAATTCTAAGCTTACAAAGAAAAGTCAGATCATTGGCAGAGGTCATTTGACACACATGAGGACATATTTATGAATAAATACATTGATTTTGACTAATAAAAACTACTTAAAAAACTACACATTTTCCATTTAAAGCTCCAATCTGTAACTTTTTAGGTTAAAAAGGGGAAAAAATCTGGTATTGCGCACGTAGATAAATATTAGTGTTTTCTTATCTCGATTTGCAATGGAAAGTTTTTAAAAATGATTTATAACTTAAGCTATAAGGTACGATCTTGCAGAAAATGTCAGTTTGACGTCATTTGACTTCAAACTAGAGGTCTTCTCTGGTCAAAAAAATGTACTTGACCCAAAATGACCCAAATCACTTTGTGCATAAATAATAAATTTTTTAAAGAAAGACGTGACCCGAGACAAACATAAGAAAATTAGACCCGAGTCCGACCCGAACCTGTTTTTTTGTAACCCGACTGGACCCGAATGTAAACGGCACTGACCTGAATGCAGTTTGCATCCTCGCATACACCAGTCAGACAGAAAGAAACCCCATTGGCATCTAATTTGTCCCGTTGCTACATTTATGTTTCTTTTTTATCTGACGACAACACCAAGGTCACTGCTAAAATGTGCATTCAAAATTAATTGTCAGGTTTGTCTCCATGAAAATGAACCTATTTGTCATTTTCTCCCAAAATGACTCGATGCACATGCGTGAGATGGCTTGGGTCGTTTCGGGTCGGTTCTGCAAAAATACATTCATTATAAATTACCCGAGACCCGATGCTGCTATTATTATACCCGACCCGTGTCCGAGGCACACGTGAAACTTTTAGACCCGAACCCGCTCGGGTCAGACCTTGGGTTTTCAGATCGAAGTGGACCCGTGAAGACCTTTACTTCAAGATAAGAACGAAAAGTGTCCCAAAATAGTCCCCTGCTATTGAAAGTAACCAAGGGGACTATTTTCAGGCGCTGCGCAATATCATTACACCTGCTGCAACCATTTTACGGCAGCAAAGTCCTTGATTATTACGCCATAATGAGAGTATAGTTCCTAGACATATCAGCCTAGAAAATCACAACTTTTTCTTTTCGTTCGCTCTTAGTAGACGATGCAACTACAGAAAAGTCAAGTTTTAAAATATCGAAACTCTTTGGTCATTTTTTAGCGTGATGCTAATGGTCTAATCAGATTCAATTGATTTTGCTAAGCTATGCTAAAAGTGGTACCGCCAGATGCGGAGATCGGCTGAATGGATTCCAAAACGGTAAAAATCAAATGTTAAACTCTAGGGGAGCTGGAAAATGAGCCTATTTTCAAATAAAGTGGAGTGTCCCTTTAAGCAGATTTGAAATTGAAGATATGCTAGCAGGTGGACCTACAGTACAAGAGTATGATTTAATACATATGGCGCACAACCAGTATCTCTCTATCACTCAATTAAATTTCCCAGAAAGCCTCCTGTATTGAAAGGAATAGTCCCACCTCATAACACCACTTATACAGAATACGTCTTGATGTTATCTGTCGAGGGTTTGTTTACAGGCAGAAAAGGATTAACTTCAGTGGCTGCCTTTAATTAGCACTGAAAGGACTGGTTGGTTGATCAGAGCCATCAGTTTAAGTTGGGATTTAAAGACTGTGACTCTAAGCCACATCAGTGGTTATTGAATTAGATCTGTGGGGAACAGCAATGATGGGAGTACCTGGTACCAAGCGCCCTTGATGGACCATCTCCTGGTTTGGGGGTTTAAAGAAAGAAGGGGGGATCATGTTGCACATTTTTTACCCTAAAAGATGCTTAGCATCAACCCAGTAAGAGACAAGGGACACCCCCAGACCAACACTCTTTAAAAAAATTATCTAAAGGTCAAAAAGGTAAAAGTTGTTGTTTTACCCCTAGGCTTTTTATAAATATAATTTCATACCAGTCGAATTTGGGTACACTCTGATACAAGCATAGCCCTCCGTCTTGAACTTCACAGCGGTGTCGGTGTGACCCTCCCTCCCATATGCTGTGCCTGGCAGCCTGCATTGGAGTTTATTGAAATAATCCTCTCTCCACTCTCGATTCGGGTTTCATTACGCCAGAGTGCCTCAAATTGAAAATAAATTTACAGATAAATGCTTTCGCTGCGCCGACAAATTATACAGCTGTTGCTCAAAGAGACGTCTTGTTTATTTTGGGAACGAAGTGCCGAACAAAAGCAGAGGCTTTGAGAATGTTGATTAATAAGATGAATAACCACTACAGCACTGCTTCGAAATGAAAGTGATTGGCTCTTCAAATACCCTTCCTCATTATTGTAATTATAGGTGCCATATTACGCCTTGAATTGAGTATTCATTACAGATTAAGGGGCGTTTTTGAGCATGTTGTAGAAATGCACACTTGTCTGTTTTGACAACACACTTGAAAAGGCTGAGCCTCTGCCAAGACGAAGCGAAGAAGAAAGTCTTTATAAATCTTTCAAGCTGGTGACTATGTGTTTTCTTTCATGGGCTTGCAATCTATCCCATGATTCTTTATTTTTTATACTCCCCCATGCTTTCTTTTTATCAGTCTTTCCTAACACCCCCACACAAATGCAAAGCCACACATGTGGATACGTATGCACACACCTACACGCGTACATGAATGTATAAAATGAAGCCTAGGACTAGCTTATACTCAATTTCATCTTCCTCATTGATTTCCACATGGACGAGGTGTAGAGTCTGTCACGGAGACGGTGTAAGGTTTTCATATGCATAGTAGAGATAACAGGCAGCCATTTTTATCAACCTCTCTTTCTACAAGCAATTGCCTCAAAATCGCTGGTCCCGGTTAATGGCGTGGCTCGGTATTGCCAAAATGAGCAAAATGAGTCTGTTTTGTTTTTTCCGCCTTAACCTGACAATTACGGCAATTATAGCAAGGCTGCGTTGTTGCCAAACACGCTGAGAGAATTGTGACACGCGGGAGGACTCCCCTGCCGCAGTCGTCTCTGTAATTTAACCAGCGCAGCGTCGCAATGGCCTATTCTGCAAAAAACTCCCTAAGCAACGTGTGATAGTCTGCGTCAGGCGGCAAGTTATTTGTGTATTCCTTTAAACAAGCTGAACAAAATTTGTATGCTAGGATTATGAAACGGAAAGTGATCTTGTTGCTGTGGAATAGCGAGTGCATTTACAGTTTAAAATGGCGGTCGTATACATCATAGTCTTAGAAGCAATGCTATATCATGGCAGTTCGTACGTATTTTACGAGGTGGCTTTGTATTTAATTTTGTATGATTTGCCCCTGTGATGTTGGGGTTAGGGGTGGGGTTTCGTTATTGTTTTTTATGACAATTTTGTGTTATTGTACGATTCACTTGCAAGTACGAATTCATACGAATTAGCCAACTCGTGAAATACATACGATTTCTTGTGAGATCAGGCTCATTTTTCAGCTCCCCTAGAGTTTAACATTTGACTTTTACCGTTTTGGAATCCATTCATGTCCCCTTGGTAACTTTCAATAGCAGGGGACTATTTTCGGGCAGTGCGTAATATCATTGCGCCTCCTGGAGCCATGGTACGGCAGCAAAGTCCTTGATTATTACGCCAGAATGAGACTATAGTCCTAGCCATATTTGCCTAGAAAATCGCAACTTTTAATTTTTCGTCGGTCATAGTACACAATCTAACTACAGAAGAGTCAAGTTTTAAATAGAAAAAATATCGAAACTCTTTGATTATTTTTAGCTTGATGCTAATGGTCTAATTAGATTCAATGGATTGTGCTAAGCTATGCTAAAAGTGGTTTCACCAGACCCGGAGATCAGCTGAATGGATTCCAAAACAGTAAAAATCAAATATTTAACTCTAGGGGAGCTGGAAAATTAGCATATTTTCAAAAAAAGTGGAGTGTCCCTTTAATTTAGCATTTTTGAGGCAAAACAAAGGGCACTGATGTATTTTAAGATATGTCAGTGCAAGTGGTTTTCAGTTTGTACACCTCTTACATTTATTTTAGTCTAGGAGTAGTCTAATCCCTGTCTGGGAAACTTCCCCAATGACCAAGTCCTGGCTTAAGATAATCTCTGTCTGGGAAACCACCCCTTAGTGTTTAAATTTAAAACTGCTAAAGAAAACAGACTAATGCTAATTGGCAACATATGCTCATTTGCGTCACTACTTGCAGTTTCATGCATTCCATGAAAAGACATCCCGTGTTATTTATCTTCTCACTGGCTACTTCTGAAAATCTGATTTTTCCTCTATCATTTCCAGAGATTTACATTATTCAGCTCTGAAAAATTTGAACATGGTGTGTTTTCACAAATCATTATCTGATTTCGATTAGCACTCAAATAAGGAGGTTTAATGAAGTGCATACAATTTTTCATATTCCACTGCCATGAGGTCATGTCATCTGAACCAAAACATGACGTCATGTTGTGCTTTTGATTTATGAGCTGGATTTTGAAACTTACAACTGTTACTTATAGCATAAGGACATCCAGCAGATTTACACTGGGAGTGTTTTGTCTGAGTATACATCGCATCATGACCTCAAAAGCTGAAATGCTACTTCATTGGGTAGCCTGGCAAGCAGTTAAAAGGGATAGTTCACCCAAAATGTAAAATCACTCAAGTCACTCTTATGTTGTTATAAATTCAAAGGAAGATATAAAGAAAGATATGTAATCAAACAGAAACACCATTGACTACCGTAGTAGGAAAAAATACTACTATGGAAGTCAATGGTGTTCAAAATTGATTTGGTTACAAACATTCCTCAAAATATCTTTCTTTGTTGAGCAAAACAAAGAAATTAATACAGGTACAAACCAACATGAGGGTGAATAAATGATGACAGAATTTTCATTTTACCTAAAGACGGACCTGAACTACGCTAAGCTTTACATGGAGGTCAGCAACCTGAGCACCTACTTGACTTCGGTTTTCTATAAGCCTGGTTTAGTTGTAAATCACTACCATTGTACACTGCAAAAAATTACTTTCTTACTTAGTATTTTAGTCTTGTTTTCAGTAGAAATATCTAAACATTCTTAAATCAAGATGTATTTTCTTGTTGAGCAAAATGACCTAAGAAAATAATACTAGTTTTTAGAACAAAAATATACGATTTAAGTGAATTTGTGCTTAAAACAAGCAAAAATATCTGCCAATGGGGTGAGAAAATTTTACTTGAATTAAGTGTTTAAGAAAAAAGAAATCTTATTTCACAATTTTTTTCTCACCCCATTGGCAGATAATTTTGCTTGTTTTAAGGACAATTTCACTTAAATTGTATATTATTTGTCTGAAAACTAGACTTATTTACTTAGGTCATTTTGCTCATCAAGGAAAAGCATCTTAATTTAAGAATGTTTAGATATTTCTACTGAAAACAAGACAAAAATACTAAGTAAGAAAGTCATTTCTTGCAGTGTATTTCAAAATCCGGGCATGCTTTTTGCTTCCTTCCATACATTTTTACTGTATCCCAGACACTCGCTATTGTCTTTGTGCCTTCTACTTTCGTTGTTGTCCATCTTCTACATTATTTTTTAGCAGGGTTAGTTTAGACACTCATTGAAGCTGAACCTCACAGTCTGCGTGATTTACAGCTTTATCAAATGAACTGAACAACCAACAGGAAATATTATCAGAGCTATCATTACAGCACCAGGCATTCAGATTCATCTTCATAGCCATGCACTACCTAAGATTCATGCATAGCCAAGCTTTAGTTCAGTTTAATAAAAAAAATGTCTGTAGCCCTTTTGCCAATGTATATTCCCAAAGAAGATTAACAGTAAACATTCAGTCAAAATTATGGAAGTGCATGATATTGAAAAACATGCGTTATGTAAAAACTTGCTAAAATGTGATATACAATATGCAGTGCTGTACATGGACATCAAAAGCAAAAAAAAGCGTGGGTCTAAAACAATTACTGGAATATACGGCATTTTCTTGTATTGTGGTGTCTTTTGATTTAGACAATAGCTTTTATAGCCTAAAAGCTTTGTTTACTTTGTTCAGGGTTCCCACACCTTACTTAACTTCAAATTCAAGGACCTTTCAAGGACTTTTCAAGTCCAATACCCTCAAATTCAAGGACTAAATGTGGGGACACATTTCAAGTGAGAGCAAGGTTACATCCTCTTATCTTTTAAGATACATTGTTATAGTTCCCATTTGAGGGAACTCGCGCTACGTCACTTTGGGGACGCCTCCAGTGGTAAATGCGTCTGAAGGTGTATATCAAATTCAACTAATGGTGAGGCTTAACGACAAAGACAGAGTGACGTGGGGGCTAGGAAGTATAACGCTATCTGAAATATTGCCAAAGACGGCATTACAGGGACGCAGGAAGTATGGTTTTGGATTCGGAATTAGACGCAGCGTCTCGTTCCCTTCTCAGGGAAAAACAGTTACATATGTAACCCGACACGTTTTCATGTGTCAAACACAACTATGCAAAAAAACATTTTGGTATGAATCAACATTCGCATACAAAAGATATAAGCATTTAAAGTGAACAGTTTAGCACGTGTGCTTAAAAGGCTGGAAATTGTATGTTATTATCCTACACTACACAGGGAATAATATGGATTTTTTTCCAGAAAACTTCTTGCATAAAATAGATTCAAGCACTTTCAATGACCTGTATCTATGTATGTATATTTTCAAAAACTTCCCAGGGCCATGAATTTTTGCTACCAGATTCACAAACTTTCAAGGATTTCAAGGACTCGTGGGAACCCTGCTTGTTGCGTTTGCGGGAGTGTGATCAGCGAAATAATGGAATTATATGGACTCTAAATGAGCCAAGTGGAATGGATTTGAGGAAGCAGGTGCGTGGAAGTCAAGGCTGTAGTTAAACGTGGAACGGAGTTTAATTTATTAGGGCATTCCGAATCCTCTCTAGTGGAATGGATTTGATTGACGGCTCTCTGAGAAGTGAACAGTTTTAATCTTTTGTTTTAAATCAAATTAAATTATATTTTTTAAAGAACTTAAAATTATATAACCAACATACATTTCACATTTTTTCTGGAAGAAAGAAAGCATCAGTCTCTTTGTCTCGCCAGTCTCTCTGGTATCTGGATCGACCTAAAACTTTGACTACGCATAACGTTTTGAAGTATTAAAATCTTTATTGCACACTGTTGCGATATCTACATTTGCGATATTTTGATAAATCTTGCTGTCCTAGCAAATATTGTGCAGACATATTATATCACCTAGTGAACAAGCTATAGTCAGGAATGAAAAACTTAAAGTGCTAGTACAGAAATGTAAGATACACTTTGTGTTTGAGAATTTTGACCCTTTCAGACCTCCAGGATGGGCACTGTAGGTTTCGGGGCCATAGGCTGTTGTAACATTAGATGCACTTCTGTAAAGATTCACTGACATCATGAGACATAATTGGGAAGCTTATAAGGAAAACAGTGATTCAAGTCAATCCAGAAAAGACATCATTCCATCTAATTAATAAAATAGAAACAGACTCCTCTTTCAAAAAAAAAAAAATCTTGCCGTTGTAATTATTGAGGAGTGAACATCAAAACAGTTCAGATAGCTGTTGGGAAAAGTGCATTTCCAACCCCAGTCTCCGCTCTCGTTCTCTTTCTCTTTTTAACGTCTGCCTTTGGTTTTGATAAGGAAAAAAAAGACGCGTCAATCATCCCCACTAATGGAATGTGGATTTTCTAATTCACTCAAACAGAACGGTAAATTGAAAAAGAGTGCAACCTTTTTAACGCGCGCACCGGCGCTGACAGTCAAGCTCCATTATCTGACAGCTGGAGAAGTTAAAAATAACCAGGCTTGCAGCAAATTAGACGTATCATTTGGCTTCTAAACTGAGAGATGAATGTATGTGTGAATGTGCTTGCCATACCGTGACATGGGGCCAATACATCAACCTCCTGTTTGTCTGTCTATCTCATAAACTCCAACTGGAATAAACAGACAATGCAATTTGTTACACCGCGAGGATATTTTCTCAGCGAGCCAGCCAAACTGTCTGGTATCTCCACCCCCGACGATTCGCTCGTGTGTGCGACCATTAATCATCGCTTGGGTACGTGCAAGGTTATTGCTATCGCTCAAAGAGTTTTTCATATGTTTGATTTCTATCAAACGATAAATGTGACGTTCGCGGCCGATGTGCGGGTAGGACTCGAGAAGATACACTGGCCCTTACTGTAATCTCTCTATATGAAGGCGTAGGCCTGACAAGGCAATGAATCTCTATCGGTGCTGTCGCAGATAGTGATTTTCCATGACATTGAGTCTATCTGAAACAGCCGTGCCTGGATGTAGCGCTGGGGGTGAGGGGGTATTCGGTTACTGGAGTGGTAATTTAAGGTGTCTTGTTTTCAGTGTTGTAAGTAAGGAGATCGTCCTCTCTGATTCATGTTTCTACCTGGGGATCTGTTTACCGTTAAATACCCCTTACTGTCATTGTTTATTTATCTCAAACTAATCAACAACACAACAACAACACAGTAGAGGTCTTCTCGGGTCCAATGTAAATGTACCCGACCCAAAATGTCCCGAAAAACTTTTTATCCAAACCCGACATGCATAAATCTTTGCACGTCTCTAACCCGAGACAAACCCAAGAAAATTAGACCCGAATCCGACCCAGTGGCATTTTTTAAACCCAACTGGACCCATATGTAAACGGCCAACCCAATCTCACGGCAAGTCGTGTTATAGTCACAAAATATTTGATAATTTTTCATGTTCATTGACACGATTTTCTGCTTTTTTTGTGCCATTGAGCACGAATGTCTTGTTTACCGAGCCCCTATGGTGACATTGGAGTAAAAAAATCTAAAGTTTAGTTTTCTGGCTCACGTGAAACTTTCGCATGCCCATGCAAAACTTTCGCGTGCCCACGTGAAACTTTCGCTTTCACGTGCGCACACGAGTTTCATGTGCGCGCGCGAAAGTTTCACGTGAGCAGGAAATAGTTTCATGTGCGCATGCGAAACTAAATTCGATAGTTTCACGTGCGAACGCGATAGTTTTACATGCGCACGCGAAACTGAACTTAATTTAATTTTTGCTCCATGTCCCCTTAGGGGCTCTGTACTTTTTTGTGTCAGTCAACACGAATTTCAATAAATAGTTTTTCGCCTTCATGGCACGACTTTCGTTTTCGTCTCATTTTATGTATTATTTTCTCATTGTTTTTTTTTCCTTTTTTTACCATTGTCGCTTGGAGTTGGGGTTATAATCACTTTTTGTTACATTTCAGACATTCTAACCCAAACCCCAACTCTAACCCCAAGCGACAATGATTTAAAAATAAAATGAGACGAAAATGAAAGTCGTGCCACAAACGCAAAAACTATTTATAGAAATTCGCGTTGACTGACACGAAAAAGACATTTGTGCTCAATGGCACAAAAAAGTTTTTTATGGTTTAAGTGTCTGGTGGTGAAAATATTAAAAATATTAAATAATTTAAAAAAATTATAGCAGTTTAAATTTATTGTAAAAAAATAATGCAATGTAGCTTTATTTTATACATAAAATTATCAAAAAAAAAGAGGTTTGTGTTGATTTGCTGTGAAGTTTGCTGCATACTCTTGTCACAAATTAATAAATTACAGTCACTGCACTATTATTACTGCTTAAAGGTTTTGAAATATGAAAACTACATTCTTAGACCTTTCCAAAAATATATAGTTTGTTGTGATAGATTAACATATTAACACAAAATATTGAACTAAACTCGGGTGTCCCACTCACAGGACAGTGCCAGTTTTTTTAGGAAATGTGCTACTTTTCTTTGTGAGATCGACTGTATGCCCATGTTCTAGCACAGTGTTTGTCTCACATATGTTATGGCCTCATTAGAGTCAATTAATGCTCCAGGCTTATACGACACCAATGACCTCTCTTTATAATGCGTGGAAACCTTTTACACCATACAGTCATTACGCATCGTTTTTTCCTCAGTTCTGAACAGCAAAGAGGCTTCAATTGCCAGAACTCGTGAACATCAAGAGCCCATTAGCAGAGCACCGGACAAGCTGTGACATTAAACGTCCGGGCCAGACAACATTGATTGTTTAATTAACTTTCAATGAACGGCGAGAAAAACGGACAGCAGCGAGCAGTCACGGTCGTGCACGTTGGATTTCATCCCTAGTAGCGATCGACACGCTCCTTACACCGACGAAATCTAATCTACAATGAGAATAAGAGAAAAGGAAAAGCCATTTCCACTTTACATGTGGAGCTGGTCTCTTGGCACGGCATTAGAGTTTTGGGATGCTGTGTTAACTCTATATTTGGATTGCACTGGAGTGGATTAGGAAGTCTTTACTGCGAACCCACGGGATTCTGGCTGAACATGAAAAAGAGAAGCGCTGTTTGTATCCGTGCTATACAAATAATTGCAAGTTCTCAAAATCGAGTATAATTTCGAAGACCCGCTATATCATAAAAGTGAGCTTTGATGTACAAATCCGCAATTCAGATGGGATTATAAGCTCCAAAGGTTAGGGGTTGCTAATTAAGGGAATTGGTTCTACGTATCTATCTACTGAGAATGTCGGTAATAAATAAGAGACCTTGTAACGCTAACAATGAACAGCTGTGAGTAAATTCCATCCAAAAACCTGTGAAGTAACCGTACACTATTAGAACAAATAGTAATGTTAAGATCATTCCCGAGATTCCATGATAATGAATTAAAAAAGATCTATCCGTGTGGATAATTAGCAGTGTGCAATTCCGGTGTCTCAGTCTTTTCTTTAGTATAATTACAGTACATTCAAATCATTTCCTTCCCATTTTTCCAAATAAAAAAGCTAAGGAACTCCGAGGAATCATGGTGATTACGCTGGAATGTTGGTCTTATTTAAAATCCTGCATTTTTCTGTCAATCAAACTCAGTTTTGTCTCTTACTCGTCCCTTCATTCGCTAAACAAATTGTGCCCAATATGGATGGTTTCACTATTCCAATTTAAACACGTCCAGATCTAGGTGTATGATTGCACCGCCCCAGGACACAACGTTTCATTTCTTAATGAATGTGCCTGGGGGGTCCCGTCTGGAGGTCTTTTCTTCGAGTGGGCCTGTGTTACCCTTCATTAGCCAGAGGGGTTGTTCTCTGTTCTCATCCTGAAGAGCTGAAGAACGCCCCCCTGGAGCTGAGAGTACACTATCCATTACCCCCCTCAACCCCAAATCTGAAAGCTGGATGGCCTTACTTTCTCCAATTTCGTAGCGCTCAGTTCAGCTTTTTTCAACACATGACATGAAAGCCATTGTAATTGTTTGATTTTAATTTGTGATTCTGATAGATATTGTGCCATGGGACATCTTTTGATAATCTTTTGAGATCTTTTAGGTGTGTGGTAAAAACATATTACTACTGCTTATACTTAGGATGAGAGAATCAAACAAACCCATTAAACACATTATTAAAGGGACACTCCACTTTTTTTTGAATATATATAAATATGCTCATTTTCCAGCCCCCCTAGAGTTAAACATTTGATTTTTACAGTTTTGGAATCCATTCAGTCGATCTCCGGGTCTGGCGCTACCACTTTTAGCATATCTTAGCATAATCCATTGATTCTGATTAGACCATTAGCATTGCGCAAAAAAATAAGCAAAGAGTTTCAATATTTTTCATATTTAAAACTTGACTATTCTGTAGTTACATCATGTATTAAGACCGACAGAACATGTAAAGTTTCAAGGACTTTGCTGCCGTAACATGGCTGCAGGAGGCGCAATGATATTACGCAATGCCTAAAAATAGTACCCAGCCATGTTACAGCAGCAAAGTCCTTGATTATTACGCCAGAATGAGAGTATAGTTCCTATTCAAATCTGCCTAGAAAATCGCAACTTTTAATTTTACGTCAGTCTTAGTACACGATCTAACCACAGAAGAGTCAAGTTTTAAATAGGAAAAATATATTTTTTTGGTGCGCTGCTAATGGTCTAATCAGATTCAATGGATTGTGCTAAGCTATGCTAAAAGTGGTACCACCAGACCCGGAGATCAGCTGAATGGATTCCAAAAAGGTAAAAATCAAATGTTTAACTCTAGGGGAGCTGAAAAATTTGCATATTTTCAAAAAAAGTGGAGTTGTCCCTTTAAATGTAAGAATGTAAATGGGGCTTAGACAATATATTAAATCATCTCTCATTTGTAAATTGCTTGTATTAAGTCTCTAAATAAATAAGCTACCTACAAAAGCCATGCATTGTAATGGCAAACCACAGTGATGATGTAAGTCTGTTTGAAAAGTTTCAGATTTTTATTAAAGTAAACGTGAATTTACCAAAATAATAATGACGACTGAGCTTATCCCCTCAACACACAGAGCATCCCATATCCTCCAATGACTTCCAAGTATTAATACGACAAGTTAAGGAAACCCCAATAAAGCTTCCAGGTTTTTGGGATTTACAGTGTATCAGCTGACTCTAATAGCATTTTTCCCTCCCTCCTGAATGTGGCTGTGTGGTTCAGTATAATCCCACAGGATTTCTGTTGTATTCATGCAATCATTAATCTGTCCGTGTCTTTCACCGGCTGGATTACAGTTCCCTGCTTCAATCGCCAGAACGTCACTAACATCGGTTCATGCAAAGGTAGCCTTGGGCTTGCGTAAACGCAAACCCATGCGGACACTACACTAGCTCTCTTTATGCATCTCACATGGCTTTATTATAATGGCATGCAGAATGGATGCAGGCCAGCGTTTTCAGGGCTGTGAAAAGCACTCGCGCAGAGGGAGGACTAAATTCTCGTGCCGTGAACTCTGTTTGACAGCAGAGTGTGAGGTTACATTTCACACTGTATGATCATGCAATGTTTCATAGTGTATATGGCCAAGCGATGGGCGTATGTTAATTGAAAAATAATTCGATTTACTTAAATATATAAAAGTATGTTGCTTAATATAAAACATAACCTCTTTGTGGTGACCCCTGCAAAACAAACTATGTGTGAACATTTTTACTTTAAAATGTATGTTTTTACAACAGTTTACATTACACATCCAAGAGTGAATAACCTCAACATTTCCTGGCCGTAAATGTAATTTTGCCTTGCTGTTTATGTTGTAAGAGATAAATATTGACATTGCTAATCTGAATCGGTTGGTCTGCTGTAGTGGTGACTCTGTTTACAGAAGCACAGAGAAAACACTTCAGTAGCACTTCATCTTGACCAATTCAACACTTGAATGTAATGTTTAATGTAGACAAAAACATTTTACTAACCTTCCTGACCTTCCTGTTGTGTCTCTAGATGCACACCAGTAGTGTTTGTTCATAAATTATGCTTTTAAAAAAGACTTAAATATCCTATTTTAACTAAGGCCTAGTCCCGGTTTAACTTAATCCCTAATGCTGCGTTCACACCAAACGCGATTGTTTGGCGCGATGGCGCAATCTGGCGCGAATGATTTCAACGTTAAGTCAGACACGTTAACGCGCGCCTGGAGGTCTCGCGGCGCAAATGAGGTGTTTAGCGGTAGACGCAAATCTGCCTTATTCGCACGTCTTCAATTATGCGAATTGACGCGCGCATTAAGCGTTGCCGCGGAAATTGTGCAAGTTGAAAAATCTTAACTTTGCCGGAAAATCGTGCCGCGTTAACCAATCAGGAGCTTGCTCTAGTAGTGACATGATTACAGGAAGCAAGCGCAGAAGCCCTTCCCATGATGTAAATTTTCGCGTGAATGTCACGAATTACAAGAATTTCATTCGCGGCTTTCACGTGCGAAAGAAGCTAGTAAACGCAAAATGTTCAAGGGTCCAACCATGCCCATTTTTGCCGCCTCTACCGTGTTTGCTGTGAATCCAGCATAAGTGTGTTCGACTTTAACATTAAAGTACCATAAGAGCGATTTGAGATACTTTGACCTAGTTCGCCTGTCGGTTCTTACGGTGCCGCATAAAGTCAAACACATCTATTTATTTGTTTTCCGTTAAAACATTCGATTAATTGTGCAACCCAAAACTTTTGCCATCCAATGGCATGAAATTGGGGTGGAACTAGTGCATTTTCTCTGATGACTTCCATTTTATATTAGGGCTTCGCGATTATGAGAAAAATAATAATTGCAGATTATTTGCTTTGATATTGTAATTGCAGTTATTAATCGATTTTGCATTGAAGTTTTGAAATGTTTTATAACTTCTGTGAAGCAGCTGCATGGTAAATTCTAAACATCCAAAATTAAATAATATTGTAAATCACAAATATTTTTATGTCCAAAACGACACGTCAACTTTTGGTGGCCAAACATACTGCTGAGACACACAGAAATGAGCTCAGATCAATTTTTGTTTCACCCATAATTGTAATCCCGATTAGTTTTTCGATTAATTGTGCAGCCCTATTTTATATTATATTATTATTTATATTTTATATATTTTACAACAGCAATGGCCATTTTTATTCGTTTTTTTTTTTTTTTGTTCATTACTGTAAAGATTTGCACATTTGTACGTTTCACAATATCTTCTCCTTTTCAACGTTTTCAAAAGGTTTCAAATCTATTGGGCTGAGGATCCACAGGCAAACCGTTAACAACGGGTTGTCCAAGAAAAACAGAGAGCGAGAGATAGACAGGGAAAGAGCGAGATAGCAGTCGCCCCAGCTGAATGCCTGAGAAAGCTGCCTTTCGGAGGTCCCATGACGCATGGGATCAGTGGAAAGGTTGGGTGCGTCTGGTTACAGCTCTATCAGGGCTCCATCAGAGAATGGCAGGATTCGGTATCGCCTTCTAATGTAACAAGGCCTATTTGTCTCAGTCACACATCTTCGCAAGTGCCTTGGTGAAACCATTGATGTCATTCATCTAGCCTGTCCTTGACTGCTCTTTTCCTTCGCTGACAAGAGAGCAGCACTCTCAGGTAGCTGGAGGGAGGAGGAAGACAGCGCGATGGAGAGGGCGAAAGAGGGGTGGTGTAATGCTTTCTCATCAAGACTAGAATTACCCAGTGTGCTGAGTAATGAATCCATTGCCTTATAAACACAAATACACACTTTTTGCAGGCACCCACACACCTAGCAATTTAAATGCAGAGATATTGCAGACCTTTATTGTTTTTCAATACGGCTAATTAGCGGTGCGGGCTAAGGTGAATATCACTTTTGCTAAGGCTCTTTTGTAGTCATTACTCTTTGGTGCATGAGAAAGGTATAATATTACCTTTATAAGCAGTCAAACGTTTGACTATAAAGCGCATACATTTACATTGAAATGGGGACCTACAATTGATTTTGACTTCGGCTAGACACCACTAAGAACAACCAAGAAACATCAAAGCAATGCCCTGACAATCACCCAGTAAAACTTGAGCATTGTGCATGCAAGTTTTGCAGTTTTACAAACACAATGTAAAAATCTTGCGTTGTTTTTAACCGACGTTTGGGTAAAATATTGACAAACTCAACCGTTGGGTTAAAATGCCGTTGAACCTATGCTGGGTTGTTTTAACCCATTGCTGGGTCAAATTTGTGACCCTTCCTGTAAAATCAATGCTAAAGTCTCAATCTAATTTTGAGATTAAGAGCATCAAAGTTTAACTTCAATCATTCATTTCACATTAATTTCATTCTTTGACTGACCTTACTCAGTCAACATTAACTCTTATCCTGCCATTGATGAGTTATCTTGTCAATTAAAAGAAAACATTTGCATAAAAAGTGTTTCTGATGAATTTTTATGTTAATCTGCAATACCGTACCTTGCCAATTTATGAACTGAAGCCAAAACTTATTTACAAATTTTGTAAACTTTGTGTATGTTTTGATTATCACTCTGTATCTGATCTCTATTAAAAATTCTTTCACAAAAATGCAATTATTTTAGCTTTTTGCACAATTTTTTTTTTTAAAGGGGCCATGACACGAGACTTTTTTAAGATGTCAAATAAATCTTTGGTGTCCCCAGAGCACATATGTGAAGATTTAGCTCAAAATACCATATACATAATATATTATAGCATGTTAAAATTGCCACTTTGTAGGTGTGTGCAAAAATGTGCCGTTTTGGGTGTGTCCTTTAAAATGCAAGTGAGCTGATGAAATTCAAACACTGATCACAATGATGGTGGTTTGTTGCAATTAAAACTCAGTTGTGCTTTTCTCTTCACTAAATGGCAGTGCTGTTGTTGAATAGTGCAGATTAAGGGGCGGAATTATTATAATAAGAGCTCCTTATGACATCATAAGAAGAGCCAAATTTCAACGACCTATTTTTTATGTGCTTGTAGAGAATGGTTTACCAAAACTAAGTTACAGGGTTGATCTTTTTCACATTTTCTAGGTTGATAGAAGCACTGGGGACCCAATCATAGCACTTATACATGAACAAAAATCCGATTTTCATGCCATGGCCCCTTTAAAGAAAAATACCAATATTTAAGAGTTTATAAGCAGAGAAAAAATACAGATAGGATAAAAACAATTTCTCATTTTGTTTGTTTGTTTGTTTGTTTGAAAGCAGAGGGTCTGTTCTTTTATTTTATATATTTGTATGTTTATATATTTTTAGTAGAAAATTTTTCAGAAAGACATTTTTTGTGAAAATCACAAAAAAAGCTGGCAACTTTTCAAAAAAATGGCTGGCGGGGAATGAGTTAAATATATCAAGGTTATATTTTATGTAGAAAACAGTAAACCACAAAAAAAGTCATTGTGGGAAGAGTCACATTGGACATTTTAAACCCATGGTCCAATGGTTATCCCCAACCAAGAGTGCATTCTTGTTGGATCCACAATGTGTACCACCATAAAGGCACTGACGAAAACGCCTTGACCTTGGAGTCCACAAAGCAGTACTTGTTATGTTAAGCGATATGATGCTTAGCAAGATGACACATTCAGAGAGGACTGAAGATGTTATTGGGGCTGACAGACAGGGCCAGCTGGGGCAGGGTCGTCCAGCGTGTCCTACTGTACTCGCAAAGGCAGCCAGTTCGAAACGGCACTGATTCATACAGTACAGTATGATCAAATTAACAGCGGTTTGCTAGCAAACTCAATTCAAGCGTATAAGGAGTTGAGGAGGCGTTGAGAATATGAGGATAAGTAGACGTTTGGGAAGGCAGAGATTGGCTAATGATTTATATGTGAATGCAGACTTGGATAGGAACGGAAGGGCTGAGTAAGGAAGCAGGCCAGGTGTTTGGTCCGATTCCCCTGAAACCAGCAGAAAAGCAGAGCTGGTCTCTGGGTAAATGGAACGCTTTATTCCTAAAGCAATATCAGCAGAACCACACACGCATGCAAACACGCACACACACATATGCAAAGTGCAACACGGTTTTAACCAGTTAATGCTGGGCCATATATCTTGGAATAGATGTACAGTAGTAGAAAGGCTCACATAAATAGACTTGTCACTAAAACAGTTACGGTTTTACTGTATTTTTACAACCAGATCAGGAGTATTTTTTTAAGCTTAGGCCATTTTTTTGCCTTTATTTGATAGAAAGTATTTTAGGAGAGGACAGGAACATACAGGGTGGAGAGAGGGGTACGGTTTTGGAAAAGGACCTTAAGGGAGGATTTAAGCTTGGGTCGGGCGAAAGTGCATCTGCACCATATGTACATATTAGTTACAGACTATGTTGTCCTGTTTAAGTAGATCAGGTTTATGATTGGTGTGTCTGGGTGGTTAGAGTATTACGTTTACATTTATGCATTTGGCAGACGCTTTTATCCAAAGCAACTTGCAGTACATCACAAGGTATTTTATTATCATGTGTGTTCCTTGGAATCAAACGCAACACAACCTTTTCACTGCTAAGTCAATGCTTTACCACTGAGCTACAGAAACATGCGTTAAAGGGATAGTTCACCCAAAAATTTAAATTGCGTTATCATTTGCTCATCCTCAAGTTGTTCCAAACCTGTGTAAATTTTATTGTTCTGTAAAACACAAAGGGAGATTTTTGAGCAATATTTATAGCTATTTTGGAGACCATTGACTAACAGGGTGATTCTCACAAAATCCAGACTTAGAAGGTGTCCAGCATCAGATTTTTTTTTTAAAAAGCCCTTGAAGCCATTTTTTTTGCACATAAGATTAAGGTCTAAACTAACTATAACCATTATTTTTAGAGGTTTTTAAAATATTTCCTATAGAATTATTTAAAATTTTTAGATTAGCATTATTAAAAATAATCATTACCGCAACATGATATTACATTAAATATATGCATTTACAAAATCTTTAGAGGATTTAAAAATATTTCCTATAGAATTATTTACATTTTTTAAATTATCATTATCAGAAATTATCATTACCGCAACATGAAAATACATTAAATATATGCATTTACAAACTCATGTTTCGGTAATGAGAACTAAAAAGTTGTCTAGGTATAAAGACAAACAAAATTTCAACTTTTATCTGGAGAGAAAAAATAAGAACTGCTTACTTCTTAGCAATCTTAAGTGTCACAGTCAATTATGGCCCTTCCAACAATTTTTTTTAAATGTTAGTTCCTTGAGGGCTTAAACAATGATTGAAAATTGTTGCGGAGGATGAGAAAATTGGTCTGGGACACATTTATATTCCTTATTATTGTCTCTACATTTACCAATCATCACCAAATACCACATGTTTCTTTATTGTAAATGTTTATAGTATCCCAGATAGCAAAGTTTCTGGCACAAATCTGGCTTACATTGGGCATTTATGGCTAAATTTAGGCTCTCCTTTGTTCACACCTTTGTGTGAAACAGCTTTCGGGGGAGTTGTGGGGTGAGGCTAGCCAGCCAAAAGCAAAAGGTACATTTTTGGCTGAGTCCTGGCTTAAGTGTGGTCTGCCAGAAAATAGTAAATATATGGCAGAGTTCTGGCTAAGGTTTGGTTGGCCAAAGAGTAAAAAAAACACCAAATAAAATCATATTTACAATTGATAAAAACATCAAAGTTAATATTTAAGGCAATAATAAATATGTTTATCCTTATTAAAAGACGAAATGTAGAAAATGTTATTTGGGCAGTTAATCCAAAGGTGTCAATGTGCAATATACAAACAATGCAATAAACAGATAAATTAATAATTCAGTCTGCACTAATATACATCAAACAAAAGTATTTTAAGTATATGTGCTTGTTTAAGTCTTTTTAGTTTTGTATTTTATTTTTTATAAATAAATAAGACTTTACATTAAATTGTGTTTACAATTAAAAAATACGACTAACTAATACTAATATTTATTGGTGCACTTTCGTTTCTAAAACAATGACATATATTGCAATGCACCTTGGAAATAGTAGTCATTTAACCTCAACAGCGTTCAATCCGCCGTGGAAAATGGACTACCTTTCCCATAATGCAACTGGTCATGATCAGGAACTTCCGCGAAATTCAAACCCCCACTGTGTACTGGATGAAGGACACGCGATCGTTTGTCTTGTGGAGTTTTATATAACACAGTAAGGTAAGTTATTAAGATACTTTTCTTTTAAATTCACGTAGATTGCACTTATTGTTCTACAGCGCGATACCCAGTTGGTTTTCGTTTTTGTTTGTTATTCTTTTCTGTGATGTATTTTCGTGTAAGTGCAAGTATTTTATCATCAGTCGCCATTTAACGTAAAACATGCATGTTTTTACAGTAAAAGAGACGCAACATGCATGACGGGGATGATAAAATAATCAATAAGAAGTTTGAATCTTTAAATGAATGCTGAACCCCAAAGAAGCCAAACGAAGATTAGATGTTTTCTGTACCAAACCACAAATCAGCATTTGCTGGTAATCATAACAGTTACAAAGTGACTCATTCATTCCAACTATTTATATCTTAGTAAAACAATGTTTTTGATATTCTAGAAAGGCATGTATTCAAGTTTTAGCTTAATAAAGATGGTTTACTATGATCTCTTATTCTCTTCAGTCCTGGTCAGTGCAGTTTACAAGATTGTGTTGTTAAAAGGCCAGATTTATTTGCTTTATTTTATTGTGTAACATAACCAACCCCACTTGAAGAATAACCACATGCTTTTGTAAAGAATTGAATATGCAAGAGTCATGCATTTTGTATGTGTTTGTTTTAATCTTTTATTTTACAGTATAAAGTTTAATTATATTTGCATTTTGTTTGCTGATGTCATGTACCACACTTTGTCAACAATAAATGTTGTTTCTGCAATCTGGATAAAGAATAATGTGAGTAAAGAATAATAATGAGGTTAATAAACCTAACCGTTTAAATAATAAACAAATGTGTATGTGTTAAGATGTTTGACTCCTCTATTTAATATATATTACTGCCTCTTGGAGAACAGCCGGCCGTACTCCAGACAGAGACAAAGACGTGAGGACATCTATTGCTTTTGTAAAGGAATTTTATACCCAAGAGTTATAAATGTTGTCTTTATTGTTTGTCTTAATCTTTTATTTGACATTTTAACAATATAAAGTTTACTTATACTTGTTTTTATATTTGTTTTTTGTTTGTAGAAGTCATGTATCACACTTTGTCAACAATGCATGTTGTTCTTGCAATCTGGATGAAGAATAATGTGACTTTAATACTTCATTTATAATGTAATAGTTTAAATATTAAACAAATGTGTATCTGATCAGATGTTTGACTCCTCTATTTAATAGATATTACTGCCTCTTGGGAAAACAGCAGACTGTACTCCAGACAGAGACAAAGACGTGAGGACATCTATTGCTTTTGTAAAGGAATTTTATACCCAAGAGTTATAAATGTTGTCTTTATTGTTTGTCTTAATCTTTTATTTGACATTTTAACAATATAAAGTTTACTTATACTTGTTTTTATATTTGTTTTTTGTTTGTAGAAGTCATGTATCACACTTTGTCAACAATGCATGTTGTTCTTGCAATCTGGATGAAGAATAATGTGACTTTAATACTTCATTTATAATGTAATAGTTTAAATATTAAACAAATGTGTATCTGATCAGATGTTTGACTCCTCTATTTAATAGATATTACTGCCTCTTGGGAAAACAGCAGACTGTACTCCAGACAGAGACAAAGACATGAGGACATCCATTGCTTTTGTAAAGGAATTTTATACCTAAGAGTTATAAATGTTGTCTTTATTGCTTGTCTTAATCTTTTATTTTACCTTTTTACAATATAAAGTTTACTTATACTTGTGTTTTGTTTGCAGAAGTCCTATACCAGACTATGTTGTTCCAGCTGTCTGGGTAAAGACTGATGTGAGTTTAACTTCGTTAAAAAATGTATCAGTTTAAAAGAGTAAACCAATGTGTGTGATTTGATTTTTGACTTCTGTATTTGATAGACATTACTGCCTCTTGGAGAACAGCAAACCATTCTCCAGACAGAGACAAAGACATGGACATCAAAACAGAAAATTAAGTAAGATGATGTATATTATGTACATTATTTATCTTTGTGCAGTTTGATTTGATGAATTACATTATTGTCTATATCTAATTTGTTAAGCCTCTTATTAGGGTAATTTGTATTATATTCATATAAGTTACAAAAGCACAAGTTTTGGCTTAAAAGTGACACCATGTTTTAAAAATATTCCAGGTACTTGATCTTGGATTGTTTGGAGTGAACGCTGGAAAATAATGAAGCAGGAAATTAAAATGCTTGACTAAAACAATTTTTAGAAATCCTTCTGGAACTCTGAAATCTGCAAACATATTTTTTCCCATGTCTTGAATTGAATGTTAAAAGTATCAGTTCTTGGACTGGCAGTGTGTACTATATCATTTTTTCCTTACTCTTATTCATTTTATGTAAATGTATTTTCTAACTGTATTTTATGATTTTTTCTGTAGGCTGTAAGAAGTCCTTTGTGTGCACAGACATGACTGGAGATTAAAGTTACTAAATGTTGCTTTTTTTCTAGCTGGTGTCATAAATACATTTGAAAATAATACCATGTTATCTAATACACATTTGCACATCTGTAAACATTCATTTTATATAGGATGTTTTTTATATTTAACCAGTTGTTGTATATTGCTTTCTGTTATTACATCTGGGTTTTTTTGCCTGTTTATTGTTTAAAACAATTAAGTTAAGTAATTAACAATTAAGTTAATGTTTCTCTGTTAGCTTTTACTTTGGCTATTTCTTTGTTTTTATTTGATCCTTCTACTGTTATTTGTTTATTTGGCAGATCATTTGACATTTCATTTATTTTGCTGTTATCTGAAATTATCCTTGTCACCATCAATAAAACTCTATATTTGCTTTATATCTGTGTTTTTCAATTACACATTTTACGGGATATAAATATATTTTGGTCACTTTATGGCTATTTTCTGGGGCATCTGGATAAGTTGTGGGTGGGTTCTGGGGTAAATATGGTAATTTTGGTTATTTTCTGGGTTACATTTGGGGTTTCTGGAAAAGTTGTGGGTAAGTTTGGGGATAAATGTGGTCATTTGGGCTCTTTTTTGGTTGTTATCTGGAGATTCCGGGAGAGCTGTGGGTGATTTCTCGAGGTGTGAAAGGGTTGCGGCTAAGTTATGGTCTGCTTTCGGCTAGATTCTGGATTACTTAAGGCAAGCAGCTCTGGGACCAATCAAGGACCGTAAGCCGTGGCGGCATGTGTGCCAAAAGAACAGCCTGAACTCAGCCATTTCTGGCCCTGAAAAATTTAGCTATCTGGGATAACATGCACTGAAGCTTTTTATTTTTTAGATTTTTTAATTATAAATATTTTCATGTCAAAAAACTCAAATCCAGTCATGGACACATTGCGGTAATGAGAATTTTCACCTTAAATGTGGAAAAAACAAGAAAATTGGTTTGTATGATGTCATTTCAAATCATGTTCAAAATAGTACAGGAAGAGATGTTTGTAACTGTATGCTTCTTATTTTTATACTCTTACTTTGCATTTACTTTTTTTATCAAAATGTTTCATGATACCTCTGAAGTCTAATTTCGCGAGAATCACCCAAAGAGATATTTTTGAAGCAACTATTTTGGAGCACCATTGACTAACAGTATTTTTAGTCCTACTATGGAAGTCAGTGGTGCTCCAAAACATACATTTCTCAATCTTTTTGTTTAGCAAAACAAAGAAATAATTACAGGTTCAGAACAATCTAAGGTTATTTTTGGGTGAACTGTACCAGACAGCAGACGACTCTGGGCCGGATCCACACCGGATCAGCGCCAGAGCTGTTGACTTCGGCACAGATCCGGAGCGGATCCGGACCAGAGTCGTCTAATACTGCCACGTGTATTCTTTCCTACGTATACAAATATGCAAATAATTGCTAAAGTAGCCTGAACTGATTTTGATTTGTCCGAATTTTTGTCCGTATATCGACACTTCATGCGGAGACCTAAAGACCTCATTTACACTTGCCAACCCTAGCAAGACACACAACCTGCGATACTGTTGTTACATTTACGTCTTATTTTGCAGATTATATTCAGTGAAGATCCACAGCCGTAATGCTTCTTGTGGAATTGCATACTAATGCAGCAATTATGGTGGTAAAGCATCAGGAGAATTCCCCTGTGCGGTGAAACAAGCCTCTTTGTTGCTGTGTAAAGGTTTTCTCTGTGTAATTGCACAGGCTGTTTTTGAACCTTTTACTATATGTTCATTCCACCATTTTTATGTTGTTTTGTCATCTATTGAGCTGGATTGGTTCCCTTGAGAACTCTGTGCAGTCTGATTGGTGTTTAACTAAAGCACTTGGCTATAGAGGACCGAGGTTTCGAAATCAAAGATTAAATCAGCCGACTCAAATTCATATTGCGTCCATATAGGTCCGGCCTATGCTGCAGTGCACGCCGTTGAATATGAGGATATTGGAAAAATTTGTGCTGGCAAAGTCACATTTGTATTCAGTTTGAGTTGAAAAAAGAGCATCCTCCGACTAAGAATTAAACAGCAAGAGCATGACTCTAAAAATGTCTCTTCTGATGTTTGAGCTTCAGTGATTCAAAGTCTCAGCGATGTGCAACGTCAAGCTTTGCCACACATGGCATTCGTAAATAAAAATAGAGTATGGTGAACTCTTGCATGCCTCTTGCACTGAGTTTGCATTCGAAATTTAACACCTATTGGGTTAGTTTACAAAACAAACACGTTTAGATGCATGCAATGTTAATATGGCAGGGTTGGTAACATTTTTCAACAGAGCACTTTGGCAAATACAGAGTCAGTTTGTTTACTGCTTGCTTAAATTGTTTGACAACAATATTTTGAAGTTAAGCAATAATTGATGGGACCCCTGATGGTCAGGAGTAAGTAGCATGTTTTTAAATTTAAAGATAAGTATTTATGCTTGTGGAGGGTTTGCATACTTTGATTTGTGTTTGTTGGAGCAACACGGTGAGAACGTTGACATGATGCAAATGCACCTCTCGGTTTGTCTTTCTCTTCTTCGTGACTCTGTCTCTCCGGCTCCTGGGATTCAGGTGCGCGGTGAGATGCGATGTGCCCTGTGGCTGCAGAGTTCCCTGCTCTGATGGAAGTTCTTTGCATGTCACTGAACAGGGGAGGATGGGAAAGAGAAAAAGAGTGTCAGGGGAGGTGAAACCTGTCTGCAGCGTAAACTCCATCCTTTTGTTCTTTTCCTTCGAGTTCACTTTCATTCATACATGCGGCCGGAAAGATCATCTCTTTACGTCTTTAATAGCGCACATTAGTTAGTTCAGTGGTTCTCAATCCTGGTCCTGGAGCCCCAATGATTTGCACATTTTGTATGTCTTGCTTATTTAAAACGGCTGATTTAAATGATCAGCTCATTAGCAGAGACCTCATTGAGTTGAGTCTGTCAGATAAGAGAGACATACAAAATGTGCAGAGCACTGAGTTAGTACTAGGACTGAGCGATATAGCGAAATACATATAGATAAAAATAAATAAAATGCAAATATTTAACTCTTTAACTGTGGGGACCCACCGGCGGGTCCAAAATAGCATTATCACATTTATTTAAAAATATATATATAAGTTGTGGAGCACAACATTTTTATCAATTTACTTCAGAGTATGTGGGTAGGGGACCCTTTAAAATTTAGTCATGCCCAATTCTGTAAAAATGCAAATTATACTGCAGAGCATAAATCCAAAACAGTAAAAAGGTATACATAAACAAGTTTTTATATCACTAGTAATCATTGACAATGTTTACATGCACTTTTATAATGCAATTATAATGGAATTTTGATTATACCTTACCTTACGTCAGTGCTTCTCAAATAGTGGGGCGGGACCCCCAGGGGGGGCTCAAAGCGACACCAGGGGGGGCGCGCGAGACCCCGGGGAAAATACTTTTTCAGGAAGTGATTTTTTTTTTGCACTGTCACTTAAAGACATTACACCCCAATCACGCTGATAAGCCGCTTGAGTTTTTTATTATTATTTATTGTTTATATTTAATTTAATTTTTCAGTATCAAATGGTCAAAAAATATTATACTTTAAATAAGGATTGATTTTTTTTTTCAGGCAAATTGATGCATTTTTAAGTCTTTTCTGTTACAGACTAAAAAACAATGTTAATAAAGTTATTCTTTGGTGTAAGTTGATCGATATTTTTTTGTGTGTTTTCTTTAATGTTAATAAGGATACAATGTTTTGCAGATGTGCAGTTTTATAGACAAATTATACTATTTACAGTCATGGCAAAGAGTTGGGGGTGCGCGCGAAATGTTTACTTCTTCCTAGGGGGGGCGTGACAGAAAATAATTGAGAAGCACTGCCTTACGTAAACACAATACTTCAATAAAATATTGCGATCAACTCGCCAGCCTTTTTTTTTTAAGTTGCCCGCCAGCATTTTTTTGTGATTTTCACAAAATGCCTTCCAGGAACATACAAATATATCAAATGAAAGAAAAAACAATAAGTAAACAAACAAAACAGGGAAAAGAACGCTTATCTCTGCCATCTGCTTATAAACTCTTATATATATTTTTTTTTAAATAAATAATGTTTAGCAAAAAGCTGAAATAATTGCATTTTTGTGAAGGATTTTTGTTAGAGATCAGATTCAGAACGATTATCAAAACAGAGTTTTAAATTAGTTAATTATTTTTTGCTTCAGTTTTGGGTAAGTGGATCTAGTGGATAATCGCGGTATTACAGATTAACATAAAACTTCATCAGAAACACGTTTTTTATGCAAATGTTTCTCTTAATTTACAAGATAACTCGCCAATGGCTGGGTAAAGAGTTAAGATTATAATCGCAGAAAGTATAATCATATTAAAACAGGTGGCGTACATCATTTTAAATCACAGTATGCGGCCATGTTAACGCTTTAACCGCATCTATACCGCATCAAATAAAGTGCAAATGTGTTTTTGTCAGCACCTTAAGCGCAATTGGTTTTAAACTTGACATTAGGAAGTTTTCCCTGAACTCTGTCAGCATGACTCGCTGTATGCAGTCTCCGTCATCCAGAAACAGCTTAAATAACGCCACAGCAACCATAAAACCGTTACAGACACATATTATTTCTGTCTTCACAGAACCGAATAAAGAAATACGTCCATAAGACATGTTTGTCATTTAACGTGAGTAAATTAAAACAGTGGACAGTATATGTGAGGTCATCATTTGTGCTCTGCATTAGGCTATGTGTGAATAATCAAAATATATATATATAAAAATTGCATGTAAACAGGAGTGAAGAGGTTATTAGCTCCAGTCATGTAAACATCTTACTGCAATTTTTTACTCTGATTATTGGAAATAATCGCATTATTGGTGTACATCTAAACATAGTCATTGAGAATATTTGATATGACATAGAAGTAGTATGTTAATAGTGTGGCAGCACGAAATAAACAAATAAAAGGCACTTGAAGTGAGACCTCTCCTTACTGCCATCTGGGAAACATTCCTGTTCTGCTTAGCTCTGCTGTATGTGGCATGTCAAAATGCATTTGACTGAGCCAGTCGGGCACATCCACAAGTACGGTAACACAAGCTTGTGTGTTTGCTGAGAGGGATCTTGAGTTCTGTGTGTGGCACTGAAAAATTAATGGCCTCGACACAAACAAACACAGATGCATGCATGAGTTCGCTCCTGAAAGCTGCCCAGAGGCAAACCGCCAGCCTTCAGTCCGACCAACCACTTCAGTGCATTACAGGAGGAGAAAACTGAGAGAAGTTATTGTCTCTTTCTGTCTCTCCATCGCACTTATCTCCCCTGATCTTCTCGGCTCTTAGGCGGTCTCAGGTGACTGTGGATCATGATAGTGGACTGTGATTAAAATCGAAGAATTACACAAACAAACATGCGTGCGGAGAGAAACTATCCCATGCGATCAAATGTCTCTCTCTGCCTCAATCTGCATGCTAGAAATCTTTTTTAACAAGCATGTTACCTTTTACCAACTCATAACGTAAAACGGTTACAAGTCGCTATTGTGATGTCTCAAAAATGCAGTATGCCATTCTGTATGGCGATGGCTAACAAATTCTTGTTAGAGTTGCTAGATCTAAACCTCATTCTGCATTGTTTGTGCTAAAGACATGAATGATATCTTTAACCATGATGCTTGGTATTACTGATTTTACAAGACAGCGTTTTCAACCAGGAACGTTTTATTGCGGTTTGGCTGTTAGTTTACACGACAACAACGTTTTGGGGGCTTACTACACAAACAAAAAAGACAATGGGGCTCATTCATTAAGCATACGTACGCACATATTTGTGCGTGAGATGTGCGTACGGATGTTTTCATGAACAAATCGTGATTCAACAAAAACTTTCGTATTAAAATGTCTTCTAAATGTACGCAAAAATTCAAGAAAACCTAACAATAATCACGTACACTATAATCAAATACTAGGCTACAATTATAATGTTTATAATAATGTTGATATATAAAATGTACATGATTATGTTTTATATTATAATATGTTCTGTATTATATATTATTATATACATTATATTATACATTATTATAGCCTACGGAAAGTTTTCGTGAGAAGTTCAAGTGTGCGTATAAATACGAAAAACGTACGCAATTATTAGTGAATGAGACCCAATGCCTTGTTGTCTCCGTGTAAACTGCGAAAATGCAAATCTGTGATAACGGTGATGTCATGTGCATGTGTTAGCTCAGTCTACAGTATAGGCATGTGTGAGTATAACCAGTTTATTAACGCTTCTCCAGCAAAGTTTTTCTAGATTTTGCCACTTATAATTCAGGGTTACTCGTAGTAATAAACCTACCTTATTGTCTGTCTAAAAAAAATTGCTTGATGCTTTTACCATTTTGATCATTTGTATTTATCGCTCTGTAGAAGAATGTGTATGTTTGCAAGGGTGTAGTATTTTTACAAAGGAACATCGCCATCTACTGGACTGGCATGAGTAACAGCGCTTTATTCAGTTGTTTTCACGAATCCGTATAAACGTGGATCTTTTTGTGAGTACGTGAAATTTGCGCGTACGTGTACCAAACCAAAAAGCTCCCAAATTGCCTGAACAGACATATTTTTTAAAGCTATACTTAAGCACCAGCGGTTTGTCCTGTACCACACATGATCTCGTGCAAGGGGCTGCATTACGGAAATGATCTGAAACAGTAATGCAACATTTTAGAGGAATTTGATTAAACTGCCGTTTGTCCGTGTTTTCTGGCCTGAAGGACCGCTGTTAATCCTACTGTAATGTGGACTGTTCGCTATTCCAGCATGGCTCTCCAATCACTTACATAATCCCCAGACATGAGCCCACTGGCTTTGAGTCATGTGGTCAATGACAGCTGTCAACACACAACCACATTAGCAACCGCCTACACACATACACAGTTATAGAGAAAAACAGTGCCGCATTTATACTGAACAACATGTAATTTTTGCACCACTAGCGGCATTAAAGAAAATAGTCCTGCCGATGTGTCATTAGTTGTGTTATGTTGAAAATCTGCAATTCTGTTTGGTGCCACTAGTGGTGCAGAGATTACAATGCAGCTTAAAATAGTAAAAATAGGACACAGGTCACAAGGCCATTTTGTCGCAAGTGGTAACACTAATAGATTCTCTTAGAAAAAGTGTGGGTATGTTTGGTGTACTAGTGTAATGGGTTAAGCTCTCAGCTTAATGACTTTGGCTGCTATGTGTCCATACAGCATAAGCGGATAATCCACATTTTGTCAACGATTTCAACAATTCAGTGTGTTTCAGTGCAACTACAGGCATTTTGTGTACATTTGCATGTAGGAGAAAAAAACGTTGCCAGCTCTTTTGCTTAGCACTAATGATTTTCAGCACACTAAACAAACAATATACATATACATATTGTTTGTTAAAGGAAAACACCACACGTTTTTCAATATTTTACTATGTTCTTACCTCAACTAAATGAATAAATACATACCTATCTTTTTTCAATGGGTGCACTTAATCTTTGTACAGCGCATCGTGAATGTGTTAGCATTTAGCCTAGCCCCATTCATTCCTTAGGATCCAAACAGGGATGAATTTATAAGGCACCAAACAGTTCCATGTTTTCCCTATTTTAAGACTGTGACATGAGTAGTTAAACGAGTAAGTATGGTGGCACAAAACATGGAAGTGTTTGGAGGCTTCTAAATTCATCCCTGTTTGGATCCTAAGGAATGTGTGGTGCTAGGCTAAATGCTAACACATTCACGACGCGCTGCACAAAAATTAAGTATTCACATTGAAAAAAGATAGCTATGTATTAATTTGTCTAAGTTGAGGTAAGAACATAGTAAAATGGTAGTGTTTTCCTTTAAGTGTGTTAAAAAAATCATTTTGTGTCCACAGATGTGTCCGTACATTTTGTGTCTATAGATACACTCTGGTGAAGCTAGCGTCTCTTTCACTACACACGTCAAGAGTCCTCCATTAGCACGCACGCTTTTTCAATATTTCACGTGCCGTCAATATATTGTGTCAACATCACACTTTTTCCCTCACCCTTCGAAGCTCCTCAGGTACAAATTGGCAAGAGCACATTTAAAAAGCGCTCTGCTCGGAGAACTAGTGCCTGTGTGATGCTGATGTCAGCGCTAATGTGCTGAAGAATACAGAGCCGCTGTGACAGCTAGCGCAAATTACTGTAAAATGATTATTGTCCCCGCTTTTTGGTGAGGCGCCTTTTTCTTCTTTTTCATTCTTGCATATCTTTATTTCTGAAAAGAAAGACTGGTACAAATTTAAAGTTTGAATGTGTGTTGGGTTGCCAACTTATAAAATAAGAGACGCTTTCAGTTTCTATCAGGACAACATGGGAAACTCTTAATGAGTGATCGACTGACAGATTTTTTCGTAATTGATCCGTTACAGATTATTTGCATGTTTTTATAATTGTTAAACCGATTTTTAGTTCTAGTTTTATAAAATTAGAGTTCTATGAAATTTTACTCCTCCCTTGCTTACAAACCATAATTCATATTTTTACAATAATAATTAGAAAGGGTCTCAAAGAGTGCAATTATTAAAAGATGAATTGCACTCCCACCAATCAATAGCCGTCCACAACCAAGACGTCTAGGCTAAAACAAACGCAAACACCATGTAATCTCTATTGACTTGATTGTATACATGTACCAAATTCAAGTTTATTTTGGTTAGGAGTGGGTTACTTGTAGCCGGACTATATCGGGTCTTGTAACCTAAACGGTGAAACGATGGCTATTACTTGCTGGTGTCTTGTTTAAATAAAACTTTGATCAGAAAGGCGAAGAGGTAACAAATAAAGCACTTTTTTGTATGTGCAGTACCACATTTGACATTTGCGGTTTAAGTAAACTGTTGCTGGCATAGTAAACAAAATGCCAAAACCACAGTTTATGCTTGCAGCTATATGTGTGTGTATAAATCTGGCTGACTGAATTAAGATGCAATCATTTTGCTTTTGGCTAACTGACATATGCGGTACGTATCAAATCTCCAAGAGCTTTCTGTCACATCCGACTGCCTGCAATGAAATATGACCTTAGTCTTAATTTATGTGCATGAACTATGTGCTGGACCAATTAAAATGGCCATTTGGAGAGCAAGTGACAAGTTTGTTTGATGTTAGCAGAAATGGAGCGGCTTCTGAAAGCAAGAGCAGAGGATTTTCTCCCATGAGGTCTGATTTGAGGGCTGCCAAGGGCACGGCGGAGACGGGGTCTGATTGGGACTGAGATGTAGAGAGAGAGAGAAAGAGGTGGAGGGCGAGAGACATAAGAGAGATGGATAGCATTAAGAGGCGGAGGGGACAGAAAAGTGACACGTCACTCACTCCTCAGGGCTCTGTCTCGCTGTCGGCTCTGACTCGGTGACCTTGAAGTGGGCTTCGGGAAGTCACAACACAGCGGACCAATCTAACAAGCTGCCTCAGATTTGCTCTTTGTCGCCACACATTTTTGCTTGCCTAGACGACAAGCAGGCGCTGTGGGAGTCATTTAGTGCCATGGTTTGATCTTTAACATCACCACAGCCTTTTTACTGTGTTTTCATTGCCGTACATTCATGCGTGGGTTGAGTGTTCCTAGTGTCTATGATGTAGCATGTAGATGAGGGCTAGCTGTACTTGCAGTGGTGCCAGTGCATTTTATGATGCTGTCAGAAGTGATGTTTGTGATGCTTGTGCTTTAAATAATGTCAATTGTTAATAGTCAAGTTGAAAATATCAGAAAATGGTAAATGGAAAGTCATGAAAATAAATAAAAGCTCATAAAATACAGTTTTTTACTCTGCTCTTTGACTACATTGTCAGAAAAGGATACCTAGCTGTCACTGGGACAGTGCCCTTTGAAAAGGTCCTAATATGTACCAATTAGGTACATTTTTTATTAAAAATGCTTATTCAGTTAACATTTTGTCTGGGATGTCATATCCTAATCAAAAGGTGTGAGATTTTTATTACAGATTTCTTTTAAGCCCTTTTTACACAGAGATTACGGAAAATACACGGAAAACGCTTCCGGGATCATTTGCCAATGATTTTCCGGAATCTGTGCGTGCATTCATACACATACCGTAAAAATCCTGTAAAGACACGTGACTTTTTTAAAGTCTTGGTTGTTTTTTTCCAACAGCATCTGAAGTTTGCTAATTATCCGTGATTTATTTCTTGAGAAACTAAGCGTGTGCATTGTTGTTTATGACAAGATCATAAGGAGCGTTTTGTCATGCTGGTGAATAATCTCAGTTTCTGCATGGATAGTGATGAGCTCGCTGATCTCTGCTTCAGTCCAGTTTGCTGACATTATTCGTTGTGAATGTTGATCTGCGTTTAAAGGGACATTCCACTTTTTTGAAAATATGCTAATTTTCTATCTCCCCTAGAGTTAAACATTTGATTTTTACCGTTTTGGAATCCATTCAGCTGATCTCCGAGTCTGCCGCTAGCACTTTTAGCATAGCTTAGCACAATCCATTGAATCTGATTAGACCATTAGCATAGCGCTAAAAAATTATTTTTTTGATATTTAAAACTTGACTCTTCTGTAATTACTTTGTGTACTAAGACCGATGGAAAATTAAAAGTTGTGATTTTCTAGGCTAATATGGCTAGGAACTATAGACTCTCAAACTGGCGTAATAATCAAGGACTTTGATGCAAGGGATTATTTTCGGGAAAATTAGCATATTTTCAAAAAAAGTGGAATGTCCCTTTAAATCTCTGTTTTAAAGAGCTGAACCATAACTTTTGGTTGCGTTGACACGCGCGCCCTGTTTCTGCCTTGGCAATGTTACTAAGTCCTCTTTACGGAAGCGATCCCAGAACATTTGCGTTTTTGTGTTCACACAAAAGGAAATTTTCCGGGACCAAAGTGCGGTGTGAATGGGGTATTACTGTGTGAGTACTGACTGTGTAATAATAATATGAGATGTATGTATTTCTTCAGTCTGCTCTCCGAACCTGCTCGTCCTCTGCAACTGAAACCTATGAACGTAATATTTACACATTTATATACCATGATTATCACAGGATACTCCATAAATAATCATGGTACTCCCCAAAACACACTGTTGTTGATGTTATCGCTTTGCTACCATATCCAATAAAACAGTAATACTGTTTTTTTTTCAAGGGTAGTTATTTTCTAATCCAATTTAGGCGAATGACACCCTGTTAGCATGTGGAAGTATTGACACAGCTGAATATCTCCAAACAGTCTTGTAATATCAGTGTGTTTATACTGTAGCCGGATAAATTACTCCCTGTCCTACCCTTGCTGTGAAGATTTTTTCAGCAGAACAATTTCGGTTTAGCGCTCTCCATAGACAAAGGAAGCACCATTTCGGCACAGCAACCCGCAGCGTGATCCAGGCAGGAGACAAAGAGCTTTGCGAGTGTCTCATGTGGAGGCCTGGCGAGAGAAAGAGAGGGGAGAATAAGAATTTGCAGTAGGCAGACCCAAACTCTATAAAGTCCTTTTCACTTTCAATGCCTTCACCTTTGTAAGCGAGAGTACTTCCTTCTCTCCGGCTTAAGCGTAGGGTCTGGGGAAGGTCAGAAAGAAGGCTGGTCCCGTAGGTTTGGTCCTGTACCCACAGTTGCTTAGTCGCATCTCTGTCTGTGATGGGAGCCATGTGGAGGTGCCGTTTGAGCCTGTAGGGCAGATTGTAGAGGTTGGGATTACGAATCAGTCAAAGCCCTATACTGCCACCCTCTGGCAGGGGGCTTGTACTGCACCTCTTCTTTTGGACCTCAACCACAGCCAGCCTTAATTACAGCATGCTTCAGTTGTTGTGAGTGCATGTCAGAACAAATTATGTAAGTAATGAGGCTGAAAATGCTAAAGGAGTAGGAACACACTGGCGTGCTAATGCTCATGCCGAGAGAACACAAAACAAACAGCAGAGTGCACAGCCTGCATTTTCTGTATGCAAGCGAAAACAACAAAAAATAAATAATTATGGTTTGCTGATTAAAAATCCCCGATAGCGTAACAAGATCAGTAAGTCATTATTTTAGATTCTGAAACACATAATCATTGCTGAGTGCGCACTTTGCATCTTCGGACCCTGCAGAATGGTATGGGTTATATGAGCAAGCGCTGGGAATATGCTGTTTACAGGCTGTGAGAACATATTGACTAAATGGACGGGGCACTGGCTGTGATCGTGTGATCAGCAGCGAGGCCCTCCGAAAGAAAGGGAGGGAGGGAGGGAGACCCGTGGTCGCACCGCGGGGACGTTGACATTATCCGAATGACACAACGGGAGCTCGAAGGCGTATGATAAAACATGCTCATGGCCGTCGCTGATGCAGCGCTCAGTGGTGGCAGATTTGATGCGTGCAAATTAATTCCACCCGATTGGATTTATAAGGTTCACTAAAATATTATCGAGCCACATTATTTTGGCTGGAGGTACGCAAGTAGCTGCGGGGAACTTTGGCTCGCGATCTGAAGGGACCTAGAGGGAGCAATTTTTGTCAAGTAGAAATAAAATGCTTAGGCTACATTAAACAGCGAGTGTTCAGCTCTAATCCGGCTAAATATAGAGTCAAGCTATTGCATGGCAAGGTCTGTTTTGCAATGGCCAGAGGTTTGGTTTAGGTCCTTTTGATGTGATTATATTGCCATGGCTTGAAGATGCGCAACTTTATCAAGTAGAGTCAGCTAAGTGACTGCAATTAATGTCAGGTTTGTGCAGGGTTTTATCTGTCAGAAATGATACCTGCAAGTGCCCTTCCCTGTGGTGTCCAGACAGACTTGAAACATCCCGTTGAGGTTTTTCTACAGAAAACACTTATTGCTGCTAATTATGAGTTAGGCACTGTTTTAGTACCTCCAGTCATTTTTTAAATCAAAAGTGGTCAATGAAAAACTCCCACAACTTGGATATCTCGGACATTTATATCTGAATACACCTGCTACTTTCTTTACAACAGAAAATATGTTTAAATTGGCTTCAGATAATTACACTACGGGTAGCTTATCCCAAAATACAGGCCTCTGTGCCTCGTATCCACATCACAGATCTTAGCAGTGAAATGTTAAGATGTGCTTTGGTCAATCGGATCACAAGTGAGCAAGAGAGACACATTCACGTTTACAACTGGTATTTTAGTCCAGTGGTTCTCAAACTGGGGGGCCGCGAGATGATGCCAGGGGGGAACCAGTTTTATGACATTTAATAAAATACATTAATTTATAATGAATTCTGTGTAATTAAAACTAAATATAAATAAGGCTACTAACCAACAGCACTACTTTGTATACTTTAATATGTTTTGTCTTATTAAAATGTTACGTTTTAGAACAAATTTGTTATAAAAAAAATTTGGGGGGCCGCGAAGGAATGCACCATATACAAGGGGGGCCGCACGCTGAAAAAGTTTGAGAACCACTGTTTTAGTCCGTCTCTTTTGTTCACTTTTGACCGCTTCTGTCCTGACTACTGAGGGGGTGGTGTGTGGGGAGTCCCTCTGCTTTCGTTTAAACATAAGTGGGAGAGGTGACAGGTTTTAATTGACGCAAACTAATATTATTTATACCTAGGGGTAGGTGATAAACTGGATGACATGATTAACTGGTAGAAATTTGTCAACCTGTAGAGATTTTGAACTTTTGTCTCTAAATCGAGGTTACGCGCCCACGTCACGCTCCTGTGCGCGTGGTTAAGAAAACATAACGTTTGCACAAGTATTTAAGCACCGCAGTTTTAAAACAAGTTATTTTAAGCCATTGAAACACAAACAATAGATCTATATGCGTGCACTCTTTCTGTGTGTAAGGAGCGAGCAAGTCGCACAACTCTGCTCTTTCTGTTTGCGAGGAGCGCGCAAGTCGCACAACCGCTGCTCAATAAGCTTGTGAGCATTTTCCCCGCTTTATTGGCCTTAAATACATATATGCGTCAAAATGCAAGTATCCTCATAAACACGGCCATTTAGGGCTTAAGAGAAAGTGAACAGCTAAAAGAGAAAACGCAAGTGTAACATAGGGTCCGGACTTTGGTTCTTAAAGGGGAAGTTACCTAATTTTGCTTTTGTCTGTCACTCATGTTAATGAAAATCTCTCACTGTTCTTGACTAAATCACTTTGCTACCTTAAATATATTGATTCTTTGGATTATTTAAAAATAATGCACACCCGCGGTGTAACTCCACTTCGCGTTGTTCCGCATTACCACCTTGGGTGTGCATTATTTTCGAATAATTCAACGGCCCGTCGTCAATTATTCCTTAGGTAAGAGTTGCGGCTTGTTTTGTTAGTAAACATGCTGCACTGAGTTTTGTACATGTAAGGAATAATTGACGACTGTTCGAAAATAATGCGCACCCAAGGTGGCAATGCGTCATGAGGCGAAGCCCTCGCACACCAGGTTAGGTGTGCGATTATCCGAAAAATATTGGAACATTTCTCAACCAATCAGTCCTGTGGTATATGTAACCGGTATAAAATAACCAAATAGTTTCGATATTTTTCCTATTTAAAACTTGACTCTTATGTTTTCTAGGCAGATATGGCCAAAAATAGTCCCCTGCTATTGAAAGTAACAAGGAGACTATTTCCGGGCAGTTTGTAATATCACTACGCCTGCTGCAGCCATGTTACAGCAACAAAGTCCTTGATTATTACGCCAGAATGAGAGTATAGTTCCTAGCCATATCAGCCTAAAAAATCGGAACTTTTAATTTTCCATCGGTCTTAGTACACAATGTAACTACAGAAGGGTCAAGTTTGAAATAGGAAAAAAATCAAAACTCTTTAGTTATTTTATAGCGTGATGCTAATGGTCTAATCAGATTCAATGGATTGTGCTAAGCTATGCTAAAAGTTTTACCGCCAGACCCGGAGATCAGCTTAATGGATTCCAAAACAGGAAGAATCAAATGTTTAACTCTAGGGGAGCTGGAAAATTATCATATTTTCAAAAAAAGTGGAATGTCCCTTTAAGCTTTGAGTCGATGCTCCACTAGTAAAAAAAGGTCCAGTCGACCAGCTCCATGTCACGTAGTTTTTTTGCTTGTATATTATTACCCAAAGTCTCTGCGGGAAGCAGAGGAGGCCTTCTTTGTGTGTGCAAGCTGACATCATGATTGCAGCGCTTTATGAGGGTTTTCTGTTTAATGTCAAGATAGCCTCTTCCAAACACCATGCAGCTGAGACTGGGTGGCAGGGATGTGATGCGTTTGAAGCTCGGCGCCGTTTCATGTCGCAACATGCAGCCGTGGAGGAGGTGTTGCGCTGTGACTGGTGACAGTGAAAAATCCTGACAGTCTCTTTTCTTTTTCCGCAGCTCAAATCGAAATAATTCCCTGCAAGATCTGTGGAGACAAATCATCAGGCATCCATTACGGTGTGATAACGTGTGAAGGCTGCAAGGTGAGAAGCTAAACAACCCTAACGGTGTGTGTGTGACAAATAAAAAGTTACCAAATGAGAAATGTACTTAAATGATTGTGTTTCGAAGGAGAAGTCAGACAACAAATATATTAAGAGGATACAGTACGACGACAATACAATCCTTGTGACTTGTTTTTTTTTTTACATCTCTAGAAGATAGCAGTTGTCGTCGCTTCGCCTGACTTTTTTTAAAATAAAAGCATCAAAAGAGGAATCACAGCATGTCATAAGCAGTTTTGCTATTTTGCTTTTTTATTGAAGCTTCCCCTTTTGTGCATTTTTCAAACACCCCGTCCACTCAGCAAAGAGGAATTTTGTGCTTATTGTGTATTCCTGTTTGCCGCCTGTCACCGGAGCGACTCGTTAGCATTCCGTGAGCACGCTCGGCAGAAACAAGCATGCGTTTTTTGTTTTTCGCACAATAGACAGACTCTCCGCTCGGCATCTCGTTCAGTCACTCACGTCGCGGCGGAAAGAAAACGTGCAACCCTGATGAATAAACTGCTGAAATGTATCTTTAATGGTTACTAATTACTTGAGGCAGAGAGACATTTAATGATATGTGCGAGCACACCGCTCCGGCCCATAAATCATAGCATTATTAAGGAGCGCCGCTTGTCACCGGCAGTCCTACCCCGCTTTCATAATGGCTGCCATTAGAAAGCAACTTGGCAGCTGTCAGCTGTTTTCTAGTAATTAAACAGCCAATGAGCAACTAATTAAGACATATGTGTATGGAGCTGTGGAGTGGGGTGTGTTAATGACGAGCTGGAATCAATTCATTAAGTCAAAGGGATGAGAAATCAACTCAACGTGGGCGCCCGCTCCTTCCCCCTCGAAGCGCCCACTGGGTTCAGGCCCTGTTATTCAACATTAATAACCTCAGACAAATTCGCCATTATTTACTACCTTCCCCATCGCTCTCAGAATTAGCCGTGATGGTATTTACAATGAAAAATACTTGCTTTTCAGTGAACAATATGATTAGGGTTGACAACAATGTGTTATTTATACTGTTCATCAATTCAGCAATGTTTGAAAAGTAATACACGTTTAGTGCATTTTCCAGATGGCATCTTCAAATAAAAGCAAAGTCATTTGTTCATAATTTAATTATTATATAAGCTTAACAATTCAATTACATATTAGTCTGTTTATTGCAAGCATCATCAGACATGCAAGTTTAATTGCTAAACAGATTTTGAGAAAGATATGCAATATTGAAACCAGGTACCAAAGCTTATTATATTCTGTAGGGCTGTACGGGTGTTGTGTGTGCACAGAGCCTGCGTGTCAAAATGTGAACCAACAAACTTTGTAATATAAAAATAATAAAATGCGTATCCAAGAACCCATAAATCTGAGTAAGTTACATCGTATCAGACAAATACAGTGCTAGTTTTCCTTTCAAAGAAAATTTTAGACTGATATGTTCACCTTAATATGTTGCAATATGAATACTGCAGGTGCACACTTTGTGATGCCAATGCTGATATAATATATTTTACAGGGTTAACCATATCAATTAACCAGGCCCTCAAGAAAAACGTGATTATGCGATCGCATGATTCAACGCATAATCAGCCAAAGTCTGCATATTTATGCGGGGACCTCAAAATATGCGTGGCTTGCATGATTTCATAATCCTCGCATTTTCGTAGCAAAAATCACATATATCTTAGCAGAAAGTTGAAAAATGTTGCATAATACTTCACACAAACGCAGCCATGTCCCCTGTTGCCATGGGAACGTCATGAAGTGACGTGATTATGTGACGTGAACATCATTGAACAGCTGCAAAAGCTGAAAGACTTTTTGCAAGTTCCCGCAATTTTTGCACGTTACCGCAATTTTTCGCATAAAATTGCATAAATATCTCACATATACTATCTCATTTTTTAAGAAAACATGCTGCAAGATCAAGGATTTTTGCCCGCAACAATCACAAAAAAATTTTTTTGCAAAAAATTGTCAAAATTGTTGACATTTCTGGGCATTTATACTGTATACAACCATGTGGAGAATATATTTGTAAAGTATGGACACACAAACAATATACCCAACCAGTTGTTTTCCCATCTTTTGGACATGTAGGGTTTCTTCAGGAGGAGTCAACAGAGCAATGCGGCGTATTCATGCCCGCGTCAGAAGAACTGCCTGATTGACCGCACCAGCCGAAATCGCTGCCAACACTGCAGGCTGCAGAAGTGTCTGGCCGTGGGCATGTCACGTGATGGTGAGTCCCTGTCCATTACAGAACAACTCTCCACAGGAACAGAAAATCAAACGCATGAGATGTCGGAATAGAAATGCTTATCAAGTAAAAAAAAATTCAGTTACGGCCTGAACTGTATTCATTTAAGTTTGTTAAATAAATATGTTCAATATTTAATCGTAAAAATACACTTATATTGCAAGTGGACTTTAAGGAAAAGTAATAAAAGGAAACAAAAATGTAAATGAATATGCACCCTACTTTGTCAAGGTCCCAGTCCGGCCATGTCATATAAATGAGAATACCCGTTCGGTGCATATTGCTCATTAGGTTCTCAACAAACTTGCAACAAGATGAATTTAAGAGGTAATTGTAGTCCGGGACTGCAGGGCATCCGCGCTCGGCCTAGGCATTCTGACAGCAAGTAGCTTTTATTAAATGAGCATCATTAAAACAGGCTCATTAAAGCCAATGCAGGTGAGCAGCATTATCGGGAGCACAGGTGAGAGTATGTTTGTGTATGTGTGTGGAAGCCCCCCGCTGCGCCTCCGGCTGGGCCGTGTGACTGTGGCCCGTGACAGGAGGATGAAATCAGGCCAGGTCTTCGGAGTCTACCGGGCTGCTCTCTCACACGCAACCAGGACAGGCAAGGTGACTTCTGACTTCACTCTGTCTGAAGCTCACAGGTCCCCATCTGCCTTTCTTACAGTCAGATACAGAGAGTCGCCTGGACCCATTCATACACCTCAAGCTTAGAATTTATACCCAGTACACCTTTAAAACAAAATAAAAGCTTATTCTTTAAATTCTGCAATAAATTTATTTTGTGTCCTCTCGTTTTCTTATGTCCTTCATCTTTCTTATTTCATTTAGTCCCCATTCATCTCCCTGTTAGAGGTCTTCTTGGGTCTAAAGAAATGTAGCAAAAATCTTTTTTTAAGAAAGACCCAAATCCGACAAAATAAGACCCGAGTCCAACTCGACCCAGTCAATTTTTCAGTCTGCAGCCCCTGCTTCATTTCTTTTCATTTGCTGTCTGACGATGACACCAAGGTAACCGCTAAAATGTGAATTAAAAATTGATTGACATGTCTGTCTCAACAAAAATTAACCTACCGCCAGCCATACGATGTCGCGAGCGCACTTGGCAAACAGAGGAGGGGTTGGAAAAGGACTCGATGTACACACGCAAGACTTTTAGACCCAAACCTGCTCAGATCTTGGGTCGGACCTCGGGTTTTCGGATCTAAGTTAATCCGTGAAGACCTCTACTCCATGTCTTCTTCCTTCACATCATTTCTTCTCTGTTCACCTTCTTTCCTCTCTTCTCCTTACTTCTCATCTCTTGTAGTTTTCTTTCCCCACATCACATCACATTTCGTCTTCTCTTCTTTTGTCTAATTTTGTCTCCTTTTTTGTTTCCTTTTATTTCATTTAGTCTCCTTTCCTTACATCTTCTCTTCTCTTACATTCTTTATGTTCTCTTCTTCTTACATCTCATTTCATCTTTTCTTCTCTTCACCTTATATCTCATTTTGTCTCCTCTCATTTTGTCTAATCTTGAGTTCTTACCTCTTTTTCCATCAAGTAGTAGTTGACTTCACTCTGTCTGAATCTCACAGGTCCCCATCTGCCTTTCTTACAGTCAGATACAGAGCGTACCCAGTTGCCTGGACCCATTCCTCAAGCTCAGAATTTATACACAGTACACTTTTAAAACAAAAATTTATTTTGTGTCCTCTCGTCCTCTTATGTCATTTCCTCATTCATCTTTCTTATTTCATTTAGTTCCCATTCCTCTCCCTGTTAGAGATCTTCTTGGGTATAAAGAAATGTACCCAACCTGAAATGACCCGAATCATTTTTTACCCAAACTCGACAAGCATAAATCTTTTTTTTTAAGAAAGACCCAAACCCGGGAAAATAAGACTCGAGTCCAACCCGACCCAGTGAATTTTTTTATTAATGTAAACAGCACCGACACGTCTTCAGTCTGCAGCCCCTGCTCCATTTCTTTTCATTTGTTGTCTGATGATGACACCAAGGTAACCGCTAAAATGTGCATTAAAAATTGATTGACATGTCACATACGATGTCACAAGCGCGCTTGGCAAACAGAGGAGGGGTTGGAAAAGGACTCGGTGTACACACGCGAGACTTTTAGACCCAAACCTGCTCAGATCTTGGGTCGGACCTCGGGTTTTCGGATCTAAGTTAATCCGTGAAGACCTCTACTCCATGTCTTCTTCCTTCACATCATTTCTTCTCTGTTCACCTTCTTTCCTCTCTTCTCCTTACTTCTCATCTCTTGTAGTTTTCTTTCCTCACATCACATCCCATGTCATCTTCTCTTCTTTTGTCTAATTTTGTCTCCTTTTTTGTTTCCTTTTATTTCATTTAGTCTCCTTTCCTTACATCTTCTCTTCTCTTACATTCTTTATGTTCTCTTCTTCTTACATCTCATTTCATCTTTTCTTCTCTTCACCTTATATCTCATTTTGTCTCCTCTCATTTTGTCTAATCTTGAGTTCTTACCTCTTTTTCCATCAAGTAGTAGTTGACTTCACTCTGTCTGAATCTCACAGGTCCCCATCTGCCTTTCTTACAGTCAGATACAGAGCGTACCCAGTTGCCTGGACCCATTCCTCAAGCTCAGAATTTATACCTAGTACATCTTTAAAACAATAAAAGCTTCTTCTTTAAATTCTGCAATAAAATTTATTTTGTGTCCTCTCGTCCTCTTATGTCATTTCCTCCTTCATCTTTCTTATTTCCTTTAGTCCCCATTCCTCTCCTGGTTAAAGGTCTTCTTGGGTCCAAAGAAATGTAACCGCCTTAATGACCTAAATCACTTTTTACCCGAACTCGATCAGCATAAATCTTTTTTTAAGAAAGACCCAAACCTGAGATAATAAGACCCGAGTCAAACCCAACCCAGTGGCAATTTTTCATCCTGAATGTAAACGGCACCAACGCGTCTGCAGCCCCTGCTTCACTATTTTCAATTGTTTTATGACGATGACACCAAGCTAACTGCTAAAATGTGCATTCAAAATTGATTGACATGTCTGTCTCAACAAAAATTAACCTACTTCCAGCCATACGATGTCGCAAGCGTGCTTGGCAAACAGAGGAGGGGTTGGAAAAGGACTTGATGTACACACGCAAGATCATTTCAAGGTCTGTTCGGTAAAAACACACTCGTTTTAAATTCCCAGAGGCTACTAATATTATACCCGACCCGTGTCCGAGGCACACGTGAAACTTTAAGACCCGAACCCGCTCAGATTCTGGGTCGGACCTCGAATTTTCGGATCTAAGTAGACCCGTGAAGACCTCTACTCCATGTAATCTCCCTTCACATAATTTCTTCTCTGTTCACCTTCTTTCCTCACATCACATTTCGTCTTCTCTTCTTTTGTCTAATTTTGTCTCCTTTTTCTTCTTGTTTCATTTTATCCCATTTAGTCTCCTCTCCTTACATCTTCTCTTCTCTGGAGTCACATTCTTTATGTTCACCACCTCTCTTATCTTATTTCATCTTTTCTCCTCTTCACCTTTCCTCACACCTCTTGACCTTATATCTCATTTTGTCTCCTCTCCTTTTGTCTAATCTTGACTTCCTACTTCTTTTTCCATCAAGTAGTAGTTTGGCTCATACTCTTTCAGGCGCCATTCATTTGATCTCCACTTATATCTGATCCACACTATATCTTGTCCCCAGCCTCCTGCTCCTCGAACACTTCTCCAGTTCAAAGACAAGTTAAAGCTGAAGCTACTCTTTTTTTTCTTTAACTCTCTCTGCGGTTTTCAGGTGTTGTGAGTGAGGGCCTTTCCTCTTTGGGAATGCTTGTAAATTGGTGATTCATTTTAGACAGGTCTGCTTTTCTTGGATCATTTTGGCAGGTAGACAGCAACAAAACGCTTATGCTATTACTGAGTAGAGAGTGTTTCTGACCCGATATGCCATTAATTCCCTCGGAGAGACATTAAAACCTGCTCCCCAGGGTTAGTTGTACTCACCATAAGCTTAAATGCCAATGCCTTGAGGGAAAAGAGATTTTTGTTGTTTATTAATAACTGGCTATGGGTTACAGCTGCCGTAGGGAGGTAACACTTGATTAGCTATTTGATACCTTTGCAGCCATGTAGTTGTTTAGTGGTTAACTCAGGGGGGCTTGTAACCAGGTTGATGGTTTGATCCCAGCAAGGAGCTTGTTTGGCGCTAGTCTATTGCGATATTGTGTGAAAGTCCAGCTTAGATGGACCTTGTTTGATGCATCTGGTTATATTTGGTCATGTTTAAGAATAAAACAGTGAATTCATCTTTGTCCCAACAGCGGTGAAGTTCGGCCGCATGTCGAAGAAACAGCGGGATAGCCTGTATGCAGAAGTGCAGAAACACCGGCTCCAACAACAACAGCGGGACCACCAACAGCAGCCGGGCGAAGCCGAGCCCCTAACCCCAACCTATGGCCTCACAACCAACGGTCTGACCGAACTCCACGATGACCTGAGCGGCTACATGAACGGCCATACACCTGATGGCACTAAACCGGACTCGGGCGTCAGCAGCTTCTACCTGGACATCCAACCTTCACCCGACCAGTCCGGCTTGGACATCAATGGCATCAAGCCAGAGCCCATTTGCGACTTCACCTCAGGCTCAGGCTTCTTCCCGTACTGTTCCTTCACCAATGGAGATACATCCCCCACTGTTTCCATGGCTGAACTGGGTAAGTGAGAAAATAGTAAAAAGGATTGTGGCTAGGTAAGAGGATGGTACTGGGGGAAGAACTCAACCGTGGGGCAAACGTCGCCGAAGGTGTCTTAAAATAGCATTAGGTTGGAGACTCATCTCAAAGACTCATTAAAAGAACCTCTTTTTTTTAATTAGTTTCCATTAATTAGGGCCAATCGGGATCCAGCAGGGCACGCACCAAGGGAAATCATTTTTTTAGGTTCTCCTCCTGCTCTGGGACTCTCTTTAACAGATGTGTTTTCAACATGATTGAATTTTTATACTTTGTGTTTTTTTTCTGTCTCTGTCATCTCCATTTGCTCTTTCCTGCTGAAAGCAAATATGACCTTTGTTTCAATAAATTTACACACACACATATCTCACTTTAGTGTCATGATATTGCCCTATTTTCATTTATGTTGCTTAGTTCTTTTAGAGTCATTTTTCATTTTTACATGCCGCTTTGGCATCTATGTACATATATATCTATGGTCCTAGGTGATGTAAAAGAGTGGAGGCGGGGACTAATTTGCACATTAATAAATCTGTGTAAACTCAATGAAGCAGTGGTGTAGAGTTAGATTCAAGCTGTTTTAAACCATAAAGATTTTACTATCCCAGGAAAAACTTTTACATTTGCAGTTACGATGCTTAAAGATGAGTAATAAAATTAGCGACTACATGGAGACTACATTTAAATGTTCAATAAGTGGATGCCACCAAATATGCATTTTTTTTCAGTGTATTGAATGGCTTTGCAATGTATCACGTTACACTGTCAGTCAAGGAGTGCCATCTGATATGGTCTCGTTTATACAGGCGCTGCAGCTCCCCCTTGTGTTTTTTAGAGAGATGTGCAATCATTTCGGTGATCTGAAATCATCGCGATAAAACGATTATTAAATCATTGTGACAGCCCTAATGCACACACACACACACACACACATACAATACAGTACAGTATATGCATGAATCTCTGTATGTAGTACTTCTATATGTCTGTAGATTAAGTGCAATCAGGCATGGCAGAGAGTTTTGACACTGTGTTGTGTTGCGTTTCAGAGCATCTGGCCCAAAACATTTCCAAGTCCCATATGGAGACATGTCAGTACCTGAGAGAAGAGCTTCAGCAGATGACCTGGCAGGCATTTCTTCAGGAAGAAGTGGAGAGCTACCAGAACAAGGTAGCACACACATCGTTGCTAAGCTTTGGGGAGTGTTTTCCCTTAATGTTGTTAAAGAATTTTTTATATTATTAAAGGGATAGTTCACCCAAAAATGAAAATAATGTCATTAATGATTTATCATCATGTTGCTCCAAACCTCCGTTCATCTTCGGAACACAGTTTAAGATGTTTTATATTTAGTCCGAGAGCTTGTTGACCCTTCACTGAAAATCTATGTACGGTTTACTGTCCATGTCCAAAAGGTAATAAAAATATCATTAAAGTAGTCCACGTGACATCAGTGGGTCAGTTAGAATGTGAAAAATGTGAAAATACATTTTAGTCCAAAAATACCAAACATTCCAACTTTTTTCAGCATTGTCTTCTCTTCCGCGTCTATTCTGAAGCCATGTGCGAAACTTAAGTCACGTGACTGCAGTGACTCGGCTGACATAAGACGTGGCTGGCGTGTTATCTGGTGCACCCCGGCTGGGTTTTTTTTGTGTGCGCCCGGGCTTCGTTTACAGTCTGAGGGAGACGCACGCTTTAAGTTTGAAAAAAAACCCTCGCAAACATGTCTCAGGATAACACGTCATCCGCATCACTGCAGTCATGTGACTTTATTCTCGCGCATGCACTTCACAACAGACGCGGAAGAGAAGACAATGCTGGATAAAGTCTGAATTTTTTAAAATGTATTTTCGATGCTTCAACACATTCTAACTGACCCACTGATGTCACATGGACTACCTTGATGATGTTTTTATTTACCTTTTTGGACATGGACAGCATACCGTATGTAGATTTTTAATGAAGGGTCAGCAAGCTCTCTGATTAAATATAAAACATCTCAAACTGTGTTCCGAAGATGAACGGAGGTCTTACGAGTTTGGAACAACATGACGGTGAGTCACTAATGACATTATTTTCACTTTTGGGGGAACTTTACCTTTAATATAATATTATTTATTGAACTAAACTTAAAATAGGCTGTGTTTTCCCAGCCATGAGCATAACATATGACCACCCACATTTATATCTACTGTAAGTCAACAGGACCTTGTTTTGTGTTTCTCTTTAGCCCAGAGAAGTCATGTGGCAGTTGTGTGCCATTAAAATAACAGAGGCCATTCAGTACGTGGTGGAGTTTGCCAAGCGCATCGATGGCTTCATGGAGCTCTGTCAGAATGATCAGATAGTGCTTCTCAAAGCAGGTAAAGTCACGTGTGTTTACATTACCATCATCCTGTCTTTAAAAAGAAATAATCCTTCGCTCCAGTATAACTGCTGTTTTATTTCCTAGGAAAAGCATACCACTCTTACTATTTCTGTTGTGTGCTATTTGTATACTTTATACGTATGCTTTATAACACATACACTGTCCCCGTCATGATCCCAACAGCTCATAATGTTTCTGTTTGTTCGATGCTCAAACGAAATTAATAACAGAGTAGTGAGTGAGCGCTATCGTCTGACATGATATTTTAAACCGCCGGCATCTTCTTAAAGCTCTTTAATGGCTTTTATTACGTGGCTTTTATCTGCTAAGCCTGTGCTCACTAAGGCAGCCTGCTGTAACAACAATAACAGCAATGCATTCCACCAGAATAATATAAACACACATACACATCCTGAACTGAGAGCAAGGCGACAAATATATTCAGCTAATTGTCAACTTAGCAAAGTAGATATGCAAATAAGCTAATACAGATGTAAATCCTTGGCCTACACACCCATTGCACATTCTTAAATGGCACATATTATACCAATTTTTACAAGATGTAATATTGGTCTCAGGTGTGCCTAGAATGTGTCTGTGAATTTTTAGCTCAAAATACCCCACAGATCATTTGTTTTATCATGTCCAAAATGCACCTATTTGGGTGGGAGCAAAAAAGCTTCACGTGTTTACCTTGAAATGCAAATGAGCTCAGTCTCTTACCAACAGTCAGTGAGCGCTTTTGGTTAAAAATAGATCTAATTTCTGTAAAAACAGTCTGAGACAATAGTATATTAAGCCGCATTAGGGCTACGATGTGCTAACAAACACATTTAGAAAAGCTTTTGTGTAAAATTAACCAGTCAGGCAGTGGCCATGAGTGGGGATTTGTTTGTGTGATGTCACATTAACAAGAGAATAAAACAGCATGCTTTGGTTCAAAGAGTTCACCCAAACATGAAAATCTGGTCATCATTTCCTCATCATCATGTTGTTCTAAACCTGTATGAAGTTCTTTTTTTGATAAACACAAAAGAAGATATTTTGAAAAATGATGGTAAGCACACAGCTGATTGTAACCATTGACTTCCATAGTAGGGAAACAAATATTATGGAAGTATTGTGATAAATAATTAAGAAGATATTTTAATAAATGATGGTTAGCACACAGTTGATGGTACCCATTGAATTCCATCTTATTTGTTTATCCTACTATGGAAGTCAATGGTTACAATTTATGTCCAAACACCTTTTGCATAATATGTGCCCTTTAAAGGGATATTTTTATTTGAAAATTCTGTCATCATTTACTCATTCTGTCATAAATTTCTTTTTTCTGATGAACACAAAAGAAGATATTTTGAGAAAATATGGTAAACACATTGCAGATAGTGACCATTGACTTCCATAGTAGGAAATAAAGATTTTGGAAGTATTGTGATTGTGATAAATGATTAAGAAAATATTTTGATAAATGATGGTAAGCACACAGTTTACAGTACCCATTAAATTCCATAATATTTTTTTATTCCTACTATGGGAGTCTATAGTCACTATCTGCAGTGTGTTTACCATCATTTCTCAAAATATCTTCTTTTATGTTAATCAGAAAAAATAAATTCATACAGGTTTAGAACAACGTGAGGATGAGTCAGAATTTTCATTTTAAAGCGAACTATCCCTTTAACGTGCATTCTTGCATTACTGGTTGTAACAAACCTCAGTGTCATAATTTTACCAAAATAAAAACTCTTTTTAAACAAACCAGCAGGTTGCTCTACCACAACCTAAAAGTCCTCTTAGGGCAACACTGAGATTGCAATGTAAAACTTTATGTGCAAAGTTTGTCTCAATTATCTGTTCCTATTTTTGTCCATTCCTGACAATATTTTTTCTTTCATCCGTGTGCAGGCTCTTTGGAGGTGGTGTTTGTCAGAATGTGCCGTGCCTTCGACCCTCAGAACAACACAGTCTATTTCGACGGAAAGTATGCAGGGCCTGACGTGTTTAAATCGTTAGGTGAGTTACGAATGTTTGGGACATGTTGATATCTTGAATTACTATTCTGTCTTTTCTGAAATACTAAGTTAGCCACACCTTCTTACACATGCTGACAGCATTCAAATGTGGTTAGAACCCAACCTATTTGCCTAACTGGCAACCAAAAGTCTAAGCTTAACTCAACACAACACAAACATTTACAAGCAAACCAAATTTCCATCACACCTGGAGTTAAACGTTCCTCCCTGAAGATGCCACTTAGAATTGTTGCTGCATGTAGGCTCCGAGCAAGATTAAGCATCTACCAAAAGCTTTTTATCAAACACACTGTCCACACAACTGTAGTCTGGGCGTAGTTTCTCTTGTGTAAGCATTTGTGTTTGAATGCCATGACATTAGCGAATCCCTTTTCTGTAGTTATATACACACACATTGGAAACCTTTTGAGGCGGAAAGATGTCCAAATGCCAGAACAAACACACATGTACGGAGATTGTAGATGTAAAAAGAAGTGTGGGTATGCGGATGCCGCAGCCTGCAAGCTAACACTCTATCAATACTTGTGTCTATTTTGTAAGGGCAATATCTCATTTTTTTGTCATTCTTATACAAGCCTGCATCTGTTTTCTGAGTATTTGAGAAAAGGCCAGCGACAATCTCTCAGACTTTGTGTGAACTCACAAGTCAGGTTTTACTTAAAGTCTTATTAGTGACCCCAGTCATGGTTACATAACCCATCTTGTTCGCCAAAACATGATTAGTCTGTAGGAAAAACGCAGTGCGAAAAGCATTCTGTAATGCGCAAGGATTGCATTGTTTTACACTGTCTACTGCTTCATCTCAATCCTGTCTGTACCTCTTTCCTTGTCTCCGCTGTGACAGGCTGCGATGATTTGATCAGCTCTGTCTTCGAGTTTGGGAAAAACTTGTGTTCTATGCACCTCTCTGAAGACGAGATCGCCCTGTTCTCTGCCTTTGTGTTGATGTCTGCAGGTAAGCATGGTTCATGTGAAACAACATAAGATACAAATATGTCACCCACAACCTTGTTTACCTCTTCCACACAGGGCGATTTAGATCAGGTTGCAGGTTTTAATATTTAAAAATGGAAATATGACAAGTTTGAACTTGAGATATAATGCATGCCGGATTCAAACATGCCACTTCATCTTCCACATAAGCACCAAGGCTAAACAGCTCTTAGCGTGTGTGTGTGAACTGCTAGGTCACAGCTCGGATTGTAATTAAGTGTAACATCCTCACCCGTCTGTGCATGTGTGTTTAGATCGATCTTGGCTTCAGGAGAAGGTGAAGGTGGAGAAACTCCAGCAGAAAATCCAGCTGGCACTCCAGCACGTTCTGCAAAAGAACCACAGAGAGGACGGCATACTGACAAAGGTATTGCAACACACACGCACGCACGCACGCACACACACATTCTGGTTTCCATGTTTTGTGGGGACATTCCATAGACGTATTGCATTTTATACTGTACAAACTGTATATTCTATTCCCCTTACCTACCCCATTCCCTAACCCCAACCATCACAGAAACCGTTCTGCTTCTTCACATTTTCAAGAAACATCATTTTGTTTGATTTATAAGCTTGTTTCCTCATGGGGACGTCAGGATGTCCCCACAACGTCACGAAGGGCACTGGTATTTCTATCTTTGTAGGGACAATTGGTCCCCACAACGTGATAATTACCAGGCACACACACACACACACATACACACACACACAATAGTTGCTGCCCAATGGAAACACGTCAATTTCACAAAAAAACTCCTAAATATAAAAAGCTGTTTTTTAGTATTGGTGGGCAATGATTAATCGCAATAAATCGCATACAAGATAAAAGTGTTTTATTTTGCATAATATTTGTGTGTATTTTGTGTGTATTTAAACAGAAACACACACACATGTATACATTTCAGAATTCTTTTATTTATATGTATTTTTATTTATATATAATATATATAGAATATATAAAAATATTAATAAATATACACACACATGCAAATGTTTCTTAAATACTTACATGAATGTGTGTGTATTATATATATATATATATATATATATATATATATATATATATATATATATATATATAGACCCTTTCAGCAGTAACAACATAAACAAGCGGCTGTCGCGGTTCTGAACGTAACTTCCGGTAAACTCCGCTAAGAATAAATAACAACAAAGTTCTTTAAACATAGTTTATTTCTATAACAAGCAAAACAACAACACATAGGTTACCTAGGAAACCAAAACATTTGTTATTTTCGACGAAGCATTTGTTCAAGAGATCAGTTTAGCAACTAGTCAGACCATAAAAAAAACGAAACCGGAAGTAAGGTATATGTATATATATTATTTATATTATTTATATATATATTATTTATATATATAAAATTACACACAGCACATACTTATATATTATGCAAAAACTACCTTTATTTGTATGCGATTAATCGCGATTAGTTGTTGTCCACCACAATCCGCAAAACTGCAATGGAAAGGTTTTTCGCATTTACAGGTCGCCTAATGTGTGTAAAAGTCACATAATAATTTTTTTAATTCTCAATTTGCGTACTGTAACCTCCCAGAAACACCCCATGTGACCATGTTTCATAAGTAGCATGGGTATATTTGTAGCAATAGCCAATAACAGATTGTATGGGTCAAAATGATTGTTTTTTATGCCAAAAATCACTAGGATATTATGTAAAGATCATGTTTCATTAAGATATTTTGTACATATTTATTAAAATGTATTTATCAATCTTTTTTAACGACATTTAGCAAAAGTTGTGCACAAATCTGCAATAGTAGCCAGGCTAATAAAGCAGTAAATAACCGAATAAATGTTGAATGTGTTGTCCATAGCCACAATGTTTTGTACATTTCTTATGTATTTGTGTATTATCTAAATAATTATGTATATATGCTCAATAGTTATTTTAATTAATTAGTTATGACAAGGGCTGGGTATTACAATTTGATTCTTTTGAATATAATTTCCATTCAGTCCAATATCGATTAGTAATAAAATATAAATAAATTTTTTGTTTGTTTTGCAGACATGTAAGTTATTTGGTGTGCTCTCACTTTAAGATCTACATGTAATGCACAGATCCAATATACTGCTAGACATGCGTTTTCTTAATGAGTTGTTCCTTTTGTCAACGTTTTCCAATTAAAACTATTTAGTAGGAAATAATATTGGACAGCTTGAAAATAATAAAAAATTAAGTTGTTTCAGGTGCAGAGAATTATTAGATTTTGATTAAAGGTTATAATATATAATATTTAGGATAAAGTGCACTTATGAACCACAATAAAAGCAGTAACGTATTAGGAAAGAAAGGTCAATTTTATTTTAACTGTACGACTTCATCTAAGTCGTATTTGATCGGCCATCCTAAAGATTAGCTAAAGCTATCAGAAAAACCCAAGACCATATGTGTCAGTAGATGTGTCACTAGATTAAAAGGACTGTATTTTGCTCCATCTAGCAAATAAAAATAACCTTTCTTTTCTCTCTGTCTCTGCAGTTGATATGCAAAGTCTCCACACTGCGAGCTCTGTGCAGCCGGCATACAGAAAAGCTGACGGCGTTCAAAGCAATATACCCAGACATTGTGCGAGCCCACTTCCCCCCATTGTACAAGGAGTTGTTCGGATCAGACTTTGAGCAGTCCATGCCCGTTGACGGGTAACGCTTCCCCGCGCCCGCCCGGGGATTTCACGCCGTGGGGAATGTCAAGCATAAATCTGAGACACTTTACCAGTGCCCTGCACATACACACACACCTGGACGGCCGACGCACACACACACACTTTTCCCTTTTTCTTTGTGTTTTTTTTTCTTCGTGGGACTGGCTTTGACTCCAGTGGTTTATTTTTGGGGTTTGTTCCCTCCATTTACTGACACAGGTGGGATGTGAAGCCCAGGGGAGAGGATGAGAAGATGAGTAGACGCTTGTTTTTCATACTCTATTTTTCTGGCTGAACCTGAAGAGTCCATGCATACGATTCGAGAACGGTCCCATGGCGATTTGTCACGATCAGCATAAATTGTTTTGACTCGTTTCCAAGCTGAAAACGATTTCCCGAGAGCATTCGCCTGGATCCAGTATCTTAAACATTTTTAAAGAAAGCCACACATACGAGCCAAGAAAATGAAATATAAAGAATGTTTAACTACGTACCAGTACCATACCGAAATATAGATTACAGATTGTGGCCCATGTGGTCTGCATGGCCCAGGCTAAGCCAGTTCCTTCCTCCAGTGGTTTTGATTTTTTCTGGAAACGCTTGATGTCAGAATACAAACCAGCAGCGAAAAAAAGAGAAATTCGAGGAGGACGGGAGATAAAGAGGAGAGATTGAGAAGAAGTGTGAAGCAATGTCTGTCGGCATTTGGTGACAAAGCAGCACCTTTCTACGGACAATCGTCTATAAAGAAGGAAAAACGTAGAATTCTGGTAATTCTAGTTGAAATGTTGTAAAAGCTCAATTACTTTTAGCTGTCAGAGACTTCATCTACCATAGTTGCTTAAGTGATATCTTTTAAGGCCATCTGCTATTAAGTCCCTCTCTGGAATGGTGTTAACGTAATGGTCCGACCGCCAACATCGATGCAATGAAGGATCCATTCCACCCTATTTCCTAACGTGTTACAGGGTATACGGTCATAAGTACAAACAATACAGAAAAAAATATGTTTATAGAATCTATTTTAAATAACATGTATGATATTAGTAGCTAGACTATTCTTAATTGTGAAAAATTGATAAGGCACTTTTATTTGCACCTTTCTTTAATTTAAGACTTGTATATTTACCTAGTTATGTGTGTGTTGCATGTATAAATACCACGGTTATGGAAAACAAGTGCTGGAAACCCTAACGCTGCTGTGGGTGGGTGTGTGTTTGTGTGCGTGTTTGTGTATTTATTTGCGAGGTTGGTGCTGGGTAAAGGCTGTTCACATCTGTTCATATATTTATTTTAAAAAACGGCAGCTTCAGAATACTGTTCGTAGATCTGCGTTACATTTTTGGCACAAGGCAACCCGGTCAGAAAGCTGTTTCGGGATCAGAAAGCTCTGCTTTTCTGTTGTGTAACATTTTTAGAAACGGCTGTACCAACAGTTCACAGTTTCATCAAATTGAGGGGTTGCATATCAGTTTTTCGATGTGTATTTGCTGTGCTCGGCATTTTTGAACGATATTCCACAAATACTACCGATTATAAAAGTGATTATAAAACCTATAGGTCAATTTTAAATGTTTAATGTTTTAAATGTTTTTGATCTATTTTTGGATAGAAAAGCTTTTTCATACATTTCAGTCTGGTTCCATCTAGTGGTGGTTTTGAGTTGATCTGGCAACCGTTCTTTCATGTGTTGTTCTGGACTCGAGATGAAAGTGTATCTTTTTAAAACAGCTCTTGTGAAGGTCTTTGCCCAGCAACAACGCCCGTCAGGAGCGTAAGCGTGAAAAATAAGAAAAGATAAATATTCAAAGCCTTGTCTGGTTGAAATCCTCTATTTTTGTAACATTGTATAAAGCCTATGAAAGAAAAAAGGGAACGAAGGATGATATAGCACTTAATCCTGCAATAATGAATTAGAATTTGTGTGTTTTTTATGATTTTTTTTTCAAAGAACAATACAATTTTAGTAGTAGTGCTATTTTTTGGAATACCTAACTGTTGTGCGTTGCGTATGTTTGTAAGTCTTTTGAATGTGCCATAGTGGTCTATCCTGCTATTTTGAGTCTGAAGAAATTGTGTTGTAACATTCCAGTAAAACTATGTTGTGACATTCATGAAATCCCCATGTAAAACCTCAACGACCTGCTAACCGACATTGAGTAGATCTTGGAGAGCATCTTATCGTTTTGCTTTTATTGTCATAACATTTTCATTCCCAATCATGTGGTTTTTCAAGTATTTTCCTCAGGGAAGAGTCTGTCTAACTCGATTCTGAAACCGGTAGCTTAAACGTGTTAGTCAGCTCTACAGTCTGTTGCATTAAAAGCTATCGTGAATAATTTGATCTCAACGGCACGATCAGGGTCAATTAAGTCATTTAGTAATCTTATTGTAGCATACTAATATTGAAAAATATTAGTCTTATTTTTTGCAGTGCAGTGCATCCCCTTATTATTACAGTCCATCATTAAACTGTGAATGACAATCCAGGTTCATGTTTAGTTGTTGTAAATCAGCAGTGCTTGTACTACAAGGCTCAGGGAGAGTAATATTGTGATAATTGAGAACACTGATGCAGGGAATATCAAGGGAAAATTAGATATTAGCTCTGTTCCCAAATCCAGTGAGCTGAATAAACAGCATTTTAAAGCATCTTAGACTTATTCCTGATTTGAAAGTTGTTCCAAAAGGCGGGGTTGCATTATTATGCTGCCTTCTAACATTTTCCTATACACATTAATTCCTATGAGAAAGTATACTTTTTTGCTTGGACACATGATAACATAAAACTTGTATTGGAATATGATTAGCACATTTAGTCATCTTTTAGGTAGCTTGCTAGATTTGGAACAGGATTTATTTGAGGCAGAACCTGGTATTGATATGTTAAAAATGGGAATGCATGCTTGTCACCCCTTTTTTAAACTCGGCCCTTCTCGCTTTTTATCTTTTGCAACTTGCATGCTCATGTCATATCCTCTTATTCACTTGCATCCAAGCTGTCAAGCCCAAAGAAGACGGCAATACATCATAAACCATGCAAATGTGTCATTTAATTCAGTCGCACAATAGGCCACTGGTTTTATCACATCACACAGCAAGCTCCAAGATCTAATTCCCAAAAATCAAACAAGAGAAAAATATAACCTCAAGCGTACTGTTTTTGTTTGTTTGTTTTTTCTGGATGGGGATTGTTCAGACTGTCACTCATAACTGTTGGAGTCTATGTGCCAAATACCTCTTTGTGATTTGCTCCACCGTCAACGTCCGCGCGGGCTATTTTTATCGTGCGTAACAAATACGGGTTTCTACAGGGTAACCACTGCTGTGGAGTCCCCTTTTAATGAACAAGCTTTGATGCACAGCAGACCGTCGTGATTTTGTTTCTCGTCCAATGATCCATGTCCACAAGTCTGATACAAGATTCGCCACTTTTTGCATGTCGTGTTTTGTCAGTGAAGTTTGTATTAGACATTTTAAAGCAATATAGTAAACCGAACTTTGGACAAATTTATTTTTTCTAATACAAGCAAAGGTACTTAAACATCTCTGGATCTGTGGTATTTTAGACTGAGATTTGTTTCTCTTATTAGTGGAAGATCCATAATTGTTCGCATTTTTTATTGTATTTTTTTTTATCTGTGGTTCCCTCTTTGTGAGAAGCAATATATGTCCGAATGTGCACGCAAGAGCGCGCGTACGAGCAAATATGTATGTGTTTGTGCTATGTAATATTTCCTGAAGGTCAAACCCCAGACAAGGCTTTAAAGATAAAATGCAGCAGGGTCAGATGGTGAATTGTACGTAAGATCTTCTGTTTTCCCGGGATTTAAGATGTTTTAAGTAGCACTGAGTTTATACCCCTTGATGAGGCTGTACAGCATGACACAAGGCACCTCGATATTAACATTTCAATTAGATTTATGCAAACGCAACAAGGCCTATGCACTCACATTTCATGTAAAAAAAGATTTAACTGTAAACTTTATGATCAGTGGATTAATGGAAAGTGTCATGCTCATAGCAGCATTTTGATCTGAAGGTTAAAGTGTAAGGATGTACAATACATCTTTAATTTTGCATTTTGCTTGCATTTTTTTTTATTATTATTATTGAGAAGTTTCTTTCCAAAAGCACAGCTGATGTTATTAAAGTGAATATGTTTAGATAATAGAAGAAAAGAAAAAAAGTCTTTAGCCATAATCGAATGTCAAGCAATAATATAAATATATAAATATATATATACAGTATATTGTGTATTATTATTATTTTTTCTGTGCATAGGCTTTGAACATCTGCATGTAAATACATCTTTTATTTATACAATTTTTTTGTTTGTTTGTTTTGTTTAATTTTTGTCATTTTCTTTTGACTAGTTCTGTTCCCGGGTGGAGAACTATGAACGTCAAAAATGGCCTGTAAACTGTACAGCTTCATTTTTTCCTCTCTACTTCACCTTTCGGCTTTTAATTCACTCAGTATTTAATGTTTTATTGATCACATGTATAAAGGTAACTTCTGTTTGTATAGGTAAGAAGAAAATACTGCTATTAAGACCATGCTCGGTGCAAATAGACTCAACATGCTGTACAATATCTCTGTTTTTAGTCTAATTCTCTCTTTTAGACTTAGTTTGATTAGCGGTAGGGTGTGCTGACATAAATCTTTGTGTTATACTGATGTGTGGTGCTAGGTAATTTACTTTCGTGAACAAAAATGATGGAGTCATAGATTAGGCCACCCTCTTAGTCCATTCATTTTACTGAGCATTGATATAAGGACTCGATAAATAATGATAATGATAACAATAAAGTTAACAATAGTAGTAATTTACTTTTGAATACCCGGCAAGTACCTGTATCAGTGTGCTAGTCTTGGGACGCGGCTTGTTTCCTTCTCACTTTTAAGATTATTAGCAAAAGCAGTATCGGCTAAGTAAATCTATTAAACGTTGCGTTTCTGAATCTTTGCAATGAAGAGGTTGTTCATGCTTAAAAAAGCAGTATTGTGTTTATTTCTGATTGTTATAACCTCACATCAAACGTTTACCGGTACGCCTTTCTTACGCTGTAAGGACTTTAGACGCAAGATATGGCGAAGTACTGGATTGTCTGTAGACTCGGCCCCCACCATTTTTTGTTAATTCTTCCCTGCAGTTTCTAAAGATAAGCATCCATTTTTCTTTTTAACATCTGCTTTAAGGTGTCACGCACATGCAGTACAAACACATGCATACACGACAGTTAAGCATTATAACTAATTGTATAGGACAAATAAAGTTGTACAAGGTTTGTGTAAAACTTCCTGTTTTCTCTTTGTAGCAAGGCAGAATATACTTGCAATAATACATAGCAAACTACACTGAGTGCCTCTCAGTGGTACATGATGCAGAAATTTGTTATTGTTTTCACTGTTTTTCGACTTACTCAAATGACTGTGTTTGCACATGTAAGTGACTTCTGTCTTGTATTACCAATCTTTCTTTTCATTTACTTTTTATATGTAAATGAGCTATTTCATGTTTGTTTATAGCCATGGAAGAAAACTTTTATTGTCTACCGTGGTGTCCTGTATTTCTTACCAGTCGAAATTCTCTGTCTCAGATGTTTTCCTCTGAACAGCACAGTTGAAACGTGTTTATGGGACATGCATTTATGTATCCAGTCAGTTGCACCCTGGTTGGATGTATCCGCTTAACAATGAATGGCAGAGCCCTGTTTGGATACCAGCAGAGACAAAATTACAGACAATAGACAATCCACTCTGTGTTGTCCCATTTTATTCCTGCCAATTAGGTTAAGTTGATCATTTCAAAGCAACAAAATGACTAAGGCAATGTATCTTAAATGTTCATATGTGTATTGATACATACTACACATCTGGATCGTTCCTGTTGTCTGTTAAACGCGAACTGAAGGGTAGGGCACAAGGGCCGGAGCATGGGCGAGTTGGATTTTGCTTCTCACATGGGCGGCATCAACTGCAGAAAAAAAGCAGTGAACAAGTTTGCGGTTGTCACATATTTTTACGTCACATGTTTGCTACTGATCTTAAAATGGGGACAGTCGATCATGTACCTTTCTATTCAGCTCTTTTGAACTCTCTTTAGGAGAAAGTATCTTAATAGTGGTTTTGCTCCCTTCTGTTTGTCTTATTCTTAAATATGAAAATAAGTATTTTGATTCATTTTGTAAATACCGCTGTAAAGAAAAATAAGAAATTTAATGTTGTCTTTTAAATACTTTTCATTCTAATATGAATGTTGTTATATTGTACTTAGAAACTGTACCTTTAATATTATCTTTATTAAAAGTGCATTGGACACATCGATTTTAGATGTGCTTTATGTGCTGTTATCCCATAATAAAATTTACCGCTTGTAATGAGCTCTTATTCAATGTCTCATATTTCTTAATGTACTAGTTAGTTTAGACTTTAGTCCATATGTGTTAGGTCCACTGGAGTGATTTGGAATATGCAGCATTATTTGATGTGGTTTAACTGAAACAACAGAACTATCAAGAACACCCTCACACTTTTTTAAAATAACCAATAGCGTTTCATTACAGTCCAGCAAAGATGTACTGTAACAAAACGTAGAGGGCGGGATGCATCTAAAGAGTATTTGATTGGACAGGAAATGTTAGGTATCTAACAGACAATGGTGGAATGTAAGTTAATGAAGTACAGATACTTCATTACTGTGTTTAAGTAAAATTTCCACGTATTTGTACTTCACTAAAGTAGAATCTATAGTGCATACTTTTGACTTACATTTTTCAACAAATTATCTATATACTTTACTACATTTCTACGTCCCTCTCAACAACTTTTCTGTTCAGTCTGGACCAGCAGAACTGGCATTACGATCCACCGGAAGTGGACGTGCATAAAGATCGCTGAAAGCGGAAGTACTACTTATCAGCATGATAATCCCCTATTGAATGCTTATATCTTCTATATGAAAATTGTGTCAGTGTTTTGGACCAAACCAGTTTATATTTATTCTTAAGCCTAACGTATTTATGCTAAAAGGAAAAAAGTTTCGTTTTAATTTCATGGAGGCTTTAACTTAAGACCACCAAGTAGCCTACATGTCAGTTAGGGTTAGGCCCTCAGGACTCATGTTAACAAAATTCACCTTTATCACATCCAAAAAGTGCATTTTATGTTCTCATTTGAGAAAACAAACGAAAACATTTGTCTTATCCTGCAATAAACTTATGCGTCTCTCTGGTTTCTGTCAGCTTACACGCATTCGTTTTAAACCGTCATTTTTTACATTCATATGACAAGATAAAGATGAGAATGGCGACGAACTGTCAAGCTCCAAAAAAAAGAAAAGAAAATCTAATTTCCGAGCTTTGTGTAACAAAGGGATAAACATTTATATAGTTTATATAAATTATAACCAAATAAAATCTCTAGCTATTCAAATCAAACGCGAACACCACGCACTCAGTGAGCGAGCGAGCGCCCTGTGCCATATAAGGAAAGGTACACCGGAAGATTAGGCCATGGATTTATTCCCTTGTGCATAAACGTACTTCATACTGATAAAATGTATACTTTGTAATCCACTGTAAATCGCTTAAGTTAAAAGCATTTATCAAATGCGTAAAAGTAGCAGAATTAGGAAACGTTGAAATTGCAAACGGAACCTTTGTTAAGTATTTTAGTTCCAAACGGAAGATTCTTTCTGCTGCACTGTTTTGATGTGAAGAATCGTGAACGTGCGAGAGGCATGAGTGAATCCCGTTACAGTAGATCATGATGTAAACCAAACCCTTAAATCTGCAGCCATGGAGTTAAAATGGTAGGTGACAACGCGGTTCTCTATGTAAGCGTGTCTTATTTAGTCGTTTCGAGTTTAATTGTACGTGTAAATAAGCGGACATTTAAGATATTAAGTTGTTTTTCTTTAGGGATGACCCTCCTGTCACTGGACCTGTTGTGTTCTCTAGGGATGTCTTTGACAAGTTCACGTTAGCACCTACCATTAAAGAATTGTATGCTTTTGTGCAAAGGTACGTGACGTACAAACACTGTGTGGTCACCCCGTTTTAAAATGTAACTTGACTGGTTTAACTGTGGTATTTGTAGTTAATTAGAAGAACATAATTCACCTATAAAATGAATGAGTTTTCTTTACCATAATTAACCATGGTTGCTACAGGGTATAACACAAACATTATTATTATGAAACAATTGTTACAGCCTGATTACTTTAGAAACCTTAACTTATACAAAACACATTTTCTTGCTTCTCTAGTTAATTTAATCTGAATCACATTTCTGCCCAAATACCACACAGTTACTGTATTAAAACCATGGTAAACTAAATTTCATAAATATATAGTAATAATTATTTTCAGTTTGCCTCACCACAATGCTGTTGTATCGTATCTTATTTTTACGATCATTTCATTTAAAGCCCTGATGTAAAACCTGAGGAAACATGTGATAAAAATCCAGAAGTAACCTTATCACAACCAAAATCTTCAAACTGTGAGAAAGAAGATCCACAAAACAGCACCAATAACAGCAATGGCTCAGTTGAACCAATGCCTGACAGTAAGCAGAGTCAAAATGATGATAAACCCACACCTGTGAAGACTAAGGACAGTACAGCTTTTCCTGAACCTGTTGTGCCCTACCCATGCTACAGCACGTTACACGCAAGACAACGCAGGTTTTATTTGAACATGTTGAAAAACAAGAATTTTAGCAAAGCTACACAGGTACACCACATTGACACAGATATTAATTGCTTTCAGATATATGTACAATATGAGGCAGTTTTCATGTACAGTACTCTTATTTTAACAGCTTTTGTTGGAGCGTGTAAGCAACGAAGTATCCGAGTTCATGAAGTACCTGCAGGATGTTTCAAGAAAATGTGCAGATGCCTACAACTATATACCACCAGGTGGCATTCGCTACTGTGAGGTATAGTGGATGTTTAATAGTTTTGTGATATTTTTCTGTAAATCTGTATGTGCTAAAGGATTTCTTTTTTTTTACTTTTTTTTAAAAGTATGTTAGTGATGTTGTTGTACCTTTTTAGGAATATTTTACAGCCTGCTTGGAACATATGAAAGGCTACCCCCAGTCTTACAGCATCCAAGAAATGACCAGCCTGACCGGTGGAAAATTTGTCTCTGAATTATCCCTAAACTTTGAGAAACAGCTCCTTGCAATGGTAGTTACTCTTTTGTAAATGTGTTTTTTTTTGTGATTCGTGACATCCTTGACTAATTCATCGCAATTGCACTTTCTTCCAAGGGAAAAATCGATATGGTGGAGAAAAAAGTAATGCCAGAACATACCCGCCTTGCAGGTGATTATGAGACCGTCTCATCTGTGATTCCTCCAGCTAAGAAAGCTAGCGCTCTACACACTGTAAGGGGCATTTTTGTGATTATGTGATACATTTTATGTATAAATTGTATTTGCATTGTGGTAATGAGAGTTGGGGGGTGAGGGTGCAGCCATGGAAAAATACCAAAATGCATATATGTGACCCTGTCTGTTAAATCCAGGTTAAAGTCTCATAATCTAATACTGAGATTAGTTTTGTTTTAAAGTTTTGTTTTAATAATTTTTATATATTTCGAACACAATAAAATTAATAATGACATATGAGACCCATGCAATTGTTTGACAAGTGTAAACCAGGGGTTTTCAAACTGGGGCATGGGGACCCCCAGGGGGATGTTCTAGGCCCCCCATAAAAGTTTAGAGAAAAGACAAAATTATAGAATTTTTTTTAGGTAGGGGGTCCCTTACAAAAAAGTCATCATGTGGGCGTGCTTCACATCATAATTTTGAAAACCCCAGGTATAGACTGCTATGAATGGTTTTAACCACTAGATGGCACAGTTGCGCTTGTTTTTAAATCCCATGATCAAATACATTTACTCTCTTAGACTGTATGTGTGCAATACTACCTGTGTGCTAATGTACTGATGTGATAGGCCTGGGTTTATAACTAAATGTAATGTATGTTTTGATCTCTTAACATTTTGTAGCCCATCAGCAGTGACAGTAATGCAGAAAAACTCAGCGCTACCTACGAACCACATGTGTGTCTTTCCAAAGAAGCATTCCTTCAGCTCGTGAACAACGACCCTGAGTTCACTGACGCATGGGAGCTGCCTGTTTGGGTCAAAATGAACACTACAAGAGGTCAGGGTTCACCAAGAATCCGTATTGGTCTTATTGTCTGAAATGCATTTAGTCACTTGTATTATTATTGACAACATTAATGGTTAATATGGTCTATAAAAGTCATAAATGAATGCATTGCAATTCAAGACCACAAGTTAAAACATAGTTCCTGTAGCTCACTTGGCAGAGCATTACGTTAGGGCGATCATACATATAGATAAAATGTATAGCTTGAATGCACTGCTTTATATAAAAGATGTATATTGTTGTATTGTAAAAGAACATTATAGTCACAAAATAGTCACAGTAAATGTTGTGGTTGTCATCAGGTAGTGGTCAGAGTAAAACGGCATACATAGATCCTCCACTCCTGAAGACCGAGATGAGCTTGAGAGAGAGAAATCTGATGTTTCACGAGGAGAGCTTAAAGCTTGCAATTAGGAAGACTGTAAGACGCCCAATATTCTTCCTTACGTCTGAAAACCACTCCTTCGGAAAGGACCCTCCACCTGAGGTAGGGTAAACATATTGAGATAAGTAGCTTAGTTTAAATAGTATTTTAAAGTGATAAATAATATTCTTTTGCTCAGGAAAAAATCTCTAGGAGTGTGGTTGCATTTGACAATGCCGGCATGGACTTCGAAACCGATTTTACAGACCTTGAGTCATTCGGGGAGTCCTGCAAGACCACTGCAAAAGTAAAGGCACAGAATGAACCAAAAACAGCATTTGTTCCCATTCAGCTCATGTCAAGCCCAAAGAAACCGACAAGCTCTCTGAATCCAAGCGTGGACAGGTCAACATCTCAGGATGGTCCCAAAGAACCCCTTAATACTACACCAACTAAGGTCCAGAGTGAAGCTGACGTGTCTTCGGCTGATGGACGAAACAGTATATTGGATGAAAGTGTGGCTTCTGAGGAGGAACTTGTGAAGGAAGAAAAGATAGAAGTGCTGGTTTCAGGTCAGTTCCAACCCACCAAAAAGCTCAGAAGAATGATCAACCAGGATTCAGACTCTGACGAGGACAAGCTGGTAATAGATCAGTTTGCTTCCCCGAAAACCCAGGGAATCGCTCAACAAACGCCCGAAGTGTCCTCACCTCAAGCACTCGACCTATCCAGGGCAACGACAGAAAACTCTTTGGGCAAAGGAATAAAGAAGGCCATTAAAAGGCCAAGAATTTCCGGGGAATGCGATCAGCTTGGTCAGATTTTGCGGATGCAGGACGCTATGATGAAAGCCACTCCCGGTAAAAACCAAGAACCACAAAAAGTACCGGTGGCAGAAGATAAACCTACAGAACAAAGAACGTACTCTCTGGTCAAACCGTGTGTCACCTCATACCTGGAGTCCAGAGAGGGTCAGGGCGAGGAGACCACAGCGTCTACTGCAGTTCCTGTGCTGGCGGGCGCTCAGAAAAAACGTTAGTGCTTCAGCATCTTAAAGTTGATGACTAACATTTTTGAAAACTACTATGTTTTTGTCTTTCCTTCTGTCTGACTGTTTTTCTCTTTGTCTCTTAGTTTATTTGTCTCTATGGTGGTGTCTCACTTTTTGTCTGTCTTCCTCTGTCTATCAGACTATTTCTATATTTGTCTGTCTAATTGTCTCTCTATCTGTCTCAGACTACCCGACTGTCTATGTATCTGTCTGTCTCTCTTTGTCATTGTCTTTTTATTTGTCTCTCTGTCACTGTATCTGTCTCTCTTATTCTGTCACTATTTGTCTGTATGACAGTTTATCTCTCCCTCTCTCTTTGTCTCTCCGATGGTGTCCCACTTTTTGTCTATTTGTCTCTGTCTATCAGGCTGTCTCTATATTTGTCTGTCTAAATGTCTCTTTATCTGTCTTACAGTGTCTTTCAGTCTGTCTCTGACTACCTGACTGTCTATGTATCTGTCTGTCTCTCTTTGTCACTGTCTTTTTATTTGTCTCTCTGTCTGTCTGTCACTGTATCTGTCTCTATCTGTCTCTCTTATTCTGCCACTATTTGTGTGTCTGATTGTTTTTCTATGTGTCTCCCAGTTTATCTCTCTCTCTTTTTGTCCCTCCGATGGTGTCCCACTTTTTGTCTATCTGTCTCTGTCTATCAGGCTGTCTCTGTATCTGTCTGTCTAATTGCCTCTCTATCTGTCTTACGATGGCTTTCGGTCTGTCTCTGACTACCTGACTGTCTATGTATCTGTCTGTCTCTTTTTGTCGCTGTCTTTTTATTTGTCTCTTTGTCTGTCTGTCACTGTATCTGTCTCTCTTATTCTGTCACTATATGTCTGTCTGTCTGTCTGTCCTTATCTCTGTCTCAGTTTATTTGTCTCTCTATGTCTCTCCAATGGTGTCTCACTTTTTGTCTTCCTCTCTGTCTATCAGACTATCTCTATATCGGTCTGATTGTCTCTCTGTGTTTCTTTCTGTCTGTCTCTGTCCTCTGACTGTCTCTCTCTCTCTCTCTCTATCTGTCTGTCTCTTTCTCTGTGTGACTGTTGCTTCAGCTGTCTCACAGTCTGTCTAAATGTCTCTCTATCTGTCTTACAGTGTTTCACTTTTTGTCTTCCTCTCTGTCTATCAGACTATCTCTATATTTAGCTGTCTGATTGTCTCTCGATCTGTCTGTCTCTTCTTAGTGTGACTGTCTTTTCAGCTGTCTCGCTGTCTGTCTGTCTGTCTGTCTGTCTTAGTGGCTATTTGTCTGTCTGTCTCTATATGTCTGTTTGACTGTATCTGACTCTCTTAGTCTCTTTCTGTCTTTGTCTCTCTATTTCTGACTGTCACTCTGTTGTCTGATCTGTTTTTCTTGTTTGTCTCTTTATCTGTCTGTAAGTCACTGTATCTGTTTGTGTCTCTATTTTTCTGTTTATCTTATTCTTTCACTATTTGTCTGCCTGACTGTTTTTCTCTCTGTCTCTCAGTTCATCTCTCTCTCTTTGTCTCTCCGCTAGTGTCCCACTTTTTGTCTGTTTCTCTATTTGTCTGCCTGTATGTCTTGCTATCTGTCTCTCTCTGTCTCTTTGGGACTGTCTTTTTATCTATCTGTCTGACTGTCGGTTTGTCTCTATATGTCTCTTTGTCTGTATCTGTCTGTCTGTCTCTCTCTCTCTCTTCCCTTTGTCTGTCTTTGTCTATCAGAATATATCTATATTTGTCTGATTGTCTCTCTATGTGTCTGTCTCTGTCCTTCTGACTGTCTCTCTATCTGTCTGTTTCTTTTTCCATATGAATGTCTTTTCAGCAGTCTCGCTGTCTGTCTTCTCTTTTTTTCTATCTCTGTCTGTCTCTCTCTCTCTCTTCTCTATGTCTGTCTTTGTCTATCAGAATATATCTATATTTGTCTGATTGTCTCTCTATGTGTCTTTCTGTCTGTCTCTGTCCGTCTGACTGTCTCTCTATCTGTCTGTTTCTTTTTCTTTTTGTGTCTTTTCAGCAGTCTCGCTGTCTGTCTTCTCTTTTTTTCTATCTCTGTCTGTCTCCTCTTTTTTTCTATCTCTGTCTGTCTCCTCTTTTTTTCTATCTCTGTCTGTCTCTCTCTCTTTGTCCGTCTCTTGCTCTCTCTGACTGTCTCTCTGTCTGTCTAATCTGTTTCTCTGTTTTTCTTGTCTGTCTCTTTATCTGTCTGTATGGCACTGTATCTGTCTGTATCTCTATTTATCAGTCTGTCTGTCTGTCTATCTTATTCTTTCACTATTTGTCTGCCTGACTGTTTTTCTCACTGTCTTTCAGTTTATCTCTCTCTCTCTCTCTCTCTTTGTCTCTCCGATGGTGTCTCACTTTTTAGACTGTCTCTGTATTTGTCTGTCTGATTGTTTCTCTAGCTGTCTGTCTGCCTGTCTGTCTTGCTATCTGTCTCTCACTGCCTCTTTGTGACTGTCTTTCTTATCTGTCTGTCTGACTGCCTGTCTGTCTCTATCTGACTGTCTGTCTCGCTCTCTCTGACTGTCTCTGGCTATCAGACAATCTCTATATTTACTGTATCTGTCTGATTGTCGCTCTCTCTCCATCTGACTGTCTCTTTATCTGTCTGTCTGTTTCTTTCTCCGTGTGACTGTCTCGCTGTCTGTCTGTCTTCTCTTTCTCTCTCTCTCTTTTTGTCTGTCTCTCGCTTTTTTCTGACTGTCACTCTGTGTGTTAGTCTGTTTTTCTTGTCTCTTTATCTGTCTGTATGTCACTGTATCTGTCTGTGTCTGTATTTATCTGTCTCTGTCTGTCTGTATATCTTATTCTTTCACTATTTGTCTGCCTGACTGTTTTTCTCTTTGTCTCTTAGTTTATCTCTTTCTCTCTTTGTCTCTCCGATGGTGTCCCACTTTTTGTCTTTCTGTCTATCTTTCTCTGTCTGTCTCTCCATCTGTCTCACTGTTTGTCTTTCCACAGGCCTTTTAAAAGAGGATCTTCAGGTGAGTGCAGAGGATGAGCTTGACTTTGATCCTCCAGCAGAGGGCAGCGTTCTGTACAAACTTTACAGCCTGCAGGACATTCTGCTCATGGTGCGGAGCAGCGTGCCGATCGCTCACCCGAGACACGACCGAGGGAACTTCAGGGTGAGTTTAAACATGGTCAGGAAGTCTGTGCATTTTCCCTCTATGTTCTTGGTTAAGGGATACACCCAAAAGTCATTGTTTGATAAATCAGCTTCTATGTAAAGAAATACACTACATTGATGTTTAATGTCCTCTTTTGTTTACTATATAATTAAACTTGAGTGAGTATGTTGACATGCCAATCATCATTATTATTTATCCTTAAAGCAGGGTTGAGTAATGTCCACCACTCCCTCTCTTTAAACATCCAGCTTTCCTGTGTGAATCTGCACAGCGTGCTTTAAATCTTATCACTGTATATACAGACTCTTTCCAGTCAGTCTGCCAAAAACATAGACGATAAGATCAGGCTACAAAGTCTTGATTTTACATGAATACAACTTCTGTTTTACACTTCTTTTCTACTGTGTAAAAATACAGTGACTCATTAGAGCATTACAATCAGCGAGTCTCTGTTTGTGTAGGCTGTCCCAGTCCACGTTTTACCCAAACTGGAGTATCAGCTGTGTTACGGAGCCGAGAGTCTGACCCATACGGAGGCCTGTCAGCTGTGGGCCGAGAAACTTCTTCACTCCAGCACCGCTTCTTTCATAAGTAAGAGGTGTTTTGTCAGCTTACACAAATACTCAATCTCTCCAAACCTGTACAACTTGCTTTTTTCTGTGGACCACAAAGGGAGATGTTTGTGGAGAATATAGGCTTGATAAACATGCTTCAAAAAGAATGCAGAGGCTATATATTACTGAAATGTTCAGCTGCTTTAATGCCTTAAATTCGGAGAGTTGGTTTTACTCAGAAGGGAGAGTCAGCACAAAAGCGAACTTCCCGTAAACTCCCAGCATGCCTCACTCGTGACTCACTGTTTGGAAGCATGGTTGCCATAGCTACCAACATTTTGGTGTTGAAAGGGCTGCACAAGAATGCAACCACACGTATTAGATCTCCGTCAGGGTGTACTGTATGGTTACTTGGGTTACACCATTAAAAAAAGGAAAGGGTACAACTAAGTTATGCTGAGTTAAGAAAACTTCTTCACTTAAGCTCATGAAGTTTATTTTATAGATAGTGATTGATTTGTCTCTAATGTGAGAATGCCCATAAAATGCTCGACTGCTCTCTATGCCTGAAGGTAGAAAAAACCTTCAGAGAGGAATGCAGTCGAGCGTCGCCCTCAACATTTCTCCTGCTTTTGAGATTCCTCTCAGGGCTTTGTAAAGGAATCTAGTCTTCTTTAAACTGGATCCATGCTTTAAGATAACAGTGGGCTGAGATTGTACATATTTTGGCATGGTTCCGAAAAACCTTTTGAACTGCCTGTAACTGAGTTAGCACTCGGACATTGGAGGCAGATTAAAGCCAGTTTGTGCCACTTATTGTACAGTAAAGAAGTGCTCTTAGGGTTTAAACATGGTAAAATTACTGGAACTCATTGCTCATTGTTAAGTTTAAATTATTGTAATATGTGAGATGAAAAAGAGAACAGGGTGAACAAGAAATGTAAGACTAGAGGATAAATTAAAGCAATAAACCCCAAGAAGCACTGGGTTACCAGTGCATTTTATAACAGCTAAGGGTCGTTGTTGGGCACAACGCGAAGCGGACGCAGCAAAGACACAATGAAAATATAATTTAAGACTGTGGTGTTTATTTTTATAAATCAACATTCATCTAAAATATACATTAACATTTATATCGTGCAACTGTTGAAGTGATGATCAGACATGCTTGGAAGCATTTCCCCGTCAGTGTTTTTTTTTTTTAAGTTGCCCGACCCAGTTTTAGTTTAATGTTTAGTTTAAAACTATCTTCTTTAAATAAACATAAAATATCAAATGAAAGAACAGACCATCCGCTTTCCAACAACAACAACAAAAAAAGTTTCATCCTACCTTCATTTGTTCTCTTATCAGTTATCACCTCTCAAATTTTCAAAAGCGGACATAATTCCATTTTTGTGAAGAACTTTTGTAAGAGATCAGATTCAGAGCCATCAAAACTCACACGTTACGCTAAATCCACCACAACGCTGTTGTGAGTAAATGCGTCAGTGTTTAAGTTTGGTGAGATTGCCATCTAGTGGACAATAGCGGAAATATCCATTTAAGACAAAAACAACCCAGGGAACGTTTTCTCTTTATTGACGAAAAGACTCGACAATATCTATCACATTTATCTGGATATAGCCATAATTGTGCAAATGTAGAAAAATTAAAAAATGATTAAAGACTGTGGTGTTTATTTTCATAAATCAGTACGCAGCAACAGTGGCGCAGTGATACTTGTGATGCGGCCTGAACCGTGGGTTTACCGGGGTATTTTATCGTTTCGACCAATCAGAATGAAGAACCAGAACGAGCCGTTTTATAATATGCAATTATGCAGTGTTGTAAAAAGACATACAGAAATATTTTATAGTGGAATGCTGTTATTGACCAATCGGAATTACAGTTTTCTGAAAGCATGTGCAATGACTGACTGTGGTGCAATGATGCGTATGGGCGGAGCTTTGAACGTCTTGATGCTTATGTTTTTTTGGGGCAGTGATGGGTGGCATTTTGGTTTTGGGGTACAGTGATGCTTAAGGGGGAAATCTATAATTTTTGGGCGCAGTGGTCTATGCGGGTGGCACTTTGGTTTTAAGGTACAGTGATGCATGTGGGTGAGGCTTCAGTTTTTGGGTACAGTGATTTGTGTGGGTGAAGCTTTGATTTAGGGTGCAGTGATGCATGCGGATGAAGCTTTGCTTTTTGGGTACAGTGATGCATGTGAGTGAAGCTTTGCTTTTTGTTTGTAGTAATGCATGAGTAAAGTTCTGTTTTTTTGGGTGCAGTGATGCGTGCAGGTGAAGCTTTGATTTTTGGGTACAGTGATGCTTGCGGGTGAAGCTTTGATTTTTGGGTGATGTGATGCTTGCAGGTGAATCTTTGATTTTTTGGCGCAGTAATGTATGCTGGTGAAGCTTTGAGATTTGGGTGCAGTGATGCATGCAGGTGAAGCTTTGATTTTTGGGCGCAGTAATGTGTGCGGGTGAAGCTTTAATTTTTGGGCGCAGTAATGTGTGCGGGTGAAGCTTTAATTTTTGGGTGCAGTGATTCATGTGGCTGAAGCTTTGATTTTTGGGCGCAGTAATATGTGCAAGTGAAGCTTTGATTTTTGGGCGCAGTAATGCGTGCGGGACGAGTGAAGCTTAGATTTTTGGGTGCAGTAATGCGTGCGGGTGAAGCTTTGATTTTTGGTCACAGTAATGTGTGCGGGTGAAGCTTTGATTTTTGGTCACAGTAATGCGTGCCAGAGTAAAGCTTTGATTTTTGAGTACTATAATGCATGTGGGTGAAGCTTTGATTTTTGGGCGCAGTGATGCGTGCGGGTGAAGCTTTTTTTGGGCGCAGTGATGCATGCGGGTGAAGCTTTGATTTTTGGATACAATACTGCATGGGGGTGAAGCTTTGATTTTTGGGCGCAGTGATGCGTGCGGGTGAAGCTTTTTTTGGGCGCAGTGATGCATCCAGGTGGCACTTTGAATTTTGGATACAATGCTGCATGGGGGTGACATTTTGTTTTTTGGGTGCAGTAATGCATGTGGGTGAAGCTTTGATTTTTGTTTGTAGTAATGCATGAGTAAAGTTCTGTTTTTTTGGGTGCAGTGATGCGTGCAGGTAAAGTTTTGAATTTTGGGGACAGTGATGCGTGCAGGTGAAGCTTAGATTTTTGGGTACAGTGATGCGTGCGGGTGAAGCTTTGATTTTTGGGCGCAGTAATGTATGCGGGTGAAGCTTTGATTTTTGGGTGCAGTGATGCATGCAGGTGAAGCTATGATTTTTGGGCGCAGTAATGTGTGCGGGTAAAGTTTTGATATTTGGGTGCAGTGATGCATGTGGGTGAAGCTTTGATTTTTGGGTAGAGTGATGTTTGCGGGTGAAGCTTTGATTTTTGGGCGCAGTAATGCGTGTGGGACGAGTGAAGCTTTGATTTTTGGGTGCAGAAATGCGTGCCGGACGGGTGAAGTTTAGATTTTTGGTCACAGTAATGTGTGCGGGTGAAGCTTTGATTTTTGGGTAGAGTAATGCGTGCCAGAGTAAAGCTTTGATTTTTGAGTACAATAATGCATGTGGGTGAAGCTTTGATTTTTGGGCGCAGTGATGCGTGCGGGTGAAGCTTTTTTTGGGCGCAGTGATGCATGCGGGTGAAGCTTTGATTTTTGGATACAGTAGGGCATCCAGGTGGCACTTTGAATTTTGGATACAATGCTGCATGGGGGTGACATTTTGTTTTTTGGGTGCAGTAATGCATGTGGGTGAAGCTTTGATTTTTGTTTGTAGTAATGCATGAGTAAAGTTCTGTTTTTTTGGGTGCAGTGATGCGTGCAGGTGAAGCTTTGATTTTTGGGTACAGTGATGCGTGCAGGTGAAGCTTAGATTTTTGGGTACAATGATGCGTGCAGGTGAAGCTTTGATTTTTGGGTACAGTGATGCGTGCAGGTGAAGCTTAGATTTTTGGGTACAGTGATGCGTGCGGGTGAAGCTTTGATTTTTGGGCGCAGTAATGTGTGCGGGTGAAGCTTTGATTTTTGGGTGCAGTGATGCGTGCAGGTGAAGCTTTGATTTTTGGGCGCAGTAATGTGTGCGGGTAAAGCTTTGATTTTTTTGGTGCAGTAATGTGTGTGAATGAAGCTTTAATTTTTGGGTGCAGTGATGTATGCAACTGGAGCTTTGATTTTTGGGCACAGTAATGTGTGCGGGTGAAGCTTTAATTTTTGGGTGCAGTGATGCATGTGGCTGAAGCTTTGATTTTTGGGCACAGTAATGTGTGCGGGTGAAGCTTTGATTTTTGGGCACAGTAATGTGTGCGGGTGAAGCTTTAATTTTTGGGTGCAGTGATGCATGTGGCTGAAGCTTTGATTTTTGGGCACAGTAATGTGTGTGGGTGAAGCTTTGATTTTTGGGCACAGTAATGTGTGCGGGTGAAGCTTTGATTTTTGGGCGCAGTAATGCGTGTGGGACGAGTGAAGCTTTGCTTTTTGGGTGCAGTAATGCGTGGCGGACGGGTGAAGTTTTGATATTTGGGTGCAGTGATGCATGCGGGTGAAGCTTTGATTTTTGGTCACAGTAATGTGTGCGTGTGAAGCTTTGATTTTTGGGCGCAGTAATGTATGCGGGTGAAGCTTTGATTTTTGGGTGCAGTGATGCGTGCAGGTGAAGCTTTGATTTTTGGGCACAGTAATGTGTATGGGTGAAGCTTTAATTTTTGGGTGCAGTGATGCATGTGGCTGAAGCTTTGATTTTTGGGCACAGTAATGTGTGCGGGTGAAGCTTTAATTTTTGGGTGCAGTGATGCATGTGGCTGAAGCTTTGATTTTTGGGCACAGTAATGTGTGCGGGTGAAGCTTTAATTTTTGGGTGCAGTGATGCATGTGGCTGAAGCTTTGATTTTTGGGTACAGTAATGTGTGCGGGTGAAGCTTTGATTTTTGGGCGCAGTAATGCCTGCGGGAGGAGTGAAGCTTTGATTTTTGGGTGCAGTAATGCGTGCCGGACGGGTGAAGTTTTGATATTTGGGTGCAGTGATGCATGTGGGTGAAGCTTTGATTTTTGGTCACAGTAATGTGTGCGGCTGAAGCTTTGTTTTTTTGGGTGCTGTAATGCATGTGGGTGAAGCTTTGATTTTTGTTTGTAGTAATGCATGAGTAAATTTCAGTTTTTTTGGGTGCAGTGATGCATGCAGGTGAAGCTCTGATTTTTGGGTACGGTAGTGCATGTAGGTGGCATTTAGATTTTTGGGTACAATGATGGATGTGGGTGGGGCTTAGTTTTTTATGTAATTATACATGTGGCTGGAAGTTTTTTGGTGCTATAATTATGTGGGTGGAGCCTTAAATTTTGTGGTGCAATATGCATCTGGTCGGAGTTGATTTTTTTTTTTGTATGTGGGTGAAGCATGGAAATTTTAAGCTGATAGATCTGAATTGCAACTGAATAGAGATAAGTTTTTTCCATTCACTGTTTTGTGTTATTTGGCATAGAGCAGTAGCAGTGGATGGGGTGGAGATCTTTTTCTTAGAATGAACTCTTAATAACATCATTGTGAAATACTGCATAGACAGACACTGGGTAAATGGTGATTGCAAGATCAGTAACATTTCTCACCCTGTGAGTTTATGCTGCAGGTCGACACATGCCCGCTTTGCTTATTCTGAGTTAGATAACTCAGCATTCACCTGTTGACATAAATTAAAGTGTTTTTAAAGTTAATCAAATCATGTGCTGATTTAATGCTCTGATGCAACCTGCAGACGCTTTCAGTTCTTTTGGCTGTGTCAAATATAATGTAGGCTAAACCAACTAGAATAATTAATGAATCAACGTATTATCATTGAGATTATAGATAATAAGATGTAAAGGAAGAAATGTATTTTTGTTTTGATGTGTGTTTGTGTGCACAGGTCGCATTAATGCACACACATCAGAAGTTGCTGAGATTCAGGAGCTACAAGCTGACTGGATGCAGAGCATCACCTGTAATTTCAAGTGAGTTAATCTCATCCCATACCAGCCCATATATAACACACACCCCCTGTTCCACAGACAAGACTTAAGGCAAGTCCTAGATAAATACACATATCTCAACTGAAAATAACTTGCACTGACAGATCTTAAAATATGCCAGTGCCATTGATTTGTCTCAAGATAAACAGCAGTAACACCTTATCTAAGGCATGTTTATAAAAGATATTTAAACACCTGAAGGCCTAGTCCTGCCTATAGCTAATTAGACCATTAGCATCACGCTAAAAAATAACCAAAGAGTTTTGATATTTTTCCTATTTAAAACTTGACTCTTCTTTAGTTTCATTGTGTATTAAGGCCGACAGAAAATAAAAAGTTGCAATTTTCTAGGCAGATATGGCTAGGAACTATACTCTTATTCTGGCGTAATAATCAAGGACTTTGCTGTCGTAACATGGCTGCAGCAGGCGTAGTGATATCACAACTTTTAATTTTCCGTCGGTCTTAGTACACAATGGAACTACAGAAGAGCCAAATTTTAAATGGGAAAAATATAAATACTATTTGGTTATTTTTTAGCGTGATGCTAATGGTCTAATCAGATTCAATGGATTGTGCTAAGCTATGATAAAAGTGGTACCGCCAGACCCGGAGATCAGCTGAATGGATTCCAAAACTGTAAAAATCAAGTGTTTAACTTAAGGGGAGCTTTAAAATGAGCATATTTTCAAAAAAGTGGAGTGTTTAAAATTTTATATTTTATCTATTCAGATTAGTTTTAATGGCTTTTTAATATTTATTTTTCAAGCCAGCAAGATGTTTAAACATCCTCTATCACTTACTTAAGAAAGTCTCAACGTAAGTGTTTTCTTTTTATACTTCTACCTTTATTTTTAATTGTCACTTTACCATTGCTAAATTTGGATTTCCTATCGCAATGAAATCAGGCCAGATTTATTAACAGCTTGCGCTAGCACAAACCCCTGTTGGCTATAAAAACAAATGTTAGTATTTAATTAAGACACACAGTGAAAAATGTGTGCTGAAAAAAGGCGTGTAAAGTTATTTTTGCGACTAACCTTATTGAATTTTTATTTGATAGATATATGGGAAGAGATTATTTAAATGTATCACACAACGCGATTTACCTTTTTATTTACTAGTATATGCGCCAATATTTAGCACCCCAAAAAGCACGTCTTAAATGGCGTTGATGGTTGCACCTGTGCTCTTTAAAATCCACCGTCAATACATCAACCACAGAAATTTCAACATTTTTGGAGTTGCGAGTTCACATAATTTGCCCTGTTAAGTAAATCTGGCCCTTATTGTGTACATTTTTACAACTAGTGGCACCATAGGGAATACTGTCTTAAAATACTGGTTTTCCAAACACTAACTCTGTCCATCATTGTGCGATCATATAGATAGTCCCGCCCTGAACTCACGCCATTGGTTGAATCGTTATTTCTATGTAAAAATAGTCAGGAAGCTTATGCAAAGCACATTCTATTAATAGCCTCAATTTTAATATTTATTTATTACATATATTTAATATTAGCTTGGCTTCTTTTATGTATGTTAACATTTTAAAACAATGATAAAAAACATATCAACAAGTAAAATAAAATCAACAAATAAAACAAAAGAGTTTTGAGTACAATGTATCAGAAAGTACCCATCCAGATTGTTTTATCCATTGTGGTAGCCCTTGCTCACAAAAATGTTGGAAACCCCTGCTTTAAAGTATTAAGCCTGTAGTTTAGTGTGTGCATGTTTAGAAATTCAGTACACATCTGGACATGCTGTAACAACGCTCTGCCAGAACATGTAGGCTGTACAGTGTTTGCACTGAAAAAAAAAATCTATCATCAGCTGCAAATTCATATTCAGCTGTCACAGTGTGCAGTTCAGAAGCTGTCTATATGTGTTTGTGCTTACGTATTTTAACACCCGGCCCAGGCTTCAGGAAGGGCGATACCTGCTGGTTCACAAACCTCGCGAGGGCTTCGTGACCATCTTCAAATCAACCGACGGGAGCAAGACCCATCGCAGCGTGTACCACCTCCAGGCCGTGCACTCAGGTCCTCCTGCTGTAGCGCCAGGGATACCCTGGGTTTCCCTGGACCCCTGGCACATTCTGCCATTTCACCAAAATAACCACAGACCACCCTGTACCTTCCCCCCTCGGCCGGTTTTTCAGGTATGACTTTTAACTAAACTAAGCCAAACCAACATCACTGCATCTTTAAATAGAGAAACCTTTAGGTGATGTTCAAATGTAATTTAGAGATAACCACTAACATGCTTGCATGACAAACACTAAGAGACTAAGTGTGTTAAAGGTAATTCTTCTAAAAGTTACACAGTGCACCTTTAAAGACTCTGCTTGTTCCCATTACGGGATTGTCGGACAATCCTCTGAGTGGGGCATGTGTTAAAACAAGCCCCTCGCTGCCGTTCGCAATACTATTACGTCATGATGCATCGCATTTGTCCAAACCAAGACAGCAACATGACTCTTCAAATGCCATTGAGGCCATAAATGTATCTCTTAGCTTACAACTTTTAACGTTTGCCAAATCCTCCAAGGGGTGTGTCTATCGTTGCATAATCCCATTGAGTGCCACTTTCACACAGTTCTGTAAGGACACACCTATTTGGACGGCCCAAAGCATGCTGGGATCTTGCAACTAGATTTACAACTCCTGGCATTCAAGCAGACCCAACAGAAAGACATTAGGTCTTTTTGAATGTACGTGTCAACCTCTGTTTACACAAACTTGTTAAGTACTACAAGCATGAAGGTTTGCATAAAAAATGTCTACACATTTAAATTTATTCGTTTTAGTTTTATCCAAAGCAACTTATAAACAAGGGATAATTTAAAAAAATTTCAAGTTTGATGCTGTGTCCTTAAAGTACAGATCTGAATGGTTGGTTTGGATGTCTCCTGAACATACTTTTTTCTCACACAGGCAAATACGCAGAAAGGACCTCAAAAATATAGAAACAACATGACGGGAGCAGCCAATCCGAATCAAAAATCAAAGAAGAAGAAGAAGAAGAAGCAGAAAATCAATCATAAGAATCGGATGTGGCAAGAGAAGATGAGAGTCAAGCTCATGAACGACACAAAAAAACAAACAAACTTATGAAGGTGTTGAGAACTCATCTTAATAAGTTTAAGAACGTTGTAAAAAGTTTTTGTGTAAGCACAGTCTGTTCAATTTTCAAAAGCATTTAACTCTAATATTACTGTTGGCGTATGAACCACATTTAAATCACTGTATGATGTTCAAGAGTTTATTTAAGTGTTGTCTTGTTTTATTATTTGTTTCTGTAAAGATTAAAAGATAAATCGTTTATTACTATTAGTTATGGTCCTTTAATCTAATTGGACAAGCACAGTAGCACACTGCAAAAAGTGACTTTATAACTTGGTGTTTTTGTCTTGTTTTCGGTGGAGGTGTCAAGAGATTCTTGAATCGGGATGTGTTTTCTTGATGAGCAAAATGGCCAAGGAAGGTGAGTCTAGTTTTTAGACAAAAAATATAATTATATATAAAATAATATTAAATTAATCGAATTTGTGCTTAAAACAAGCAAAAAAAAAATCTGCCAATGGAATAAGAAAAAAATTTATGAAAAAAAATTAACTTATTTCAAGAAAATATTTATTTTCTTTGCTTGTTTTAAGCACTAATTTACTTAAATTTTTATATTTTTGTCTAAAGACTAGACTTGTTTCCGTAGGTGATTTTGCTCACCAGGAAAATACATTTTGATTTGGGGATTTTTGGATATTTTTACTGAAAAAAAAAAAATACTAAGTAAGAAAGTCATTCATTTTTTGCAGTGCAATGTTGTAGGAATATTGTCCACCATTTTAGCCAATCATGGGTCTGATGACATAATTTTGCTCTTTTTTTTGCTGTTTTGACTGATGCTAAATGCAGATATTTAAATTTTTAAAATGCATTGGACCACACTGAAAAAAAATTATTCATTGAATTTAATACATTTTTTTGGGGTGGGTGGTTGCAATCAATTTATTTAATCTACATTTAAACAAAAGTGTTATATTTTATTTTACTTTACTAATCTTTTTTGTTTAAATGTAGCTTAAAGGAATAGTCTACTCATTTTCAGTGTTGAAGTGTGTTGTTACCTTAACTAAGAAACTGTATTTTATGGCGTAATGGCACTTTTGGGAGTACTTTGACTCGGCGCAGTAACACCCTCCCTCTCCCATTATGAGAGGGAGAAGGGGAGCGGACTTTTCAGGCGAGTCGAAGTACTCCCAGGGGTGCTATTACGCCATAAAATATAGTTCCTCTTTTAAATCCGCTTAGAAAAGCGCTACGTTTTATTTTGTACCACCAAACTTGCTCGTATAACTACTCGTCTTAAATAGGAAAAACGTTGATGTGTTTGGTCACTTCTAACTTTATCTCTGATTGGTAGCATTGAATGATTGGGGCTAAGCTAAATGCTATCGAAGCGTCGCAGCGCGCTCCAGCGCTTACGTGCACGCACACAGATGATAGAGGGATGTATCAACAGCAATTCTTGGTTGAGGTAGTGGCATATTTTAATATTGAAAATGAGTAGACTATTCCTGTAAATAAATTGCGTGCAACCACTTACCTTAAAAAATGTATTAAATTCAATGAATAATTTTTTTTCAGTGCAGGCAGAAGTTTACCTCTTGTGAGATTTACATTTGTGCATTTTCGCAGACGATTTTATCCAAAGTGACTTACATCTTTTTATCAGTACAGTATGTGGTCCCTGGTTTCGAACCTATGGGCTTTTGCGCTGTTAACGCAAGGCTTCACCACTAAGCTGTACATCTATTTAGATAAAATTATACTCTGGGCAAAAGCACTTGAGGTAATGAGTAATGCTGTGGTAAGTAGTGCATATGATATAATTATTTTAGATGCACCTACCAGCAATGTAAGGGCAGGTTATTATTAAACTGAACTTAAACTGAGACCATAAAGAACCAGCATACACACTCGGAATATAAACATTGTACATGTACCTTGTTGGCTGTGAAGTTCATTGTTATGGCCTGTAAAGACAATAGATTTAGAACCTGTTTGTCAAAACTTTTAGTTGTGTTTTTAAATAGTGCAGTACTGTTGCACAATACCAGTAAACACATACTTTGTTTTAAATGCGTACATCGTTTGCCTTAAAGGGATAGTTCACCCAAAAATGAAAATGTTATCATCATTTACTCGCCCTCAAGGTGGTCCAAACGTGTATACATTTATTTGTTTTGCTCAACACAAATTTTAGATCTGAGGCACCATTGACTTCCATTTTTTTTTTTCTTTGTATGGAAGTCAATGGTGCCCCAGATCTGTTCGTTTACAAACATTTTTCAAAATATCTTAATTTGTGTTCAGCAGTACAAAGACTTTGGGGGCAAAAAGCAGACTTTTTACAGACATAAGTGACTTATGCTGCGTACACATTAAACTCTAAGCATCGCGTTCCTCGCTCTAGATTACTCACAGGATTTCCCCTTAAAGTTACAATGTACCGTGGGAGGAACACTGCATTATTTATAAACGCATACATCGTTGGCCACATCCTTAAAGGGATAGTTCACCCAGAAATGAAACATTTGTCATAATTTACTCGCCCTTAAGTTTGTTCAAACGTGTACAAATTTATTTGTTTTGCTCAACACAAATTTTAGATCTGAGGCACCATTGACTTCCATTGTATTTTTTTTTTGTATGGAAGTCAATGGTGCCCCAGATCTGTTCGTTTACAAACATTTTTCAAAATATCATAATTTGTGTTCAGCGGTACAAAGACTTTGAGGGCAAAAGCAGACTTTTTACAGACATAAATGACTTATGCTGCGTACACATTAAACTCGAAGCATCGTGTTCCTTGCTCTAGATTACTCATGGGATTTCCCCTTAAAGTTCCTTAAAGGTCCAACGTGGGAGGAACACTGCATTATTTATAAATGCATACATCGTTGGCCAAATCCTTGGAGGAATACTTCGCCTTAAAATGAAAATTCTGCCATCAGTAGGAATAAAAAATATGATGGAATTTAATGGGTAACATCAACTGTGTGCTTACCATCATTTATCAAAATATCTTAATCATTTATCACAATACTTCCAAAATATTTTTTAAGGTGAACTATCCCTTTAAGTTGTCCCAAACTTGTATAAGTTTCTTTGTTCTGGTCAACACAAATTTTAGATCTGAGGCACCATTGACTTCCATTGTATTTTTTTCTCTGTATGGAAGTCAATGGTGCCCCAGATCAGTTTGGTTACAAACATTTTCCAAACTATCTTAATTTGTGTTCAGCAGTACAAAGACACTTTTAGGGTAAAATGGAGACATTCTTTCAGACATAAGTGACTTGTGCTGCGTACACATCAAATGCGAAGCATCGCGTTCCTCGATCTAGATTTAACTTCGCGTCATGCTAATTTTTCGGTTAAGTTTGAATATTTTCAATCCCGCCGCCCAATTCGCATTGCCTCGTGCAAGTTCACGTATTTGCATTGACTTTGTATGTAATCTTTTCGAGCAAATTGTTGAATTCACATTTGGTGTGTACGCCCCATTACAGTGCATTACAATTTTTTATGTGTATGTGTGTTCCCTGGGTTTAAACCCATGACCTTTTGCACTGATAACAAAATTCTCAACCATTGAGCTATATGGGTGATTCTCACGAAAACTTGGCTTTAAACATGTCAAGCATGAAAATGTAAAAATTGCTTAAATTTACTTTTTTTCCCACCAGACATTGAAAAACAAAGTCTGGAGTAAATGGGAACATTAATTTAAAAACTTTTACTTATCATTTAACACTTTTTGTAACACAATTTAAAAAATTGTCCTAAAAAATCTCATTACCGCAACAGTCAGAAAACATCAACACTGACATATTTTCAAAATGACATGACAAACCTGAAAGAACATAATTTGGAGATTCTGCACATGCATTTAAAATCAAAGTATTATGCTTCTATTAATTAAATTAACATTTAATAAGCATCTGTTGCGGTAATGATAATCAAAATGTCGTGTAAGCATTCTGACAAGCCAATATTTCAAATTAACTGTAAAAAAAAGATCTTACCTGGTAGCCATCTTGAAGTAACTGGTCCATGTGCTTGGTCACTCAAAATCAAACTTTATTAAAATTCTGTATGTGTGCTTAAACTGTTCTCAAAAAGCGTTGCGGAGGATGAGAACATCAGGAATGAACACATCATTTTCCTAATTTTTCTTCATTATTATTATACATGAATATTCAGTAAATATTTTTTCTGTCATCTAAAGTAGTCTAGCAAAACATCCATTTATTTTTTTTCTTAATATTTTTGTGTTAATTTGATTAAATTACAACATAACGCATGTTCAAACACAGCCAGACACATTGCGGTAATGAGAATTTTCAGCAGAAAATGAGATAAAATTTACAATTATAAATTCTTATGTTGAAATCACACATTGTGCAAGGTAGAACACAGTATTGTGTTAATTCTGATGCTTTTTAATGTTAATATATTACACATTTTAAAGCTAAAATCATTAGTGCCGTGGTGTTTCAATGGTTTCGTGAGAATCACCCATATATGAGTAGCACAAAGCTGCCAAATGTGATATAAAAGTCACAAATATTATGCCGTTAAATGTTGTTTCATTATTATAATGACATTATAGTGTTTTGCTGTATATATTGTGATAAAATAAATATTATATAGTTGCACATTTTTGAGGTTTCTTGGAGGGACAGTTTACCCAAGAATGAAAATTGTCATTGTTTACTTGCCCTCAAGTTGTTACAAACTTGTAGAAATTTCTTGTGTTTAGAAGAACAAGGGAAATATTTTGAGCAATGTTTGTGTGCGAAACAGTTTTTGAGCACCATCGACTGTTGTATTTTTCTTAGCTACTATGGAAGTCAATGGTGCTCTTGTTTCCTGCACGATAACAAATATCTTCCAGGTTTTTACCGACTTGAACGTGAGTACATGGTGGCATAGTTTTCATTGTTGGGTGAACTTTCCCTTTAAGAATGTGGTATGGACTAAAAATATATTTCCTTGCCCGCAGCCTTTCGTGGTAATTTCTATTGAAGGTCTTGTGAAGTTACATTCTTACAGTGCCTTTCTTATCAACAGTTTAAAGATTTTATTTGACATTTTTTATGGCATTTATACCAAGATGACTGCCTCAAAAAAACCAGGAGCACGGATTGAAATCGAAAACCGTTATTCAGATCGATAAAAATGCTGACCGTTCTCTCTCTCTGTGGCACAGATCAATGTTAAAATGGCACAAACTCATGTGATCTGTCTCCAATTTCCTTTATGTTTTGTGATTACATAAACCCATTGTGAAGTTTGTCCCGACTACGAGGGTGTGTCTCAAGGTGGAGCCTGACTCCCACTGCCGAATGTGTACGAAGGAGGAAACCTGTTTTTAAGGGGCAGGGAGAACAGACTCCTGGCAATGTTTATAAGGACCGCCTCTAGTATTTAACCACCACACCCATCTCATACTGCATTGCAGGGACTGTTCTGCACATCATCTTAGCTCTGTTGCTTGCAAAGGTAAGTTAACTTATTTGTATAAAGTAACATAACTTTCCTGAGAAATTATTAAGATACTTCTAAACAATTTGTTTTGAATAAAATTTTTATGCAGCTGAAAGAAAAGTTCCTTTAAGATGTAGAAAACATTGATAGTATAAGATAAACATCTGTGCTTTTAAACACTGTTAGCTTATAAAAATGTCCCAGACAGCAGTTTAGTGTCAAAACTCTCTCGGAGCTGTGAGACGTGGATCTGCCTCACGTGCTTTTGGGAATTTACCCAGCATGCTCTTTTATGGGTGTGCCAGTTTGTCTGGGTTTAACAAGATTCAGTTAAAACAAATGCCTGTTTAGTAGCTATGTTTTTTTGTATCATCACCTAGCAATTACAACACGTCCTGTATGCCGCATTGTGTTTTTAGGTGCTTTGTATTTTCAAGCATAAGGAGGTTTTGTGTTTCCATAATTAAATATAGGGTTGAAATGATGTGATTAACTTTGATGGCAATGGTAATACTTTTAAAAAGTCACGTTTAAACTTGAGTCTCTTGCTAAAGTATAACAAGTGTTTATATGAGTCATTGCCATATGACTCATGGGACAATGATATTACGACAGACTGTGACTAAGATACCATTCATTAAAGGGATAGTTCAACCATAAATAAAAATTATGTTCCGTTGAGAATATTTTTTTTTAAGATTTTGATAAATGGAGGTTATCATAATTTTGTGGCACCCATTGACTTCCATAGCATTTTTTCAATGCAGAAGTCAATAGGTGCCACCAACTTTGTGCTTACCACCATTTATCAAAATTTTTGTTGAAAACTAATACAAGTTTAGCACAACATGATGGGGAGTAAATGATAACAGAATTAACTATCCCTTTAAAATCAAGCACAGTTTCCATGTAAGTAACTGTGTCCACTGCTTTTTGCAGCTTTGTGTTACATAACTAGCATGTGGTAGACCGAGCTGAACTGACTTTGTCTACATTCTCGACGGGTCACTACAAACGTCTGGAAAACATTTTCTCTTTTCGACACAGTATCACTTTTATTATGAATTATATCATTGAAATAAAGGTGTGGCTTCTCTCCACAGGAAGTCCAGGATGGCTTTGGTCTCTGAGTTCTTGGGTCAGCTCACTTTGACGCTGGGTGTAAGTTTTGTACATTGTTTTACCAAATAGTAAAAGGCGCGGTGCATGATCTCTGTAAGCCAATGTTGACATTAGAAATCACCTAAACAAACACGCCCCTACCTCAATAGAATCTGGACCTTCTTTTGATAGACCCGCCCCACACATGCACAAGCAACCCAGGCAATGATGTCGTTTAGTAGACAAGTGTGTTTTGGTACTTGGGCCAACTCCAAAGTGTTTTTCAAAAATCATGCACCCCGCCTTTAATGCCAAGATGAATATTACTTTAGCATACAGTACTAGACAAATGTTTGGACACGCTCAGTTATTCAGTAGTTTTTTGTGAGGAATTTAGAATAAAAAAACATAAAATAATAATAATAAATAAAAAAACATAAAAAATGTACATACATAGACAAAAAATAAATAATTATTTAAATAGTAGTATTGCACTGATAAAAATTATTCAATTTACTCAATTTTTTAAGGTAAGTGGTCGCCATCAATTTATTTAAGCTACATTTAAAATAAAAAATAGAAATACTAAACTAAACAAAAAACGTTTGTTTAAAGGTGCAGTGTGTAGTTTTTAAAGGATCTCTTGACAGAAATGCAAAATAATATACAAAACTATATTATCAGTTTTGTATAAAGATCTTTTTATAATGACTCGTTATGTGTTTATTACCTTAGAATGAGACGTTTTTATCTACATACACCGAGGGTCCTTTTACGTGGAAGTCGGTATTTTGTGCTGCCATGTTTCTACAGAAGCCCTTAAGGGACAATCTTTTTTGATAAGTTGTCTCCGTCAATGACATGTTTTTCCGGTGACGGCTACTGTAGCTTCTCTAGGCGTTTCAAAGGCGCAACCTCACCACTAGATGCCGCTAAAATTTACACACTGCACCTGTAAATGTAGCTTAAATAAATTGATTGCAACCGCTTACCTTAAAAAAATTGAGTAAATCGAATGAATCTTTTTTTTCAGTGTATTTTAGTAGTTTATTTTCCACATTTTATAATAGTAGTCATGTTACTGTATGTATATTTTTTACAATTCAAAGCCATCTTATATCTAAGATTTTTTGGAGTACAGGTTTGAGCATTTTCTATATAGCTTAAATGGAAAAGCATTGTGTTAGCAACACACAGGTTATGGGTTCAATCCCGACAACACACAAACTGATTAAAAAAATAAGTCGCTTTGGATTAAATTGGATTATGGGAAGCGTTTGTCCAAAGTTTGGTCTAGTAAGGTATTTTTAAGCACTGTTTAATTATTACCACATTGTTCTACCATAGGGAGAGGAAACCTACCCCACTGTGGTCCCCGAGCCTAACTTTGACCCCGATAAAGATGCTGCGAGAATCGAGACCGCTATCAAAACTAAAGGTGAGAGGGCTTGACATGCGCCCCCTGCTGGAAACACACAAAAAAACGCTCTGTCTCGTTCAAGTCTGCAACTTTGTGAGGTTTTAAAGCTGAGCACTGGTAGAAGTGAATCATCATCCTGTTTGGAAGGCCTTTAACCACAAAGGAAACTTTTTTTTAAGCCAACGCCTCTGCAGCAGCCAGAAGAGGCGGCACTAGAGGCATAAATTATATCTTACACTAACACCTAACCAGATGATGTTATCTTTCAAAAGCTGTTTTCTTAAAAGAGAAATGATACTTATAATTACATCATCTTTTGTGCAAAAGTATAGATATGCCCAATTAAAGAGATTGCTTCCTAAATGTTAGACTTGTAGTCTCTTAAACATCAAAATGATTAATGTGATATTGCCTTAAAATAATGATAAACAAATATGACTATTTGTTTAAGGGGTGGATGAGCACACCATAATTGATGTTCTCACCAAACGGACATATAACCAAAGGCGGGAGATTGCTTTTGCATATGAGAGGAGAACCAAGAAGGTCAGCATACTGTTTACTTCTGAATATAGCACTGTGATCGGTGTTGAGTTTTTGTAATGATGATTATTGTTGATATTTTATCAGGATATGATCACAGCTCTTAAGGCGGCGCTGTCTGGTCAACTGGAGACTGTTATTTTAGGGCTTATGAAGAGCACCGCCCAGTACGATGCCTCTGAGATCAAAGCCTCCATCAAGGTAAACAAAATATTAAAAATAATAACAGCACGTTAAATGTAGGAACATGAATTTAAAAATATCCAGTAACTGCACTGCAAAAAGTTATTTACAAGAAAATAATATTAGTATTTTTGTCTTGTTTTCAGTGAAGGTATCAAAAAATTCTTGAATTGGGACGCTTTTTCTTGATGAGCGGAACGAACCAAGAAAATGAGTCTAGTTTTTAGACCAAAAATATCAAATTGAAGTGATTTTGTGCATAAAACAAGCAAACAAATGGGGTAAAATTTTTTTTTAATTTTTCTTGAATTTAGTGTTTAAGAAAAATGTTCAATATTTTTTGCTTACCCCATTGGCAGATTTTTTGCTTGTTTTATGTACAAAATCACTTAAATTTGATATTTTTGGTTTAAAAACTAGACTTATTTTTTTGTGTCGTTTTGCTCATCAACAATTATTTTCATCTTAATTAAAGAATTTTTAGATTTTTTTACTGAAAACAAGACAAAAATACTATTTTTTTGCGGTGTGTAACAGTAACAGAAGAGCACGAACTTCTGTCTTATAGTGACATCATGTGGTAAACATGCAAATGTGACACTTGATTGCCTGAAATGCATTGAGGTCGGAGGAAGGATATTTAATGTTGTCTACTCTGGACTGCAGCATAAGCCTAATGTGAATGCGAATCTGTTATAACGGTGACGTCATGCACATGTTAATTCAGTCTATAGGCATGCGTAAGTCTAACCAAAACAACATTGGCGCCCTACATGACTATTTGTGCTGCTCAAGATACTGAGTTTATTAACGCTTTCTCGAGCAAAGTTTACAAAATTTTGTCGCTTTATAGTCCACTTGTAGTGATAAACCTGCCTCATCATCCATCTAGACTAAACAGCTTGATGCTTTCGCTCTTAATTGTATTTATAGCTCTGTAGAAGCGAGCGTATGTGCGCAGGTGTGTGGTGTTTCTTTACAAGGTAACATCGCCATCTATTGGCCTGGCACATTAAATGCAGCACAAAAGAAACAAAAATGTAAGTTTTCGCTACACTGTTGTCCACATATACACTTTAATACACTTTATGGTCATATTCATTCATGCACATTTCATATTGTCTTTAAAATATATAAATATTTTATAAAATAATATATACATTTCCCCATAATACTTCTGAAGGATTAACACAAATGACGTACTGTTTTATTGGGAATATCGTCTATTTACATGACGATAGCGTACTTTATGTCAAGTCTTCAAACTTTAAACTTTGCTGTGGTTTGGGGTTAGGGTATAATATAACTTTGTAAGATCGAACAGTAATGAAATAGTCCAACCGACTCGAAGTATTTAGACACATTTAAACTAAAAACTTGTTTGGGCCATTGGTTTACACGACAACAGCATATTGGGGGCATGTAACGGAAACTTTTGAAACAAATTTCTAAGTTTTTGAAAATGTCATTGCTATTATCGCTATGTAAACTACAATTTGTGAAAAAAGTGATGTATGCAAATGGATATTACGTGTTCAGACATCGTGAGACATCGCCATCTACTGGCCTGGCATAATACAGCAATTTCAGTTTTTTAACAGATTTATGTGAACATGGATCGTTTTGACAACATAGCTGTCTGTTTGCAACGCATTTTAAAAATGCAAATGAAATTTTTTTTTATTTCTACTACATCGTTGTCATATAAACATACCCTTACTCAAACTTATTGTACAGTAGCCTGTAGTTGGTGTTAGATGTATATGTACACTGCAAAAATGACTTTCTTAGTATTTTTGTCTTGTTTTCAGTAGAAATATCTTAAAATTCTTAAATCAAGATGTATTTTCTTGATGAAAAAATTTATTTTTCAAGACAAAAATAATAAGAATTTTTTTAACAAAATCTGCCAATGGGATAAGCAAAAAAATCTTGAAAATTTTTCTTAAAAACTAAATTCAAGAAAAATTAGCTTACCACATTGGCAGATTTTTTGGGCTTGTTTTATGCACAAAATCACTTAAATTTGATATTTTTGGTCTTAAAACAAGACTTATTTTCTTGGGTCATTTTGCTTATAAAGAAAAAGCATCTCAATTTAAGATTTTTTTGATATTTTTACTGAAAACAAGACAAAAATACTAAGAACATTTTTTCTTGATTTTTTTTTTTTTTTTGCAGTGCAGGTGCGATTTATTTACATTTCACATTTCATACTTAATTACTGACTTCAGACTATCATTACTTCGTATACGTGTAGAAACCCAGGAGAAAAATTGAAATGTAGTTGTGTTCTCCTGTAACCTAATGTCATCTGGTTGTTTATAGGGTCTGGGAACAGATGAGGAGTCATTGATCGAGATCCTTTGCTCCCGAAGCAGCGCAGAGCTGGTTGAAATTAAGAGAGTCTACAAGGAACGTAAGTACCAAACCTTCAGAGAACTTTAGTGCTCCAAACATGTGTGCTTGTGAAATAAGTCTGTGTCCCGTTACAGTCTTCAAGAAGGACCTGGAGAAAGACGTGGCTGGAGATACTTCAGGAGACTTTGCAAAACTTCTGCTGGCTCTGGTTTCGGTAAGACGAACCTTTTTCTTCACCTGAAACATGCAACAAATAAATCCTCATAATAATGATCAATTATTAATCCACACACTTTCTTACCAATGTACCTTTTGTTACTTTCTTGTACCGTGTTGGACTCATGATCAGACCAAGAGAGATGAACCCAGCTCCGTTGTTGACTTCCAAAAAATCGATGATGATGCCAGAGTGAGTTTCTGAGGTTTTATATCTCTCTATGCTAACAAAGCTGTTATAATCAACGTCTGGCTTTAATATACTGGTTAAACTCCACACAGCTGGCAAATATTTAGCATGCTATTAATTTTAATTATATATAGCTTTCAATAATTATTGGTTTTAGCATTCTAGTATTTTTGTGGTGATTGTTAATGTGTATTGCTATTTAACTCATGCCACCCCAGCTTTATATTTGTGACCCTGGACCACAAAACCAGTCATAACACTGCAAAAAAAATATTTTCAAGAAAAAAAATTCTTAGTATTTTTGTCTTGTTTTAAGTGGAAATATTAAAAAAATTCTTCAATCAATATGTATTTTCTTGATGAGCAAAATGACCCAAGAGAATGGGTCTGGTTTTTAGACCAAAAATATCACATTTAAGTGATTTTGTGCATAAAACAACGTGTCCAAATTAAAATATCTGCCAGTGGGGTAAGCAAAAAATCTTGAACATTTTTCTTAAACACTAAATTTAAGAAAGAATCAAGAAAAATTAGCTTACCCCATTGGCAGATTTTTTTAGCTTGTTTTATCCACAAAATCACTTAAATTTGATGTTTTTGGTCTAGAAGCTGGACTTATTTTCTTGAGTCATTTTGCTAATCAAGAAAAAGCATCTTAATTTAAGAATTTTTAGATATTTTACTGAAAATAAGACAAATATACTAAGAAACTTTTTTCTTGAAAATAATTTTTTGCAGTGTAGTATTATTATTGGTATTAATGACCTAAGAAAATAAGTCTAGTATTTAGACCAAATATATAATTTTTAAGTAAATTAGTGCTTAAAACAAGCACAAAAAAGAGTCTGCTGATGGAATAGGAAAAGTTTTCTTGAAATAAGTTTACTTTTTTCATAAACACTTAATTTAAGAAAATGTTTCCTATTCCATTGGCAGATTCGTTTTGCTTGTTGAGCACATATTTTTCTTAAAAATTATATATTTGGTCTAAATACTATCATTTTGCTAATCCAGAAAAAGCATCTTAATTTTAAAAAATTCGATATTTATACTAAAAACAGGACAAAAATAAACTAAGTAAGAAAGTAATTTTTTGCAGTGTATTGCTACAAATACATGTGACCTTAAAAAAAACTGGTTTTGTGATCCAGGGTCACATTTGTGAATGATACCTTGAATCGTGCGCCTCTTCTGATTTCAGCCAATAAGCAACGACCTAGAAATCAACCAAAACAACCTAGCAATGCCAAGGCAATCCTCCTTGATAACTTGCATAAATGCACACACGTTTTGCTTTTACCTTCTTTCTAATTATTGTCTACTTAAAGTCATAAATATTAAATCTACATGATCTTGCTTGCAGGCCCTGTATGATGCTGGAGTGAAGATAAAAGGCACGGATGTGAAGACCTGGATTTCCATAATGTCACAAAGAAGCGTCCCTCATCTCCAGAAAGGTTCACATGTCTTTTAATCCTTCTTCCATCTTCTAATAAGACAGGGGCGTGTCTGACGTTAATGTGGATTGTTTGTGCTTTTTTGATAGTATTTGACAGATACAAGAGCTACAGCCCGTATGACATGCAGGAGAGCATTCGCAAGGAGGTGAAAGGAGATCTGGAGAAGTCTTTCCTTACGTTGGGTAAGGCTTTGTTTTAATGAGCAGTTTCTGTTCTGTAGTGAAGTATTTCCTGTTGAAACAGGAAGTTGGGGAACTTGCCAAAAGGCAGACACAGCTGTGAATTTCTTTTATAACCAATTAGCTTGTAAAACTGGTTCTGAAGTGAAGTGAAGAAATTAAATATTCATTTATTATCCTGCTGTACTTATACATCTTCAGCATTATGAAATTACACTGCAAAAAATGATTTCCAAGAAAAAAAATCTTAGTATTTTTGTCGTTTTCAGTAAAAATATTTAAAAGTTCTTAAATTAAGATGCTTTTTTGATGAGCAAAACGACACCCAAGAAAGTGGGTGTGGTTTTTGGACCAAAAATATCAAATTGAAGTGATTTTGTGCATAAAACAAGCAAAAAAATGAATTTAGTGTTTAAGAAAAGATTTCAAGATTTTTTGCTTACCCCATTGGAAGATTTTTTTTTGCTTGTTTTATGCACAAAATCACTTAGATTTGATATTTTTGGTCTAAAAACTAGACTTATTTTCTTGAGTCGTTTTGCACATCAAGAAAAAGCATCTTAATTTAAAAATTTGTAGATATTTTTACTGAAAACAAGACAAAAATACTAAGAATTTTTTTTTTTGAAAATCATTTTTTTGCAGTGTACTGCAACTGCACTGCAAAAATGACTTTTTTACTCAGTATTTTTGTCTTGTTTTCAGTAAAAATATCTAAAAAATTTTAAATTAAGATGCTTTTTCTTGATGTGCAAAATGACTTAAAAGAAAATGGGTCTAGTTTTTAGACAAAAACTATACAATTTAAGTGAATTTGTGATTAAATTATCTGCCAATGGGACGAGAAAATTTTGCTTAAATTAAGTGTTTAAGAAAAATGACAACCTATTTTTAGATTTTTTTCTCACCCCATTGGCATATATTTATGCTTGTTTTAAGCTTAAATTTACTTAAAGGTATAGCGGAGGATTTTCTCGAATTTTAGAAAAGAACCGCCTTCTCCACTTTTTAAAAAAATGCAATTGCACAACACTCCTGATTGACAACTAGGAGGACCAATAGTCTTGATGATCCACCCGGAAACAGAAAATCCTCCGCAATACCTTTAAATTTTATATTTTTTGTCTAAAAACTAGACTTATTTTCTTGGGTGATTTTGCTCATCAAGAAAAAGCATCTTAATTTGAGAATTTTTTAGATATTTCTACTGAAAGCGGGACAAAAATGCTAAGTAGGAAAGTCATTTTTTGCGGTGTGTATCTAAAATAACTTTTTTTTTAAGATTTCAAAGGGACCATTAAACCCAACAGCCAAATCTGATCTCTTTGTCCTCTCTTCCTCAGTTCAATGCTTTGAAAACAAACAGCTCTACTTCGCCAACAGACTGCAAGACGCTATGAAGGTAAAATATGTTTCATCCACCAACACTGCTTTAACCGCAAACAAGTCTTCTTTTAAGCATTTGTGAAATGATGTTGCAGACAGCTTGCGCTTGAGTTGCATCATTCGCTGCACTTTTTCTTCGCTGTGTTTTAGAGCAAAGGAGCGAAGGAAAAGGTGCTGACCCGAATCATGGTGTCCCGATGTGAGGTGGACCTGAAGAAAATAAGACAAGAGTTTAAGGCCCACCATGGACAGTCTTTGTACAAGACTATAGCTGTACGTACAATATCATTTGATTTTAGTACCAATTGTGATCCAGCTGATGTCGTTTTTTTGTGATTTACATAAAATCATCCTACATAATGTAAATAACATTATAAACAAACAAATTTGAATGCTCCTAATCTCATCATTAGTTCATGAGACCTGGATCTCAGGGTTCCCACAGGTCCTTGAAAGTTTGTGAATCTGGGGGGAAATTCAAGGCCCTTGGAAGTTTTTGAAAATATACATGCATAGATACAGGTCATTGAAAGTGCTTGAATCTATTTTATGCAAGAAGTTTTCTGGAAAAAATCCATATTATTTCCTGTGTAGTGTAGGATAGTATCACAAAAATTCCAGACTTTTTAAGCACACATGCTAAACTGTTCGCTTTAAATGCTTATATCTTCTGTATGCGAATGTTGATTCATACCAAAATGCTTTTTTGCATAGTTGTGTTTGACACATGAAAACGTCTCGGGTTACGTATGTAACTGTTGTTCCCTGAGAAGGGAACGAGACGCTGCGTCTCCTTTGCCATAATTCCTGCGTCCCTGTAACGCCATCTTTGGCATATTTTAGATAGCGATATACTTCCTAGCTCCTGCATCACCCTGTCTTTCCTCACCATTGGTTAAATTTGATTTACACATTCAGACACACTTACCCCTGGATGCGTCCCCAAAGTGTCACCGCAGTGACGCAGCGCAAGTTCCCTCGAAAGGGAACTGAAACAATGTATCTTAAAAGGTAACATGATGTAACCTTGCTCTCACTTAAAATGTGTCCCCACGTTTAGTCCTTGAATTTGAGGAAAGTCCTTGAAAGGTCCTTGAATTTGAAATTAACTAGGTGTGGGAACCCTGAGACATGGACACAAGTTCTTTGACTGGACAGGATGGCTTACAGACATGTCTGTAGGGCCCAGGTTTTGCCCAAAAACAAGAAACCTGAGAGCTGTACGTCTGGTTAACATCTCTATGTAACCGTTTTTTTCAGGAGCACACAAAGGGAGACTACCAGAGGGCTCTGTTGAGTCTGTGCGGAGGAGACGATTAAAGTGAACTGTCATGACTCCCGGCGATCTCTTGAGGAAGGACCACGAGAATGACTTGAGTTCTGCCAGCCTGATCTCACGACAATTCCTACATATTATACGAGTTGGCTAAGTGAATCGTGCAAAAACGCACGGTTATCATAAAATATACAATATTGAAACACTAATCCCAACATCACAGGGGCAAAGGGGGTCGTACAAATGCCCACCTCGTAAAATACGTACGAATTGCCATGAGATAGCGTTGGTTCTGCACACACAGATCCAGACATAGAAATCATGTGCCTGATCTTGATATAGTCCTTGCCCTGCTGCAGCTTTATGCACTCGCATTCGCTTAGACTGGAAATGTGGTTTCCATTTCCAATCGAATTGCAAAATTCCTTTTGGAGATCTAACTGCTGCATTCATTTTGTGCCTGTTTAGAATTAACAACTGACTGAAATTAGCAATAATTTGCATTTTTTTAAAGATTGCATTTATATATATACACACATGTTCTTTCCCAGGCAGAAATGAGTAATGCATTTTGTATACTGAGAAATAAAAAAGTAACAAAACTTTTCCTTGTTTGGTTTTTATTTTGAACTGACAGCAATATTTTGGATTGTACAGCTGTTACAGACTTCTAGTTTTACTATGTTCTATAAGTACGTACTGTGTTTGTTATGAAGAAAATATAGTTTTGAATGCACAGCAAAACAGTATTCACACTGATAAAAAATGACTTTCTTACTTAGCATTTTTGTCTTGTTTTTAGTAAAAATATCTAAAAAATCTTAAAACAATATGTATTTTCTTGATGAGCAAAATTACCTTAGAAAATAAATCTAGTTTTTCGACAAAAAAATATACAATTTAAGTGAATGTGTGCTTAAAACAAGCAAAAATGGGGTGTGTTTAACCTGAATTTTAATATTTTTTATATTAGCTTGGCTTCTTTTATTTATATCAATGTTTTAAACAAGGATAAAACATATCAACAGATAAAATCAACAAGTAAAACAAAAGTTGTTTTTTAGCAGACTACATACTGCAAAAAATTATTTTCAAGAAAAAAAATTCTTAGTATTTTTGTCTTGTTTTCAGTAAAAATATCTAAAAAAAAGTATTAAATTAAGATGTTTTGTCTTGATGAGCAAAACAACCCAAAAAATAAGGCTTAGTTTTAAGACCAAAAAATATCAAATTTAAGTGATTATGTGGATAAAACAAGCAAAGAAATCTGCCAATGGGGTAAGCTAATTTTTCTTGAAATCTTCTTGAATTTAGTGTTTAAGAAAAATGTTAAAGATTTTTTGCTTACCACATTGGCAGATTTTTTTTGTTTGTTTTATGCACAAAATATTTTTGGTCTAAAAAGTAGACTTATTTTCTTAATTTTTGAGTTTTGCTCATCAAGAAAAAGCATCTTAATTTAAGAATTTTTAGATATTTTTACTGAAAACAAGACAAAAATGCTAAGAAAGTTTTTTCTTGAAAATCATTTTATTTTCACAATAAAATCTATGTAGTTAATTTATAATGTTATGTAGTATGCAAATAATGCATATTTTAATATTTTTGTAACGTAACCATCATATGTAAATCCAGTCTTAATTTGTTACATGTACTGGGGGTCCCTGCTCCTCCTTTCAATCAATTTAAGAGGTCATTGGTCCGAAAAAGGTGGAAGACGTCTGGTGTACACTGTAAAAAAAGGTTGGTTCGACTTAAAAAAACAAACTAAATTAGCCTTAAAAATTTGAGCTGATTTGACTTAAAAATATTAGTTCACTCAAAAACATTGTAAAACAAAATGTAAAAATCTTTTAAGTAAAATTTTTGAGTTAACTCAATATTAACTCAATATTTTAAGGCAACTTGCACTGAAAAAAATTAAATTATTCATTCAATTTACTAAAATTTTTAAGGAAAGTGGTTGCAATTAATTTATTTAAGCTTCATTTAAAAAAATAAGGTTTTTATTTTATTTTATTTTACGAATTTTTTGTTTAAATGTAGCTTAAATAAATTGATTGCAACCACTTACCTTAAAAAATTGAGTATGTTGAATGAATCTTTTTTTTCAGTGTACTATTTTTTAATTTGAACCAACAATTTTATACAAAACCTTATATATTAGAATGCTTACAATTAGCATCACTTTCACAAACCAATTTGTTTACAACTAGTCATGGCCCATGGGTAATCTCAGTCATATCATTAAGTGAAGTGTTTCTCAACCAAGGGCCTTAACAAACTTCTAAATAAACAAAAAAATATTAAAAGTAAGATAAAACAAGCATTTGAGATTTTAGTTAAATCCCTGGGACATCTGTAATTTGTATTTAGTCTGTTTTTCCAGCAGATGGCGACAAAGCCTCGTGCTCTGTACTAAACCCTATCCACTGCTAACTGTGTGATCACGTTGTTGTTTGTATATGCCTTTTTATTAATTTTTTGTTTAATAACAAATAATGTTTGATCTCTGATAAAAACAACATATTTTATCCCTTAATTTCAAAATAATTGAAAAGTTATAACTTCTGATATTCTGATTTGGATCAAATGTTAATATGCATTACATATCTCAACATGTTCTGGATACTTGAGGAATTTTGACACTAAATCATTTCCATGATAATCACCCACAACATATCGATACGCCTCAGTCAGTCCATCATCTCCCAACATAATCCACCAACGGCTCAATGTCATTCACATATAAATTTGCTTTATGGAAGCAATAAAACCAGCTTATTCTTCATACTTGGCTTTATTATGATGTTTCCATGATTAGTGTATTTGTTTGGTGCTAATTTCTTATGCATGCATGCATACATGTCTCAGCAGACCCAACTGCTATAGAGAGAGAGAGAAACCAAAAGACACAAACCTTTTGAAGATCATCAAATTCAAATTGTGTTCATTTATAAGAAAAGGCAGAAAAATATACTCCAGCCAGACTGTACTGCAGATCGTGTTGACAAACAGACCCTTACTCTTACAATACAAACAGAATAAAAACAAAGGAGTGAAATTTGTGGACATAAAATAGAGAAAAAATTACAGTCATAGAAATAGTATAAAATCTAGTAAATAGTATAAAATATAGTAAAAAAACAACTTTATTTATATATAAAGTGCTTGCAACATCACCTCTTCAAACTTGAAGCTTCCAGTACACACATCCAAAAACAGCAAGACACATAATTTTAAAAGTAAACAGTAAAAATATATACATTTACAAATACACAAGACATTTGTATAGAATAAATAAAGTCTGGAAATATAAAAATGTACAGATTATGTACACCTGTGCAAGGAGTCGTGTAATATACCGTTGAGGTGATGATATGTGCCTGATATACAGTAGCCTATAAATAAAAAACGTATATTAGACAAGACATTATTATATATTCAATGAGAAATTGTTTAAAATTGTATAAAATTGTGGATATATTACACTAACTAAAGCTTTGGGAGATGACCTGGTGGAAAAAGCTGCTCGGTGAAGTTGATTGCATGGGCATGAACAGTTTTAGTATTTATTTTTATTTATATATTGCACTATAAAAATAATATATCAAATCAAACTATATTTTGTTACTTTAACTTAACAAATTAAGTTACACAATTTCAACTTGTTTTTATAAATTATGTCAACTTATCACAGGTCAAAACTTAAAATAGTTGGTTGAACTGACTTGTATAACTAAGTTGTTTTTTACAGTTTTTATTTATAACAATACTTTTTTGTGGATTTAAATTATTTAAAAATACCTATGCAACTTTTAATTAATAATAATAAATAAATTTTCCTAATTTTATAACACATTACCACTAGCAAAAAAGATGTAAAGTAATTAATTAAAAAAAAACAATTTACAATTTATACAGATTGTTTTTTATTTTTTAAATTACAAAAATTACAACTATAAAAATACTGTCAAAACTGTATGCCTATTTACAAATACAGATTAAACTAATAGAAATACAAAAAAAGTGCACAATTACAGATATTTAAAAAGGTGAATTTTTATATTACTCTAACACTATTAAAATGTTATACTGTACTTTAAAGATACAAAGTTTAGATACCACTGTCAAGAACCTTTACATTCAGATTTGTTGCGGTCCTAAAGATGAAATCCCTTCCAAAGTTTATAAGCCTTCAAATTTATTATCATTTTGTGATAATATTGATGAGCACATTACCCCTTTGTGCTGTTTTATGTTTATTGCCAATAAAAGATAAAATACAGACTAAAGGGGGTTAAAACAGTATTTTGTAAAGCAAGTGTGAGATTTACATCCGGCTGCAGTGACAGATTAATTTCTGCATCATAAAGACGAGAGTACCTCTCATATTTTTTCTTTTTTATGTGGATGTACAACATGCTGTTCTTCTAGAAAGCTGGCCCACGGGGACCGACGCTGAATCGAGTGGGAACTCTCTCTACCGGATTGAAACGACGCAATTTTCCCCAGCAAACGCTGGCATTCAATCATTCAGATAAGACCTGGAGCCCATGAATGTCAAGGGGAGACCACAACAACAAGAGGAGGCCTTACTGAAAACCTGCCAGTGGAGAGAAAGTGATTGACGTTTTAAAATGGCAAGTGGTCAAGTACATTTAAATATGATTACATTAAAATAAGAATTTGGAAGAGGAGATTTGTCTATGAACCTTACAATGGCAGTCTACATTTAAGTATTTGGCAAATGCTTTTATCCGAAGTAACTCACAGTGTATTCAAGGAAATTCATTTTATGCATTCCCAGGAATCAAACCCATGATGTTGGTTCTCATAATCTCATAATGAGATTAGGAGCATCAAAGTTTAATTTCATTCATTGATTTCAATCTTTGACATGACCTAACTCTTTCCCCACCAGTGTTTTTAAAAGCCAGTGCCAGGAATTTATATGTTTTTCACAAAAGTTAAAGAGCACCTATTGTCGGATTCACATTTTTACAGTTCCTTTGGTGTGTATTACTACATGTTAACGATATGCAAAAGGTACAAACCCCAAAGTAAACAATGACGCGAGTTATCGTCTCCAAAGTAAATCTCTTCTCTTGGATTACAACAAGCACACGGATAGGCAACAGTTTACTTCCTGGGATTGGTAATGTTAAGAAGACCGACATTATCATAATTCCTCCCGCTTCGGACTTACAGTCTGTAAATTAAGTCCTGTTAACATTGCACTGTGAGCGAATCTTTCAAAAATGGTAAGGAGCGTCACATTTCTGGCTGACGTCAGAGGTATTCAGGCCAATCACAACATACAGATTAGCTGGCCAATCAGGGACACAGATCTTTTCAAATCCATGCGTTTCAGAAAGAAAGTGAAATCTGGAGCTACAAAAATGTGCGGTATGTGGAAAATAATGTGATTTTTAACCATAAATCACACGAACACAAAAAATAACATTGTTTTTTAGCAATGCAACAGGTGCACTTTAAATGCACTTTAAATACTTTTGATAGAGATCCGATTTAAAGACACACTATGCCGTTATTTTACCTTAATATAACAGCTTCAAAGTTATTTCGGTGGTAAACAAAGTCATAGTAGGGCGAATCATCCTCCTGTTGGAGCTCGGGGAGGACGCCGCTAGAAAAACCAGCAATGCAAGCTTGAGAGAACCGTCCCTGACAAATATAGCGAGAATCACGACTTGCTTTACGGCAACGACGTCACACGCGTTAGGCTTGTTTGACTTCGTGCGGCGCTGCAAGAACCGACCGCCGGATGACGTCAAAGTACCGCGAGAATGATCCGAGACGGCACTTTGACGTCATCCGGCTGTCGGTTCTTGCAGTGCTGCATGAAGTCGATCAAGCCTATAACAACAACTGCACGCGCGAATTTGAGACGTGAGGCTAAACGATTTAAAAGTGAAGAATGCGCGTTCGAAAGAGAGTAAGAAAAGGAAAAGAGAATCTGACCGCATTAGGAACCGGACAAGAGTCCCACTCGGTCAGGTTTTTACTCGTTGGCGTGAGCTAAAATACAGCACTGGATGCTGATCTGGCGATCTTGTTGATGGACTAGTAAGTAAATCTCTTATTTGTAAACTTGTTTGCGGTCTATGTTGTATGTTGTTGCGCTTGCTTGTAGTATGTCATGCGATTATCATGACAACAGTTGTCAATATCTCACATAATTATCAGGACATAAATAAGCCTAGAAGTTGTAAACAGTGTAAACACGCACAATTTGCAAACTCTTATGATAAATAGCAATAATCATGTATAGTGACATTATAACGAACAATGTTATGAAATAATGCAACGTACACAATTGACTTTGTCATGGCATTTTGTAATGTTTACATTACAATAAAAGAACACAAATGAAATGATACAGTAGACATAGACTATAGACTGTTTACTTGTGATTTAGCTGCAATCATGTAAAAACGTTATAAGCTAGCAAACGCGGTACTTTATTATTATATGCACTCTACACTTGGAATAAACTTCTTATTATCCTATTACCATCATCTGTAGTTTAGTAGACTATGCAGTAGCCTAATATTTGTATGAAATTGTGAAACATTACTTGGTCATTATCTTCGGAGGTGTGCTAGAGTGGGAAATTACGACAGTTGCAAGTATTCTCCACCGACGGTCGCTGTTTGACAAAAACGCCGAAAATGCATAGAGTGGCTTTAAAGCGATGATCAAAACATACATGGAGTTTGCACTATTTGCCCTAAGGGGTTGCTTTCGTGTTTTATAAGTTGTGTAAAATCGCCACTTGGTGGATAATAATGGAAATACGGATTGCCGGAAAAACTTGCCGGAAGCGTTTTCTCTTATTTGACGAGCTCACTCGTCAATGGAGAGAAAGAGTTAAAGACATCAAGGTTATATTTTCACAGAATGCTCTTTACATCAAGATGGCATCCTTGCTGTACTCTGAGAAACTGTATCTATACAGGCTAGACCACATGATCTTCACCTCCTCAACAACTAATCTACAGCACAAGAGCGAACCAGAGTTTGATTAATATTTCCTTAATTCTCATTATTTCGTATCTGAGGACTTGTGGGTTCATTAGCGGTGTATTCGTTGATGCATATAGTAAACGCAGACCCAAGCCTCTGTACTGTACAGTAGCCTCTGGGCAGATGTGTTGAGAGGTGGCCCGTCTCCAGCAGAAGCTTTCACTGGATGTGGAGAAGCAGTCGGTGCCTTTGGTGTTGTCATGACAGCTTCCTTTTATGAGGCTCAAACTCAGACAACAGAGAAATCTCTACTAAGAATCATTCTGTCACCACAACACAGGCTACGAATGAACGCCTATGTTTGTATTTTTCCTAATTTGTGAGTTACTGTAGATGCAATTCTCTAATAAAAGCATAATATTGACTCAGTAAGGTCATGTCAAGGATTGAAATCAATGTGAAATCAAACACTGATGCTCCTAATCTCACTAGATAATTAGACTTTAACCTGGATTTCACAGACAGGGTCAGATATACTGCAGGTAAAGCATTCTCATCTTGCATGGTAAAAAAAAGCTCAGTAAGCTGGATTCAAGGATGATGTTGACTACAAATACTGTATTCCTTTCATAATATAAGAAACAACTTACCAGACTCCAAATTTCCAATATTTGTGTTTCCTATGTGTTAGCAGTGCAAAGGTCATGGGTTCGATACCAGGGATGAGCAATAGTGGTGCAGTCGAGTAGGGATGTAACAATTCAATCGCGTGTCCCATTAAAAATGCCTGTCTGAAATCGATTCTGAATCGCAAGGCTGCGATTCTTTGTTTCACGCACAGCAACTTTTCAGAATGCTGCATTGAAATGGGAGGGGGAAGCGGCGCATTTCTGCGCGGTTAAAATTTTTGTTTATACTCGCACTTTGCTCCACACCGCGAGCCTGCGCTGATCGCGCACACGTTTCAACCGAGAGGCAACTTTCAGTTTTTGGTCTATAAAGCTAATTCTTCTCTTTATGACAACTGTGAGAGGGGTGAGTTTTTTTGTAATTCATCCGTTTTAATTATATTAAGCCTTAAAGTTGTGCATAATTTGGGGCGTGGCCACTTGAGTGACGGGTGAACTGCCACGTGTGGCTAAGATGGCGACAGCAAGCCCCGCCAACTATTGGCTTCCAAAAAGCTCTTCACTTATGGGTGACATCACGGACCCTACGGCCATATTTTTTAAAGTCTATGGTCTCAACAAAAGTTGACGCACTCACTGTGTTACACTATTCTTTAAAACGACAGGGGGTGACTCAAGCAATCGCGTTAAAAAAATGGTAACATCAGAGCTTGATATATAAACATGAGAACATGAATAAAACAACAATCTCTTAGATTAAACGTTATTAAACGTAATAATTTCGTCTTTACTAAACAAATGATACAGAAATCTTAAGGTTTGTATTTTATTCCTCAACTGGGGGTACATTCAATACAAATATAAGACAATAATTCTGAATCATATGTAAAAGAATTCGTGTTTTAAATGGCAATGTTTCCATACTTTACTTTAAGAGTGTCAGATAAATAGTATATGCATTGTTTTGACGTACATACCAGGGCTTTGAACCAGAATTTTTTACCAATTGGTTCGTTCCGAACAGAAACAGTATTTTAACGTTTCCGGTTTTCGGTTCAACCCTAAAATTGACGTTGCTGAACCGGTTAGAACAAAAAATAAAGTTCTCGAACCGGTTAATAACGTTCCATGTCAGCTGGGGGACATACAAATAAGTAGGCTGATCATTAGGACATTAAACTTAAATTATTAGTCTACATAATTTTCCTTAAGTCTCTATATTGTCATCAAACATTAAAAAAGGCTACATTATGTAAGCGGCATAACTGTAATTTTGACATGCCTACATTTGTTGAGTGCACTTAAACACGAGCACACACACAGATGGAGGACGAATGCCAAACGGCGCTTCGGGAAGAAGATCCTGCATAAACAGCTTCACATTAAGTGAAAATTACGTTGTTTTTCAGTGCTTTATTCACCAAATGTGTTTTAAAGGCGGAGTCCATGATGTTTGAAAGCCAATGTTGATATTTGAAATCACCTAAACAAACACGCCCCTACCCCAATAGAATCTGGACCTTCTGTTGATAGACCCGCCCCACACATACGCAACCCGGCATTTGATTTGATTTGATTGGCTATAAGTGTGTTTTGGTAGTCGGCCCGTCTCCTTTTCCAACGCGTTTTTCAAACATCGTAAACTCCGCCTTTAATGGACTACAGTATGAGACACAGTACCGCAACTCTCTCTCAAGTTTATACATCAAGAGTTCTGGTCTTTGAAGGGGGGAATTGGACCGGACACATTCTACCGCATGTAAGCAATTTTCTGTACGCACTTTAGCGTCTTTTAGCGGTTAAATTGTTTAAAAGCACTTATGTGTGAACATTTGCAAGCCTTTGAAACACGTGCAAATTATCAACTTTAATCCTATTTAAATTTGCCTATTAATCCGCAAATCACATGCGAGCCGAACCGTGGGTCGTGATCTATATGGATAACGGATCAACTGCGATCCGTTACACCACTAATTAGTATAAAAACAAACATCTTGAAATACTTGGTAGCCTATAATTATCTCTTATGATTGAGCATTAGTGACTTGGGCTTGAGTAGGCTACTTGCTGGTGGCAAGCTTCTTATTTCTCCGACAAGTTAACGATGACCAGAAGTGAACTTCACCGAGTCATATTGCACAAAAATCTTGTCAAAGAACGAAAAAAATAACGGTATTAACTGGTTACCATTATTTTAAATAAACGTTTCTGTTCCGGAACATATATTTTTTGAAAGTTTCTGTTTTCATTCTGTTACTTGCAAAACATCAAAAGTTTCTGGTTTTTGTTTTCGTTCCGTGAACTGGTTCAAAGCCTTGGTACAGACATCCACACAAAATGAGGTCTTGTGCACCCAACGCGCATGAATGCATACTCGGGTGATTCTCACGAAAACTTGGTTTTAAAAATGTTAAGCATGAAAATGTAAAAATTGCTTAAAATTCCTTTTTTTCCCACCAGACATTGAAAAACAAAGCCTGGAGTAAATGGGAACATTAATTTAAAAACTTTTACTTATCATTTAACACTTTTTGTAACATAATTAAAAAAATGTGTCCTAAAAAATCTCATTACCGCAACAATCAGAAAACATCAACACTGACATATTTTCAAAATGACATGACAAACCTGAAAGAACATAATTTGGAGAATCTGCACATGCATTTAAAATCAAAGTATTATGCTTCTATTAATTAAATTAACATTTAATAAGCATCTGTTGCGGTAATGATAATGAAAATGTCGTGTAAGCATTCTGACAAGACAATATTTCAAATTAACTGTAAAAAAATGATCTTACCTGGTAGCCATCTTGAAGTAACTGGTCCATGTGCTTGGTCACTCAAAATCAAACTTTATTAACATTCTGTATGTGTGCTTAAACTGTTCTCAAAAAGTGTTGCGGAGGATGAGAACATCAGGCATGGACACATCATTTTCCTAATTTTTCTTCATTATTATTATACATGAATATTCAGTAAATATTTTTTCTGTCATCTAAAGTAGTCTAGCAAAACATCCATTTATTTTTTTCTTAATATTTTTGTGTTAATTTGATTAAATTACAACATAACGCATGTTCAAATACAGCCGGACACATTGCGGTAATGAGAATTTCAGCAGAAAATGAGATAAAATTTACAATTATAAATTCTTATATTGAAATCACACATTCTTTAATAATGTACCGAAAACCCAAATTTTACAACTTTAGCCAAAGAGCAATGCTTGGAAACACTAACTAGATGTCTTGATGTGTTAAACAAAGAAGAGGCAGGTGAGTGAATTCAGCAGAATGTGATGCTTTAGGCCTGTCTGGCTGTCTGAGTACTGCTACAGGGAGCTCTGTCTCTCTTTTCTCTATGTGCTGATGCTTTCAGATGTCCCTCTGGCAACGCCTGTGTTCATCCTCTCTTTTTTACTTTGCTCTGCTTCAGCCTTTATTCACGCCTGAAGCATGTGTATAGCTGCATTACTGCATACTGAAGACTTTTAGAGGATTGTTAAATAAAAGAAGTCATTGTGTTTCTTTTATTGGACTGGGAAAAATGTTTACTAAAGTTTACAAATGTTTTGTATGATGTGATGCTTTGATTTTTTTAAATGAAAATATGCATTAATATAGAATTGATTCAAAGCATTATTATGCATGTTTAATTTTTTTTTCTTTTTTTGTGGAGCATAAAGTAAGAAATGTTTAGTAGGTGTAACTGGCTGGTGTAAATTTCTGGACGGTGTACAAGTCTCAGTAAAAAAAGGGAATTGTTCGTAGTAAAAAAGGTACAACTTCAAAGTAGTCTGGCATAATCTTTATTTAATGTTAAAAAGTAATGAATTACTTTTGTTTTCAATGTTCATATTTGAATAACATTTGAATAACATAAAAAAATGGAAATTGTTTTATTTATTCACAAGTTACATCCACACCACCATGTTACAAGTCAACATGCAAACAATTATTAGATTTGTAAAAATTGGGCACTGGCATTTCAAACTATATTTTTTACTTTTTATCATCTCACATACTATACCTGTCAATGACATAAAAGCAATTTTCATCAGGTCTAATATTTTTTATATTATTATTTTTAAAGTATTTGTTAAACGCTTACAATTTTAGGGGAATAAATGTTTAATTTTGAGAATAATTCTCTTCCGAGGGGCGCGAAATCAAAATATGTGTTCGGAGTGTCATGTGTGTTGCTCGTCATGTCAATTTATGTGTTTGTTACATCATGTGAACCATGTGCATCATGCGTCATGTCAAAATACATGCCTACTGCACACTCATCGAAAGGGTTTAACCTTTTAAGCGTCACCCCACCCTATTGAGTTAAATCTACACTCTTGGAGCTTTCAAACAATACACAGTTTGTCATGATTAGATAAGAATTCATATGCAAACATTGAAGTAAATTTAGTCGTCCTGCTGGTGGGACAGTGACATTTAGCATAAATGAATCAATTACTCTCCCTACATAATTTATTTTATAAAAACACTTTTTTAGACCTTAAAGGCTTAGACCTTTCCAACGATATATAGTTTGTAGTGATAGATTAAAATTTACATCAACAATATTAATGCAAACTTAGGTGTCCCGTACGCGGGACGGCGGCGCTTAACAGTTTAACTGACCTTGCATACCTTACACTGTCAGAAATAGGGTCAAATAGGGTCATATTTGGTCAAAAAGGTACATATTTGTTCCCAAACATTAAAAGGTACATATTTGTACCATTTCTTTTAAAGGATAAGGTACAATGTTAAGAGACAGCCTCTACCATTTTTTTTTTAATTGTAGTTTTAGACAACTGCTGTAAATTTGGTTAATAAAAAACACAAAAAATGTATCAAAGCATTTTTCATGACCTAAAATCACTAATACCTTTCCTTTCGCTGGAAAATATAGCCCCTGATCGACTGTGAACAGCCACAAAATGTTTCTTCACATATGTTTACATTGCTAAGGGTGCTGCACAGTGATACACTGAATCGTTGGGTCCAGTGGTCATAGCTGTGATTTATCATAAATAAAACACAGCTATTGACCAATCGGAATCAAGGGCTGGAACTAATAGTTTTATAAAGAGTGATAAATATAGTACAGCATGGCACAGTTTTATGTGTTCTGGTCGTCCTGCACAGTCAGTGTTGGTGGGTGGAAAGGTGGCGTGAAGCCAGCGATGCTAATAATGATTGCATGTGAAGTGGCTCTAATCATCTGTTCAGCTGCCGCCGCTCTCTGGATTGTTTGTACAAGCCAATGACTCTGTGTGTGATGTGTACAGATGAGATATTTGTAATCGTAACTTCACGAGAACTGGTTAAGGCAAACATTACGGGAGGTTGCATATTAATACGAGCATCTCTAATACCTCATGTTTCGAGGGTGTTTAATGTCAAGCCCTCATTGTGGTATGGGGTTAGGATTTGTTTCTGTAAGATCGAACAGTCCTGAAATCGTACCATTGACAGACTCGAAACTCAGCCCTTTGATGCTCTTCCTGAATGATTTAGGGGTTGGGTTCAACCGGAAATAATGGTCACATTGGTTTTTGGTTTGAAAGCATTTCCCTTTATTGTGAGGATTTGGGGAACAGATGAACCCAAGAGCAGACGATGTCGGGGAAAAACAGAAAACACTTTATTTATTTACAAAACAAAAACCCACGAGGGGGTACACAACACGAAAACATGAAACTGACAGATGACAAAGACTCGACTAGATAACTTGACTTGGTAGCAAGACTCGAACGTACATGCAACACGAGAACTCGACACAACACAATGATCCTGCCCAGAACTAAAGATACACTGACATTAAATAGAATGAACCAAACAAGATAACGAGCGGGGAACAGGTGATGGGAGAAAACCAATGATTACTAATAAGCAGGAGAACAAGGGGGCGGGGTCACAGGACAAGACACCGGAGGCACATGCCAAACACAAAAACAAGGCATGAACCTCCACACAAGGCCAGGGACTGCCAGAACTCTGCCACCATGACAAAATACAAATATAACAAGACTTCAAGGCAGAGTCCTGACATTTATATCAATTTTGAAATAATTAAACATTCAAAACTCCTGATTTTATTATTTTATTATTTCTCCTGAGTTTTTTATTTTTTTATTTCTCATTTACAGAGGCAATACTAATAGAAAAGACATTTTTTGCACTTAATTATATTTCACAAAATGTCACAGGTTGTAAGAAGCCCATATTAATTTATTTAACAAACCACACTTTGCATAACATTTATCGTAGGCTATATGTTACCCTGACAATTTTATATTTCATAAAATATAGGGCTGTCAAAAGATTAGTCATGATTAATCTCATACAAAATAAAAGTTTGTGTTTGCATAATACATTTGTGTGTTTATTGTGTGTAATTATTATTATGTATATATAAACACAAACATACATTTAAGAAACATGCTGTTTCTTTATATATTTTAAAATTTCTATATAAAATATATTAATATATATATATATATATATATATATATATATATATATATATATATATATATATATATATATATATATATATATATATATATATATATATATATATATATATATATATATATATATATATATATATATATATATATATATATAAATACACACACATGCATGTATGTATTTAAGAAAAATTTGAATATATATAACGGTGGTTATCTTACATATATATAAATACTATAAATATGTATTTTAGGGATGCACCGATATGGAAATTTTGGCCGATACCGATAACAGATAACTCTTTACATTTGGGGGCCGATAACCGATATCTATAGGCCAATAAATATTCATATTATTTTCACAATGAAAAACTCGCAGACCGCGGACATCTTGTCTTTGCGCTAGACTAGCATACTCTTATTAAGCCCACAACACGTGTCATCTTCGTGATATGTCACAAAAAGCACCAATCAAAACTCCACATGGGCAGCAATGAACAAGTGAAGTGGTTCAACAAACCAAAATAATCCATCATTTATCGGCTTTCATTTATCTGCCTAATTTTGCTATCAGACCGATAACCGATAATATTAAAAATAAGCAGTTATCGGTCGATAACGATATGTCGGCCGATATATCGTGCATCCCTAATATATATATATATATATATATATATATAATTAATAGCGATTACTCTTTTGACAGCTCTAAGAAAATAATAATTAAGGATTAAAAATTAATAAATAATGATAAAACCCTGACCAGGAATACAATTACAATTTTTGAGGAATACGACCTTCTGTTCCAGTGCCAAAAGTCTCCTTGTGTTTCTGCATGTGTGAATTTTACTGCCATTGAACCCCTAACCTGTGACTGCAGTCGGATTGAGCCAAAGTGCTTTTAATACACGATTGTCACGCTACCATAATCCCATCTCCTAAAGGCAGTCGCCAGTGTCCTTGTGAGGCCATGCGCTAGACCGCTACAGCCATTCTCACACACACACACAGCATTACCGTCATGCAAAAGATAGAAATCGAGCGCACATCCACTCGAGCATGAACCAAATGTCAGTCACAAAGCAGTACAAGACAAGAGAAGAGCGTATTAATTAAATCACTCAAGAAATACTTTATTTTTACCTGTTTAACATACAAACCAGAACACCTTCTTAGTGATGTGGTTTACTAAAGTGTGACAGATTTCATGAGATGCTTTGTGGCTCACTAAATGCCTATACTTAGAATAGCATTTAATCATACTCTTCTTACCATTTCTGCATTATATAGTAGGTTTCATGCGCAAAGTATGCAGATTTTCTGTATATATATATATATATATATATATATATATATATATATATATATATATATATATATATATATATATATATATATATATATATATATATATATATATATATATATATATATATATATAAATTCACATACATTTTTATTTAAATTGTTTTAAGATATTGATCTAGATGTTATGTGTTGAATTTGGCCATCTGCTGGTTAGAAAAAAACACAAAATGAATTACAGTTTATGAAATAAATCATTTTGACCAGCAGAGGCCCATAGAGATGCATTCATTTCACTGGATGTGGCCAACTGCTCACATCACTACTTAAGTGATACATTTTGTGAATTTATGTATATTTAAATATTAGAAAGGACATTAAAAATAAATATTATTTCAAATAGAATTTTTTGTAGTGTTTGATGCGTAGAAATAGTGTGTCGAAATAGTGGAAATAGTAATGTAGAAAAGTCACCAAATCTTAATCCACTGAGATGAAGGGAACCGTTTTTTTTAACTAAAGAAAAGTGGCTTCGGGGTCCTTTTGACCCCAAGGGACTTATAAGGGATAAAGGTGTAGATTTTTGCGGTGAGCTTTTACTATTGGTGGTGAGTGGTGCAACCAACGGCTAAATCTTATGGTAGCTGCTACAGGACAAAAATGTCATCGTCTGATACAACGTAGTTTATCGTAGTGGTAAAACGCACTCTATAGAGCAGTTTGTCCGTTTAGGGTTACTGTAGAAACATGGCGGCGCGAAATGGTGACTTCCACGTAAGGGGACCTGCGGTGTATTTTAAGGTATTAAAAACAATACAGTTTATTATGTAAGGTCTTTATACACCACTGATAATATAGTTATGTATATTATATTTCACTTCTGTCAAGAGATCCTTGTTTTTACCATCATTCAAAGCATAAATTGCTAAATTGTTTCCATATATTCTAGTTACAGGTGTAAAATATTACAATAAAATGCTTTACTAACTCATGTTAACTGAGGAAACACTCTACGCCTTGTCTTCTTTTTGTGCTGTTTGTCAGGGGGGCAAAAGCGTCAAAGTTTGAATCCAAAAATACTCTCCTTTTTTCTGTCACGTCGAATGCAAAGTTTTGGAAAAGTATCTGTTAATTCTGCTGCTTGCACTATCATAAGACTTTGAAAAGGATGAGGGGGGTTTGGGTAAGAGGAATCCAACAAGCTTCCCTTGTGACACTTCACCTATGGAGCTTTTGATTCTCTCTGATCATTCAGTGTTTGGTACATGTTAATTAACCCTGGGGCATCGGAGAGAGTTGCAGCTTTGAAGAAGGAAATATCAGAGAGATACAAAAAAGAGACAAAAATCACTACATCAATTGCAATTTCTTTATATTCTGCTTATTGTAGTCTTGGCTGGTTTTATTTAGATGTGGTATATCTGTTATGTATAGAATAGACTGATCATGTTTTCAATTTTAATTCAAAGTGACTTACAGTGCATTCAAGGTATATATGTGTGATCAAACTCATGAAATATTGTGTTTTAATCCAGAACAGAGTTCAGTATAAGGAGTTTCATTTAAAAGCACTAGATTGCAGAGGAAAGTGTGGGTTGGGAACAAGTCATGGTCCACTGAGACCACAACACACGGCATCACCTGCAGGTGAAGTCTGGAGGTGGAACTGATCAAAGCTGTGCCCAGGGATACTCACTGATCCTTAACCAGCACATTTTCAAATGGCCACCAGCTCTTTGCCCTCTGGAGAACCAGGAGGAAAGGGAATTTTTTTTAATGTATTTTACAAGACGGCTAATTCGTATTAAGTTGCAATTTGCTGTGTGACGTTGGGGTTTCGCCATAGTTTTTTTTATGATAATCATACGTTTTATTATGATTAACTTCGTACGAATTTATACAAATTAACCAACAACTTGAAAATATGTATGAATTCTCATGAGATCAGGATGGGATGAGACAAAACAAAATGTTGTTTATTTAAACTGCAGGACAGAGTAGAGAAATCGTATTTATAATTGTATTGTAACAAAAAAATGTATATACTTTATATTATTATTATTATTATATAGTATAAAATACAGAGTTGTTACAACCCATATAGGTCAAATATATTAATTGTCTAGGTCCATTTAACCTAACAGCTGGGTTTGTCCATATTTTTCCCAACCATGGGGTGAACCCCAGCATTTTAAATAAGGAAAAGATTTATGTCACTACAACATTGTCTTAATCCTGTTTCTATATTTTAATTAATTAATATCTAATTCTAAATAATAATGCAATTAATTATTTACTTATCATTTGTGCACATACAGTTTGTTGAAAGTGTTGTTTTTCCAGACTGTAAAAGACCTTTAATTAAGCAATAAGGTACGAGAGGCTGTGCTGTATCGTGAATAAGTAACGGCTGAAGGGCGTTGTTAGGTACGACGCGAAGCGGAGTGCCTGCAACCCCTTCAGCCGTTACTTATTCACGATACAGCACTTGCCTCGAGTACCTTATTGCTTTTATAAAACGGTTACCACACAATATTAAAGTAAAAAAAATTAGTGCAACCTTCATGAAGTTAAATCAATAAAAGCATTCCTTCCGCTAGAAAAAATAGTCCCTGAATGCAAACAACAACATGGAAGCTCAAATAAAAACAACAAACTGCTCTCAGACTTTGGCTGTTTCTCAATTCCAAGAACGCAAAGAACGGACTTGCGTCCTCGTGGAGATCGGTCTTGCCAGGCGACCTTGGAAGAACGAACTCGGAAGTTTTGCCGCAATGACTTCTGGGGCGTAAAGCGATTTCAGCAAGTCTGCACTCGATGCATCCTCGATATCAAGAACACATCCGGGTATTTTCATGCGTCCTCTGTCCTTGCGTTCTTGAGAATTGGAATGAACTTCGACCGTTAATGATGACGTAGAGCGAGGACACGAGGACGCAAGATCGCTGAAGAACGCATATTGAGAAACAGCCTTTGTCTCATTATATGTTTATGTGTTGCTAAGGGTGTTGCTAAGGGCGCAGTGATATTAAATAGAACCGTTGGGTGAAGCGGTCATAGCAGTGTTTTATTGTGAATAAAGCACACCTATTGACCAATCAGAATCAAGGATTGGAACTAACCGTTTTATAATAACTTTTAATCAGATGTACGTCAACTAAAAAACTGCACAGAAAAGACTGTTCATGCATCTCTTCTGCGTTATAATTAATGAACAAATCTCACACAAGAGGTAAAATCCAGGAAGAAAAATACAGAAACATCACCAGTTTTGTTTTCCTGTCCTGAAGCGGTATGCACAGCTAAACTACTTTATCTGTCAGCACTGCAAATACAAACTACAACAGGGAATTTTAAGGCTTGTTAATTAAAACACTTTGTAAACAATAACATGCTGTATGATGCACACACACACTTAAACTGTGCGCACATGCACACACACACTAGGGCTCTTGTCTTAAAAGATATACATATTCACTTCTCACATGATCTTTGTTTTACTGCTGTTGTTAATGTATAGATGCACTTAAAAAAATTATGTTGGTTCAACTTAAAAAGGTAAGTTACCTGGTTGCCTAAAAAATTTGAGTTTATTCAACTTAAAAATATTAATTTTTTTATATTTATATATTAAACACTATTTTCCACATATCGTACATGTTTGTAGCTCCAAAATTCCCTGTCTTATCAGTGGCGGCTGGTGACTTCTTTTTTTGAAGCGCACGATGCGAAGTTCCTCACAACATGTATGTAGCTTGTTATGTGTGTGGTTCGTCATTTCAAAATATGTGTCCTGCGTGTGGAGTGATCGTGTGAGCATGATGTGTAATGCCAAAATAAGTGCCTGCTGCCTTGAACTTGAAAAGAGACGCTCGCTTTTGCCAGATACTTGCATATTCTCATGCGTAATCAGAGTTTACTATTAAGGTAAGGTGACCAGATTTTTAAAATGAAAACCGGGGACATTTCCTAGTTAAATGGTGAAAATATAATTAAAATCTCATTTTTTGTTATCTATGAATTAAAAAATGGGGAAATTTTTTTTTTTTAAAGTTTTCTTTTTTTATTGTTGTGGGTTCACTGCAAAAAATGACTTTCTTCTTACTTAATAGTATTTTTGTCTTTTTTCAGTACAAATATCTAAAAAATCTTTAAACAAGATGATAAGCAAATTCTTGATAAGCAAAACCCCCTAAGAAAAATCTAGCTTTAAGACAAAAAATAAATAAATTTAAGTGAATTTGTGCTTAAAACATGCAAAAAATATTTTTCTTGAATTATAGTGGTAGATTTTTTTTGATTGTTTTAAGCACACATTTGATATTTTGGTCTAAAAATTAGACTTATATTCTTAGGTCATTTTGCCCATCAAGAAAATGCATCTTGACTTAAGAATTTTTGTATTTGTACTGAAAACAAGAGAAAAATACTAATAAGAAAGTCATTTTTTGCAGTGTTTCTAATTCAATTAATTGAACAATTTCTGTAGCCTAAAAATCAATTTTCTCCCATTTTTTTACACAAGAGACATACCTCATCAAAAATGACTTCTAAGGTACTACTTTAGCTGATTTCATAAGATTGTAAACGTGAAGAACAGAAGAAATAATGCAAAATGTAAACATATTTAGCCTACATAAAACAAATGCTACATACTGTGATCAGTTCACTTCATTGGTTTATTATTTTAATTTAACATGAGTAGTTAGTACCTTAAGCCCCCATAACTTTAACTGTTTTCATATCTTATGATAACTTGATTAATGATAATGATGCTTTCTCATATGTCTCGCTGTAAATTCTTCATCGCTAAATCAGTGGCGTGCGCAAGTAATAAGTAGCTCGCGGCCCCCTCTGCTGGTGAAAATAATCATTACATGATTGCTCCGGTCTGGTACTACAAACGCTATGTTGAGCGGGTTTTTCAGTGTATTTGCTGGTTGTTTTGGACATGCTGTAAAACGGGGACATTTCCGGGGACAGCTTCAGTCGGGGACAGAACACCCCAAAAACGGGACTGTCCCCGGAAAACGGGGACGTCTGGTCACCTTATATTAAGGGAATGTTTTACGTGTATTTAGGGAACTTGAGTTTATCTTTTATCATAAATGGTTTTGACGCGTGTGCAGCAGGCACTTATTTTGACAAAACACGTGATGCACACAGGATCTCTCCACACGCAGGACACATATTTTGGAAAAGGGAACCATTCCGAACACTTATTTGAATTAGCGCATCCTCGGAAGAGCAGTCAGGAGCCGCCACTGATATATATATATGAAGAGTTTGGTTCCAAAACGCAATAAACGCCATTTTTGAAAAAAATGAGTTACTGCCAAAATCAGTATTATATCAGGTCAGTAGTTAAAAGTAAATCATTAATTTTACGCAAAAACCAATACCTGCCGTGATATTCTGTCATCTTTTCTCCCTTTTTTCCCAAAATGCGACAAACGCCACTGCTCCTTTTTTACAGAATGCAATAAATCCATTTCTTATATTACAGCGGACCATTCACGCAATGTAAACAAACATGGCGGCGCGCTGAGTACACGGAGTCCTAGTTTTCCTCATCTACTTTGTACTTCGTGATCAACAAACAAAACAAAATAATACTTTAATAGCATTGCCAAACCTGTGATGGTTTTCTGTGACGGGAAAGAAACGTAAGCCATCAACAGCTAATAATTTCCGCGAGAGGCACTCGGTTGCTTGTTCTCCAGACAGCATCAAGCTTCTCATGCTAAAACATTGTGTTCTTAATATAACAAAGTAAGTGTTTTGGTTAATGCCATTAATGTTTATTTTTTAATCATTCTATACCACTAGTCAACTAAATAAATATAAAATGGTAAAGATGAATGCACATTTATACATTGATTTAATAGATTTATAGCATTTTGAAATAAAAAACTGTCATGGATTTATTGCATTTTGTGGTAAAAAGAATTCGTTTTTATAATAAATCTTTGAAAATCAAGTTATGGATTTGAATTTTTTATGTTTTTATAACCTAAAGATGCTATGTGAAAGTTTGTAACAGAAAATACTGGTTTTCATCTTGTCACTTTCTTGGTATAGAAAACACGTTTTTACCGAAATTTGTCAAAATGGATTTATTGCGTTTTGGAACCAAACTCTTCATATATTTATAAAACGGTTAGTTCCAATCCTTGATTCTGATTGGTCAATAGGTGTGCTTTATTCACAATAAAACACTGGTATGACCGCTTCACCCAACGGTTCTGTTTATCACTGCGCCCTTAGCAACACCCTTAGCAACCACACGTATCAGTTTGATGTTTTTATGTGAGCTTTCATGCATATTACACATTGAAACACATTTTTGTTCATGGTCAGGGACTATTTTTTCTAGCGGAAGGAATGCTTTTTATTGATTTAACCAGTGCTGGGCAAGCTACTTGGAAAATGTAGTGAGCTAAGCTACCAGTTACTTCACATTAAATGAAGCTTCACTACACTGAAGCTACCCCCCTGGGAAATGTAGCAAGCTAATATACATCAACAGTAGCTTGCTATATCCAAGCTACTTTTAACCAGTTTTATTATGTAATTATTTATTTAGTTTCCATTTAGCATTTTGGTAATTATAGGCTATACAAGCATACCATAGGCCTAGGTATATCACATTATGGGGGGGTTTGCTGGACAGGTCTTATCCTACTCCCAGAATAAAATTGAGCTGCCTTAATTTAAGAAACCCCTGGCCCTGACATATCTTAACACAGGGATCTCCAACGTGGTGCCCGCGGGCAGTAGGTAGCCTGCACAGAGTCTGTGAGGTGCCCGCCAAAGCACATTCTATTAATAATTTAAATTGTAATATTTATTACATGTTTTTATATTAGCTTGGCTTGATGACATAACCCAATCAGAGGTAGCACGAGTCTTTACAGAATGCAAGTGGTAATGTTTTGTATGTATGAATGAAGGAAGGCTGCACAACTCGAACATACGGGACAAACGACGTCCTGTGTCGATTCAAAATGACACGCTTATTCTCAAATTCAGGACGACTACAGAAATGTTTGGAAAATTGTAGCTTGTGTGGAAGCTACCTCACTACTTGGTCAAAAAAAGAGCTTAGCTACTGAAAAGCTATTTTATTTAGAAAGCAGCTAAGCTACCGCCAAGCTACTGAAAAATGTAGTTAAACTACTAGCTTCGCTACTTGTAGTGAAGCTACTGCCCGGCACTGGATTTAACTTCATGAAAGTTGCACTAATATTTTTTTTGTTTAATATTGTGTGGTAACCGTTTTATAAAAGCAATAAGGTACTTGAGGCAAGTGCTGTATCGTGAATAAGCAACGGCCGAAGGGGTTGCAGTCACTCCGCTTCGTTTCGTGCCTAACAACGCCCTTCAGCCGTTACCCATTCACGATACAGCACAGCCTCTCGTACCTTATTGCTTACATAAATAATATTTAGATTTTGATATATTTTATATTATATATACATTTTTAAAAATATACATAAATAACTTATTTTTTTTTACATAATTTATACATGTATGTGTGTATTTATATATACATAATGATTACACACAATACACACACAAATATATTATGCAAACACAAACTTTTATTTTGTATGATATTAATCGCGATGAATCTTTTGACACCCCTAGTAAAAACGTGAATCGAACCATAGTTGCTCTTTAACTAATATTTTTGTTACCGAGAATTAACAAATCTTACTTTACAATGAGTTAATCAGTAGAGGTCATTTTATAAGCCACTGCTTATTTAACCCAACAATTTTTTGGTGAGTCTTAGTTATTTATTTATATTATTTTCCACATTTCAGAATAATAGTAAACTCACAAAAACTAAAAAATAGGATTATTGTTTATGTAATGTGACAAAAAAATATAAAATAACAAAACTAGCATCTTTAGTGTACACACACACACAAAAAAATGTTGGGTTAAATAAAAAAAAATTCTATGTTTATTTAACCCAACAGCTGGGTTTGTCCCTTTCTGACCCAATGGTGCAAATAACCCAGCAACTTTATGAGTGTACTCATCAAGCAGCTTTTTAAGGTCTCACCCTGAGATACTTTCAAACACAAAACTCACAAAAAAGACTCAAAAAAATATTTGTGCCTAAATGTAATAAAAGCCCTGCATGAATGCATTGGAATATGAAATCATTGGCGTATTAGCATTAATCTAGTTCTGATGAAACTCATTTCATTCTCTCTCATCTTCATCTTTTGAAACAATGCTAATGACACCTCGGATCCTAGAAGTAGGCATTTTAAAATTTGATCTCGCTCTACCTCCACGTTTAATCGTGGCCTACACACTCTTTCTACATTTTTTGGAATATTCAAACTTTCGCAGTTTTTGAAGTATTGCTGGTCTATGACAGAGAAAGAAAGCTAGAGAACATTAGAGAGAGAGAGAGAGAGAGAGAGAGAGAGAGAGAAAGATAAAGCAAATCAGGTATACTTGGAGCCTGAGGGTGCAGGTGAGATAAAACGCCAGAGATGCTAATAATGTAAGAGAGGATCCTGATGAAGGACCTTTATTATAAACATGTTTTAAGAGGACCAGACCTCCGTGGGCACACACAGGAATCAGAAAGAGATGCTTTGATATTCAGCTCGTATAAATTTGGTTGCTTATAATGACAGTATGTCTGTTCTACTTAATGTTTAATTGTCTTTTTTATTCTGTTTTATTTCTCCAATTATGAATAAGTATGAATATTTCAAGAGAAGTGAAGTGATACACTTGATGATGTCTAGAAAACTCTAACGCTACGTAAGTAGGAGCAGAGTCGGATTATCCATAGACTGGATTGGGGGAGTGCCTTGGGGCTTCCAGACTGCAAGTTTTTAAGACAATTTTTACAATTACACGTACATGTGCAACCTGCAAATTTGGAATTTCTTCTAGTTGTTATTTCATGTCTGCAATTTTCTTACTGTGGGTTCACACCAGCCGCGTTTGATGCGTCAAATTTGCGTCTACCACGTCTAGCTTGCCGCTTGAAATTCGCATTGTGAGGGGCTCCTGCGACTCGGCTCGCTTCCTGTAATCACATTACTACTAAAGCAAGCTCCTGATTGGTTAAAGCGGTGAGTTTTTTAGCCAAAGCTCAACTTTTTCAACTCGCGCGTTTGCTGCGACAACTCTCAATTCGAGTAAAGTAGACGTATGAATAAGGCGGAAACGCGTCTAACCCACCGCGCTAAACGCCTCATTCGTGCCGCGAGACCTCCAGACGCGCATCAACGTGTCTTTACATTGACTTAACATTGAAATCACTCGCGCTTGACGGCTTTACTGCGACTGGTCTGAACGCAGCATTACTGTGGGTTCACATCAGCCGCGTTTGAGGCGTCAAATTCGCGTCTAGTTTGTCGCTTGAACATTTTGAGTTTACGCGCTTCATTTGCGCGTGACAGCCGCACGTGAAATTCTAGTCATCGAGAGATTCACGCGAAATTTTGCGTCATGGGAGGGGCCTCTGCGACTACGCTTGCTTTCTGTAATCAAGTCACTACTAGAGCAAGCTCCAGATTGGTTAACGCTGCACGTTTTTCCGCCAAAGTAAACATTTTTGAACTCGCACGTTTGCTGCGGCAACGCTCAATTCGCGCGAATGAGGTGGAATCGTGTCTACCGCGCCGCGATAAACGCCTTATTCGCGTCGCGAGACCTCCAGACGCGCATCAACATGTCTTTACATTGACTTAACATTGAAATCACTCGCGCTTGACGGCTTTACTGCAACTGGTCTGAACGCAGCATTACTGTGGGTTCACATCAGCCGCGTTTGAGGCGTCAAATTCGCGTCTAGTTTGTTGCTTGAACATTTTGAGTTTACATGCTTCATTTGCGCGTGACAGCCGCACGTGAAATTCTAGTCATCGAGAGGTTCACGTGGAATTTTGCGTCATGGGAGGGGCTTCTGCGACTACGCTCGCTTTCTGTAATCAAGTCACTACTAGAGCAAGCTCCAGATTGGTTAACGCTGCACGTTTTTCCGCCAAAGTTACAATTTTTCAACTCGCACGTTTGCTGCAGCAACACTCAATTTGCGCGAATGAGGTGGAATCGTGTCTACCGCGCTAAACGCCTCATTCGCACCGCAAGACCTCCAGACGTGCGTTAACATCTTCACGTTGACTTAACATTGAAATCACTCGCGCTTGACGCCTTTACCACGGCTGGTCTGAACGCAGCATTACTGTGGGTTCACACCAGCCGCGTTTGAGGCATCAAATTCGCATCTACCACGTCTAGTTTGCCGCTTAAACATTTTGAGTTTACTTGCTTTGTTCGCGCGTGAAATTCTAGTCATCGAGACATTCACGCAGAAATTTGGGTCATGGGAGGGGCTTCTGTGACTCTGCTTGCTTCCTGTAATCACGTCACTACTAGAGCAAGCTCCTGATTGATTAACGCGGCACGTTTTTCCGCCAAAGTTAACATTTTTCAACTCACACGTTTCACGTGGCAACGCTCAGGCGGAATCGCGTCTGCTGCGCTAAATGCCTCATTCGCGCCGCGAGACCTCCAGACGCGCGTCAATGCATCTTTACATTGACTTAACATTGAAATCACTCGCGCTTGATGCCTCTACCACGGCTGGTGTGAACGCAGCATTACACTTGATTTTTTAGTAGATAACTTATGCTACTAGGCTATATGACTTGTTGGGTCACTACTGGATGTCCAATGTGAGATCTGTTGTCCTGAAACTAAATCTGTTGAGAGTTATTGTATAAGATCAGGTCATAAAATACATAAGGGCGTTTAGGAAAAATTGATACACTGAGCCTCATCTAAAAGAAACTGAGCTTCTTCTTGCAACCTTTTCGGCTTGTGCTCAAGCATCTCTCTAATTCTAGTGCGGAAATGTGTATTTCTGCCAAAGCCTTGAGTCCTTTAAACTATAAAAATAAATATATGCTTACATTTCATTTCAAAGCCCTTCCTAGCAAGAACTTAGCATACGGAGAGCTCAACTTTAAGATAGGAAACTGATCATTAAAAGCACAAGGACGTGCTCGCCGTTGGCTACTCAGTAGCTCTTCAAAATATATCCCATTTTCAGACCTCTGCGCTCCTTTGCTATTTGATTTTGTCTCGCTGGCTCAACGCTGGGCGCTGTGGAGTTTTGTTTTGAATAATCAATCAAAAAGCACACAGCGACAGCACCGTGTGCTTTCATGCACGGCAGATGAAGGAAGAACGTTGCGGTGTGGTGTTTCACTACGACATTTCACCATCTGTACAGTCTCATGTCTTTTCTGAAGTCCTCACGGCATCAAGCTGCCATGTTTGGGGCCAATTATACATGAAAAATGCAAATACTTCGGGGAGCTGCCCAAAACCGATGTAGAGTAATTACCTGATCTTAAGTCTGTGTGGAGTTAGCATCCCTTCAAGAGGCTTTTGACAGGTCTGACCAAAGATAGGGTGAAAAAGCCATTAACACTTTACTGATGGTCTCTCATAGATAATGGAACAAAGTGTTCATTTTAATAATGAACAAAATGACTGGGAGATGACGGGGATCACTCACGCCTCCCATCCGCATCCCCGTCCTGTAGGACGATGCATATGCAAAATACAAGCAAGCCTTTTGGTCTTCAAACCTTTCGTATTTGTGTCTTGGAGGCATAACGGACTATTACATGTCTACGATACTACGGCTGCTTCAAAGACGCTCAGGCTAATACTAGGCGTTGGTTTGACCATTGTCTGTGTGTCTCTTTTTTATTGAAACCTACTTTAATGACATGCCAGCTTTATGGCGTAATCACTGTCAAAGACATCAAGGCAACGTGCTCACATACTTCAACGTGTCGCATATATGAATTTTTCATGAATAATTCAGATTTTTGCACATTAAATAAATAAATAAATAAATCTACATATACTTATATACACGCGTAATTCCTGCACCTTTTGGTAGTGCTGTTTGTTTACTTTTACTGCTCATTTTGATTCACAGTGACTTTTAATTCAAAACAAACTGGGGGTATTTTTTACTTCTGAATGACACCTTAAGGGTGCGTTGTTTAGATATGCGCCATATACTTGTACAACAATGCTATTTCAAGTCACCTCAAATACGCAACCCAGCTAACTGAATATAACAGCCATTGAAGGTGTTATCTAAACAGAATTAGAATAAATAAAAAACATATAAGTTAGCACATCGTAACACATGAATGGAAAACTACAGTAATTACCGAGAGTTGACAATCACATCACAAGAAATAAGATGGTGTCGCTAATCCTTCATTATTTTGAGAGCAAATGTTGGGTTTACTTCGGATAAACTGTGTGAAGTCTTTTACTTTAATGTGTGTGTTTTTTTTTGCACCGACATTATTTACAGCCTTTTGAAAGTGTGCAGCAGCAAAGATCTGCTTTTCATCAGGGATAGTTTCCATTCTCAACAGGCAACCGAGTACGTCTGATATAAAAATATCTAATATGAAAGTTTCACTTTTAAATGATGTCAGCTGAGAGTACCTGCTACACGTTCCTTAGCTCTTGTTTCTCTTTTTCCCATTAATAAGTCTCAGGATGTGGTTGGTAGGCTTAAGATGCTTTTGGTAAAATTCTGCAGGAATGGAAAACTGGGAATTTACTGTAAGCTCGATTTTATAGCTTATCCCAGATGTCAATTAAGTCACACTCCTGCAGTCGTTGCCCTGAACCACAAAAACTGTCATAATATTTGTAGCAATAGCCAACAATACATTGTATGTGGCAATATTATGGACTTTTTTGCCAAAAATCATTAGGGTATTAAAGCGATTTAATTAAGCTGGGTTATCAATATTACCCCATGATTTACTCACCCTCAAGTCCCTCGAAATACATATGTCCATCATCTTTCAGACGAACATATTTGGAGTTATTTTAGTAAATGTCCTTGCTCTTCCTAGCTTTATAAGAATGGAAAACAGGGATCAGGGAACAACTGAATGTACTGTGCGTTCACAGCAGCCACGATAGATGCGGCAAAAACATGCTATTCACGTGTAGTTGGACGTTTAAACATTTTGAGTTTACTCGTTTAATTCTCGCGTGAAATCTTACTGTGGGTTCACACCAGATGCAAGTCCAACGATTTGCGCGAGTAGATCACATACAAAGTCAATGCAAAGACATCACAGATCACAGGGCGATGTGAATGACGCGATATGGGTGGCGTGTTTGCCGCGAAAACACGCGCTATACGTCTCAAATTCGTATAACACGAAGTTAAATCTAAATCCGCGAGTAATCTAGAGTGAATAACGCGATGCCCCGCGTTTGGTGTGTACATAGCACTAGTCATTCGAGACATTCATGCAGAAATTCGCGTCATGGGAGGGCTTCTGCAACTCCGCTCGCTCCCTGTAATCACGTCACTGCTAGAGCAAGCTCCTGATTGGTTGACGTGGCGCAAATCAGATTTTTCAACTCACGCATTTCCTGTGGCAACGCTCAATTCGCACTGCACGTTCTGCGCCATTTGCACCGCACCATTCGAGCGTACCACGCCGCAGGATGCCTATTCGCATCTTTGCATTGACTTAACATGTAAATCACTCGTGCTTCCTGCCTCTTCTGCGTCTTGTGTGAATTCCACATAAAACCCTAAAAAAGTGCATCCATCCTTTACTTCACACTGCTCCAAGAGGTTAATAAAGGTAAAGGTAAAAAATATAAATTACAGACTTTATAAACTATAATAACTAGCTTCTGGTAACAACGCCATCTTGGACTCCGAGAGTCAGAGATGCCGTCGTTACCTGAAGCTATTTAAAAATAATTTTAAAGCCATGTTGGGTAAATATTGGACAGAATACACCGCTAGGTTAAAATTGATTCAATGCTGGGTTGCCTAACAACAACCCAACACTGGGTCATTTTTAACTCAGCATGGGGTCATGCTTTTTAGCCCAGCATGTGTTCTGTTCAATACTTACCCATTTAAAATAGCCCAGCCATTTTTAGAGTGTAGTTATTATAGTTTATAAAGTTTAAAATATGGATATATTTCTTACAATATTGCGTTAATTACCCACAGAAGACCTTTATTAACCCCTTGGAAATGTGTGGATTACATCTGTGAAGGATGGATGCATTTTTTGGGGGTTTAAAGTCAGAAGCTGTTCCCTAATCCTTGTTTCTACCATTAAAAAGCATGGAAGAGCGAACGACATTTACTAAAATAACTCCTGATAGGTTTGTCTGAAAGATGATGGACATATGTATCTCGGATTGCTTGAGGGTGAGTAAATCATGGGGTAATTTCAACATGATCTCACAGAAAGTCGTGTTGTAGTCACGGAAATTTGTATTAATTTATTAGTGTCCACGGCACGAAATTCAACTTTTTTTTGTGCCTTTTGCACAAATGTTTTTTTTTTGTGTCACCTGCACAAATTTCATTAAATAGTTTTTCATGTCCTTGGCATGTCTTTTTTTTCGTGTCATTTTATGTATTGTTTTCTCATTTTTTAAATCATTGTCGCTTGGGGTTGTGGTTAGATTTGGGTTTGGATGTACATTTATGTATTGGTTTCTGTGTTTCTTCCGCTTTTAAAACTATTCTCGCCTGGAGTTGGAGTTAGAGGTGGGGTTAGGATGTCTAAAAATGTAACAGAAAGTGATTCTAACCCCAATCCCAAGCCACAATGGTTAGAAAATTAGAAAAAAAAACAATGAGAAAACAATACATAAAATGACACGAAAAAGAAGGTCGTGCAACGGACATGAAAAACTATTTATAGAAATTTGTGCGAGTGACATGAAAAAGACATAAATTCATCAAAGAATAAATTCATCAAATTTTGCGTGACTAAACACAACTTTCCGTGAGATCAGTCTAGGTAATTTTGATATTAAGCTGTAAAGATCATGTTCCAAGAAGATATTTTGTACATTTCAAAAATTTATTTATCATTAATAATATGTCTCTAAGAACCTCATTAGGACAAGTTTAAAGGCGATTTTATCAATATTTTCCTTTTTTTTTTGCAAACTCAGATTCCAGATTTTCAAATAGTTGTATCTCGGCCAAATATTGTTCTATATCCTAACCCCGGATTTCCACCGACTGCGGAACGGCTGCGAATCGGTTTCCATTCAAGTCAATGTGTGTATTTCCACTGACTGCGTTCCGAATCCGTCACAGCTCCGGTCATCCGCAGCCCTCCGGAACAAATACGCAGAGCTTCTATTTTTAACGGATGCCGGACAGCTCCACAGGGTGGAGCCATGACTATATCGCGTGATCATACCTGAATTCGCGAGATCTCGTGTTGTGATCTGGGCTGGTCCAGCAAAACCTCATAATTCAATGCCATAATGGGCGGAGACAAAACTAGATATCGCGTGATCATCACGTGAATTTCCAAGCCCTCATGGGTCCTCGTCACTTCAGCACGCAGCCGCTCTGCAACAAATACGGAACTGGTGGGTATTGGTGGACGGCGGTGTGCGGAGCCGTAACACAGCGGAGCCGATCTGCAGCGGCTCCGCAGTTGGTGGAAATCCAGGGTAATAAACCATACATCAATGCTTATCTCAATTAAATCTCAATTTCAAAAAATGTACCCTTAGAAGTGGCTTGTGGTCCAGAGTCACATATAGTTATCATTATGGTTTTCTAGTTACCAACAACAAAATCTCAGTGTTCACACACAGTCCCCAACATTTAGATTCTGTGAAAAACTGTAGTCAGTCTCTATATTCAGAGAAGTGGTAGCCTAATTGTCAAATCGGCCACAGTTATGGTACGTTTTTTCTCTAAGGGAGGGTCATTCATTTGCTATCATTGCGACAAGCAAGCAGCCAATGGGAAAGAGCGTTTTTGCCTTCTTTTCTCTCCGCCTGCTTTGTTTCCGTCCTCATCGCGCCCTCGCCGCGACTGCATTCTGCACAGACGAGGCCTCCTGTTATCACCATTCACTGTGGAAATGGATAGCCATTTATAATTCATAGGGCGGCAAGTCCCCAAGTTAATTTCGCCCTGGGCTCTGTTTATTTCTGCTTTGTACTTTGTTTTAAGTCAGTTGTTGACAACTCTTGAGCATGTCAAACTATCACCACTAATAATTGCTTAAGGAGACGGAACTTTCGCAAATGTTGGTTCCAGTGCGAAAATACGTTCTGTTCGCCCTATCTAGAACTCTGTCTGATGAATTTTTGATTCCTCTCTCTCTTTTATTCTCAACAGAGATTCCGCTGTAATTCAAAGCAATAGCTCTGAGTGAAAGAATAAAAAAGAATAATGTAGCATTATCCTCAGAACACGGTCTCTTTTAATGTGCGGTGGGAAATTTGTCGAGCGTGGCTCTCTCTCTCTCTCTCTTTTTCATTGACCAAAGAGCAAAGGCAGGTGGATCTAATATGCAAGCTGCACCCGTGCACGAACGCAGCCTTCGGCAGTACCTATTTCTGTGGGTCAATGTCACTACTTCTTTTCTGATCGCGACAGTCACTCAACGCACCCGGTTGCTTGATTAGTCCCAATTAGACAGCCTGTCACTTTTCCTGGGACGCTTCCCGTCTGAATCGGACGCGTGTGATTGCTCTAGGCTTGGGGGATTATTTTGAATGCGCAGGGAAAACAAAAGAACCGAACGAAGACCTGACAACGTGATCTCACGCATACTTCCGAGACGACTGCGAAAAGAGCATATCATTCCTCTCTCCGAATGTCTCCTCGGGGTTCATCCTTCTTCTCACAAACACTGCCTTCCCACGTCAACTTGTCTCCCTCAGCGCTCAGAAAGTATACAGTGAACTCGTTGTGTGATTCGACAAACTCTAATTGTTTAGGAAGGTAGATTTGGTGATGGGTATGAATAATTGATCAAACGGATTCATAATCATTACGATTTTTAATCAACTTATTGATATAAAATATGTAAAACCTTGCAAAGTGCAAAATGGTGAGCCACAGCAACAGCCAGCGACGAATCGCTGTCAACACTGTTTACTCAATAAGGTTAGGAGTTTGTTTAGCTTGTTTTATTTTCAAATTTATCTTACTGCTTTTGTACACCCGTGTTGACTTTAAAATGAAGTTTTCCAGCTCTGGCTGTTTTTATTCTCCTCCGTGAGCTCAGAATAGCGGACTCAAAAGCGCAGTGTGTTCTTGCGAGTAGCTGAGGTTAGCTTTTATGTTACTATCTGCAGGGGAGCAAACAGTAACGCTACAGCAAAAACAAGTCGCACGGTCTTTAGATTTAATTCTGTTAAATATTCATGAGGATTTCATTCAGTGATACGTCAAAGGGTGTTTGTCTATTAGTGTGAGGAGGCAAATATTTAAAACAACGAAAAGTTTTTTAAATTTAGAAGTGAATGTTCAGTGTCATACTAAATACACTGGCTTTTGGAAAAAGGTAAGAATACAAAATACAAAGCAAACTAGTTTGTACAGATCTGCTAACTATTATAAAAAAGGTTTCACTGTTTTTATGATTCGTTTGACTCGATTAGCTCTCATATCCATAGCCAAACCTAAATTTGTAAATAATACCTGGTTGTAGGCTACTACCCGTAGTATACACTCTGCTGTATATTAGTCATATTTTAAGGGGAATCACTTTTAGGGCTTTTTTATGATGGGAAAGGCTGCCCCCACATTCCCCTGTCTGAACCGCCCTGGGGAGACAGGACAAGACGGCATGTTTTGGTCCTTATAATTGCCATCTATGCCAACGTGTGCACACAGTAATTATATAAAAAACTCACTGAACCCAACTTATACCTTGGAGGCAAAACAACACACTCCTTTGGGACAAAATCTAAAGCTTTGTATTTTAGGGAGGCCTGTGATGTAAAAACAGGACTTGTAGTATAGGCCATCGTAGGCTTATTAATGCTACAGTGGGTTGATAAAAGTAACATGGCTATGTTACGTAAAGATTATAGGAGATATTATAAATAAAATAAACACAGGAACATATTGCTAAATATTTATCAGGCCCTTAGAAAACTAAATCACAATATTATATTACATTTACGCATTTGACAGATGCTTTTATTCAAAGCAACTTACACACTGCAAAAAATGATTTTCAAGAAAAAAATTCTTAGTATTTTTGTCTTGTTTCCAGTAAAAATATCTTAAATTCTTAAATTAAGATGCTTTTTCTTGATGAGCAAAACAACCCGAGAAAATAAGTCTAGTTTTTAGACCAAAAATGTCAAATTTAAGTTTTTTTTTTGCATAAAACAAGCAAAAAAATCTGCCAATGGGGTAAGCAAATTTTTCTGGAATTTAGTGTTTAAGATTTTTTGCTTACCCTATTGGCAGATGTTTTTGCTTGTTTTATGCAGAAAATCACTTAAATTTGATATTTTTGGTCTAAAAACTAGACTTATTTTTTTGGGTCATTTTGCTCATCAAAAAATTGTATTTAAGATTTCTTTGATATTTTACTTTTTTTTGTATTTTTTTTCTTGAAAATAATTTTATGCTGTGTATATATAAAGAGGCAAAATTATCTGCCAAATGGGATGAGACAATTTAGCTTGAATTAAGTGTTTAAAAAAAAGAAAACTTATTCCAAGATTTTTTTTCTCACCCCATTTGTAGATTTTTTGCTTGTTTTAAGCACAAATTCACATAGTTTTTAACTAAAAACTACTTATATTCTAAGGTCATTTTGCTCATCAAGAAAAAGCATTTTAATTTAAGGTTTTTTTTAGATATTTCTACTGAAAACAAGACAAAATACTAAGTAAGAAAGTCATTTTTTGGCAGTGCAATATGTATGTTGGATCAAACCCATGCCCTTTTGCACTGCTAACGCAACGCTATACCAACTCAGCTAAAGGATCGCTATATTACAGGTCCTGTTATGTTTAAGGTCATGAAAATATAGTGCGGTACAGCCTACACAATTGCCCCAATGGGAAGGCAAATAAAACCACAATCGCACAGCACTTTGGTCCAAGAAAATTTCCATAAAATTGGTGAACACAGATACGTCCCATAAATGTTCTGGGATCGCTCCCGTAAAGGGGACCTGGTAACATTGCCGTAACATACACGGAAAGCATTGTGTGTAAACAAGACGCAGAAACAATGCTGTAAGGGGCGTGCTGTAGTGAGGATGCGCATGTTATTGAAGTTACGAGAAGTTATTACCTGAAGTTACGATTCAGCTCTTTGACACAGGCATTTAAACGCTGATCAACATTCATGACGAGATATGTCGGCAAACTGGACCGAAGCAAAGATCAGGGAGTTCGTCACTATCCGCGCTGAAGCTGAGATCATACCATGTGCGTGCTATCTCGAGAGCGAAATCACGGATAATTAGCAAACTTCAGATGCTGTGGAAAAAAACTACCAAGTGCAGGACTTTAAATACATCACGTGTCTATACAGGATTTTTACGGTATGTGTGTGAAAGCACGCACAGATATCGTAAAAAATCATTGGGGGTGTGAGTAAACTATGGATGCAATGATTAATCGTGCAAATGTGCGTTTTCTCAATGAATGAATTTTAATGAATTACAGTAAAATCCCGGCACACCCCAAAACCAGGGGGCGCTCTTGTGCAGAAACTCTCTTTGTGCCACAGAAGAAGTAGCATTACAAACGCTATTCCAGGAAATGTCTTTAGGAATATTTATATCGCCGTTCTTCAAATTGTTTCAGGTATTTTCATGATAATAAAGAATATTTTGAATGATTGTGTTTGACGAGTGTTGCTTTTTTAAATGCACGTTTTAAACAGCTCCAACTTATAATGATTTTAGATTGATAAGGACTTCCTACTGACCAAATGCAGTACACGCACAATCTGTGTATGAAACACAGAATCGATTCAAAACACGTGATTAATCGTTGCAGCCCTAGAATGAACTAAAAATCAAACGATCCCGGACGCATTATCCAAATATTTTCTGTAATCGCTGTGTGAAAAGGACTTAAGTCTATCCATTTTATCTTAGGCTTTTAAATTGAATTGGTGGCTTTAAAATATTCAGTATTACAAAAGAAATAAATGATTACTAAAAGCCCAAGTGTTAAGATCACTATTGCATTGAAATATTTATATATTGTTGTAACATTTTTATTTTAAGTTGTTGATTTAATGTCTGTCCTGCTGTTAAAATTACAGCCTTCAGAATAACTAGAGAAAGCACAAACAACATGCCATTAGACTGTGAATTACTAGCTATGTTAATGTGTGTAAGTAAAACACATCACACTGTTTCCAATTAATATGTCTTGCTGTGCGCACCTCAGTCAGCAGTAGCTCACTTGTGCTATTAGTGGATTAATACCTGCGCTCTATAGCATCACAGTCATCTACACATGGGTTAATTAAACATTTACATACAAACACTCAGCAATCTTTTGTCCTCTGCAGATTATACAATCTATATTCACTTTTATCTGAACCAAAAGGGGGGCATATGTTTGCTTCTAATTGGCACCATGCTGACTTGTTAAAGTGCATTGTGGAGAGGATGAGGAGGGCGACATCTAAATTCACACCCTGTAGTTAACAAGCGCAGGACAATGTAACTCAGGCGCTGTTACATATTGACTGCATTTAAAACACTAATGTAAAAATGTACAAAACATGTTTTTCAGTATTGAACTTCTTTTGAGTAAATTGATACAATACTCACTAAAGCTTAAAGCAATACTATTGCACCGAAACACTGCTAAGACAGCACATCGATGTCTAATTGGTATCTATGTCTCATGCACATAAACCAATAATAAACTGTAGTTTATACAATAATATGACTGAACACAAATGGTGTAAAGAAAGCATTCTGAGTGAATGACAAAAACAGTACAGCATCTAAGAAAGGTGAGATAATCATTATCAAACTATATTAGAAATGATTCCTTTTTCAATAACTTTTTATAGTAAAAGGTTACAAAAGATATTTAGATTATCCCGGACGAGCCCCCAGAACTGTATGATATTTTTTTCTGCAGAATACTTTTAACAGCTTTCTCGATATGCAGCAATGCAGTTTCCTTACATTATATATACCTCAGCCTTAAAGGAATAGTCTACTCATTTTCAATATTAAAATATGTTATTACCTTAACTAAGAATTGTTGATACATCCCTCTATCATCTGTGTGCGTTCACGTAAGCGCTGGAGCGCGCTGCGACGCTTCGATAGCATTTAGCTTAGCCCCATTCATTCAATGGTACCATTTAGAGATAAAGCTAGAAGTGACCAAACACATCAACGTTTTTCCTATTTAAGACGAGTAGTTATACGAGCAAGTTTGGTGGTACAAAATAAAACGTAGCGCTTTTCTAAGCGGATTTAAAAGAGGAGCTATATTGTATGGCGTAATAGCACTTTTGGGAGTACTTTGACCCGGCGCAGTAACACCCTCCCTCTCCCATTATGAGAGGGAGAAGGGGAGCGGACTTTTCAGGCGAGTCGAAGTACTCCCAAAAGTGCCACCACGCCACGAAATATAGCTCCTCCTCTAAATCCGCTTAGAAAAGCGCTACGTTTTATTTTGTACCACCAAACTTGCTCGTATAACTACTCGTCTTAAATAGGAAAAACGTTGATGTGTTTGGTCACTTCTAACTTTATCTCTAAATGGTAGCATTGAATGAACGTGGCTAAGCTAAATGCTATCGAAGCGTCGCAGCGCGCTCCAGCGCTTACATGCACGCACACAGATGATAGAGGGATGTATCAACAATTCTTAGTTAAGGTAATAACATATTTTAATATTGAAAATGAGTAGACTATTCCTTTAATAATGATGTAAATAGTGTTAGAGAAATCAGAAATTTAAAAAAATTTAATGGCATAACTAAATGAATCAGAACTCAAAAAAGCAAACCTGACAAACGTTACATAATGAACGATGCCAACCTTAAATGGTGCAGCGTTCTGTAGTGGTAGAAGTTAACATACATTTTATATTATTTATTTTTAACCTGTTAAGTCTTATGATGATATCTTTATGATGCTGGGAATGACTATGCTTTGCGCTTTTGGCTCTCGTGAGAGCTCCGGTGCCAAGAGGCAGAACAGCACTTCCATATCAAACCTGTTATATCCCAAAGGATTTGGTGTGGAATTGGGTTTACATGTATTGTTTTGAAAATGAGCGGGATTTTGGCCATTAGCAAAATCTTTTATCTTTTTGTCTCCAGTGATTGGAATCTGATGTGAGATATAATTTGCAGAAAGCACCGCAGAAAAAATCTGATTTCAGTCGATGGTGATCTGTATAGTTTTGTATAGCAGTATATGATAAAATTAAACAGGTAATATCCAAATGGACAACTCGTGTTTTACAGTTAAAAAGTCCTCCAATAGGGGGACACAATACAAACAAGTCCCAAAAGAAAAATTATGAAGAATGTAGGATTAAATCTGTTCAGTCTCTCTCAAGTAAAAAGTTACTGTATATAACCACACTTCATATTTTAATTGTTATTATCAATCACTCTTTTTTCAGCTATTGGTTAAGACAACACAGCACTTCTAGACTTTATCATTCTGTCAATCACAAAGATAAATAAATGAACCTATACTTAGTGTTAAACAACAATAATAAAAACAAATATGACACGGTATACCTAAAATCATACACATACCAAGAATACATTATATACTTTGTATGTGAAATCAAACTTAAATCTAAATTAGAGGCATTTATTTAAAGTGATTAAATAAATGAACTTCACATAAAGCTATGGGACAGGAACATATTTGAAGAATAGGACCAAAATAAGTATTCTGGACGAAACCCACTTTAGAAAGACATACATAAAGAATCACTGTACAGACACAAGCACAGCCAGTCCTCCCAGATGTCTTTATATCTTTGCCAAGCATTCGTGCCTAGGGTAAGATTCACACTTTATTCAAATCCTGAAGGGCTGTTATTGTGTACCAACAGCAGTGTCTTTCCCACAAACATGTGGCATCAGTAAACAACACGTTTAAGCCTAGAACAATGTGTGTCCCTTATGACTAAAATTATTTATGAAATCAAACACAATCCAGCTGCCTGCCACTCGGGACTTTCTTTCCAAATCACATTTCACATGTTCGTGACTATTATTTTCTCCAGTTTTCATAAACATTGAAATGTTACAGTGGTTTATATCAGACCATTTAGACAAAATGCCCACAAGATCCCTTAGATCCAAAGTATATGGTGCAAGTCAATGGTATTGCTTAGCATACCTTTTCTGACACCCAAATCAAAGAGTTTAGTAAGCTTTGTGCTATAAACAAAAACGAAATTAAATTTAAGATATACAATTTACTTATACATTGAAAAAATGTTAGGTTGTACTTTACACTTCTGACGTACGCTGTTTAAATGTTGGGTTGTACTTTACACCTCTGACATACACTGTAAAAAAATTTGGGTTGGACTTTACACCTCTGATATATGCTGTTAAAATGTTGGGTTGTACTTTACATCTCTGATATACACTGTTAAAATGTTGGGTTGTACTTTACACCTCTGATATACACTGTTACAATGTTGGGTTGTACTTTACACCTCTGATATATGCTGTTAAAATGTTGGGTTGTACTTAACACCTCTGATATACGCTCTAAAAATGTTAGGTTGTACTTTACACCTCTGACATACACTGTAAAAATGTTGGGTTGAACTTTACGCCTCTGACATTCGCTGTAAAAAATGTTGGGTTGTACTTTACACCTCTGACATACGCTGTAAAAATGTTGGGTTGTACTGTACACCTCTTTACGGCTGTTGGGTTGAACTTTACGCCTCTGACATTCGCTGTAAAAAATGTTGGGTTGTACTTTACACCTCTGACATACGCTGTTAAAATGTAGGGTTGTACTTTACGGCTCTGACATACGCTGTTAAAATGTAGGGTTGTACTTTACACCTCTGATATATGCTGTAAAAATGTTGGGTTGGTTGTACTTTACACCTCTGACATACGCTGTTAAAATGTTGGGTTGTACTTTACACTTCTGATATACGCTGTAAAAATGTTAGGTTGTGCTTTACACCTCTGATATATGCTGTTAAAATGTTGGGTTGTATTTACACATCTGACATACACTGCAAAAAATGTTGGGTTGTACAGTACTTTACTCCTCTGACATACGCTGTAAAAAAAGTTTGATTGGACTTTACGCCTCTGACATACGCTGTAAAAATGTTGGGTTGTACTTTACGCCTCTGACATACACTGTAAAAATGTTGAGATGTACTTTACACCTCTGACATATGCTGTAAAAATGTTGGGTTGCACTTTACACCTCTGACATACCCTGTTAAAATGTTGGGTTGCACTTTACACCTCTGATATATGCTGTAAAAAATGTTGGGTTGTACTTTACACCTCTGATGTATGCTGTTAAAAATGTTGGGTTGAACTTTAAACCTCTGACATACGCTGTAAAAATTGTTGGGTTGTATTTACAGTTCTGACATAAGCTGTAACAAATGTTGGGTTGTACTTTACACCTCTGACATACGCTGTAGAAATGTTGGGTTGGGTTTTACTTTACACCTCTGACATACCCTGTAAAAATAGTTGGGTTGTACTTTACACCTCTGATATACGCTGTTAAAATTACACCTCTGACATACGCTGCAAAAAATTTTGGGTTGTACTTTACACCTCTGACATATGCTGTAAAAAAAATGTTTGATTGGACTTCACGCCTCTGACATACGGTGTAAAAATGTTGGGTTGTACTTTACACCTCTGATATACGCTGTAAAAAATTTGGGTTGTACTTTATACCTCTGATATACGCTGTAAAAATGTTAGGTTGTACTTTACACCTCTGATATACGCTGTAAAAACATTTGGGTTGTACTTTACACCTCTGATATACGCTGTAAAAAATTTTTTGATTGGACTTCACGCCTCTGACATACACTGTAAAAATGTTGGGTTGTACTTTACGCCTCTGACACATGCTGTTAAAAATGTTGGGTTGAACTTTAAACCTCTGACATACGCTGTAAAAATTGTTGGGTTGTATTTACAGTTCTGACATAAGCTGTAACAAATGTTGGGTTGTACTTTACACCTCTGACATACCCTGTAAAAATGTTGGGTTGAGTTTTACTTTACACCTCTGACATACCCTGTAAAAATAGTTGGGTTTTACTTTACAGCTCTGATATACGCTGTTAAAATGTTGGGTTGTACTTTACACCTCTGACATACGCTGTAAAAATGTTGGGTTGTACTGTACACCTCTAATATACGCTGTTAAAATGTTGGGTTGTAATTTACACCTCTAACATACGCTGTAAAAATGTTGGGTTGTACTTTACACCTCTGACATACGCTGTTAAAATGCTGGGTTTTACTTTACACCTCTGATATACACTGTAAAATTGTTGGGTTGTACTTTACACCTTTGACATACGCTGTAAAAACTGTTGGGTTGTACTTTACATTTTTGACATACGTTGTAAAAAAGGTTGGGTTTTACTTTACACCTCTGACCTACACTATTTTCGCAGCACAGTGAATCTGCAGATCGAGGCTTAAGAAACACCTGCCCAGAGTTGATAGGCCACAACAACAAATGAAGACATTGTAGTTGGCAAACACCTAATTGGAACACATGTAGCTCTTTCAAGTCTTGTTACTGAGCCTCAGCGTGGCTTGTGCAGACTAAAGTTTAAAGGCCTGAATAATTTAACCTGTGGGACGGCTGGACCTGCTTCACCCTGCACATCTGATCTCGCAGGGCTTGTGTCAGTGCAGCCCGCAGGCTCCCAGGGTATTTTCATGTAGTTAGCAGCTGCTACAGATGGTATGTGCACTTCGTAATCCACTTTCACAGCACTGTGGCATCACAGAGCAATTCCCTTGTTTCCAAAATATGGAAAACACTTATTTGACAGAAAACAAGAAATGAAAAAGCAGAAATATATGTTTTGGGGGGATGTTTATCAGAGCTCTTCATTATATCTTTAGATTTTAAGGGAGCTGATCTTGGTAGGTCTTGGTCCATCAACTTTGGTGTGTTGGTTTCTGTGGATTCTGGTTGATTTCATCAGTTGTAGGTGAAACTGAGATATGAGAGAAAATGATCCCTTTTGGACAATTTGACAAAAATCTTGTCTAGTCTGCTATATAACATAATGTTAGTTTAACTTAACTGTTATCTTGGCTGCCGCTCATGTCTTCACATAGTGAATGACTTCATTAAAGCTGCTTGGCCCTTTAAATAATTTGTTCATTTTGAAGGCAGCACTAAAACAAACCATATGGTATTGTTAGCACTTGGAAAGCAGGAGGGAGCTGTGACAAAAGAAGATTAATAGGATTTAAAGACATATCATCCAGGTTGTTTATCCATGTGTTGTTTACTGTGTCTATCAGTGGTAGAAAGATGATAGGAGGGGTAAACTCCCCAGAGAACACATGACGGTACACTGACTAATTCATCTTCCTCCTCAGCCTGGAAAACAGGTTAAACATACCCGCATAAACAAATCTTCCAGTCCTGTAAATATGATTACAAAACCCAACACACTAAATAAAATGCCACTATAAATATTTATTATCCACTAGAACTATTTATTTTTATTAGTATTATTAAAACATTATATTATTTTTATATTATATTAATTTTTTGTGATTTTCACAAGTTTCACAAAATGCCTTCCAGGAAATGTTCTTCTATAAATATATAAACATACAAATATATAAAATGAAAGAACAGACCCTCTGCTTTCAAACAAACAAACAAACCAAACAGGAAAAAACTTTCATCTATTAATTTGTTCTCTTTTTATAACCTCTTAAATTCAAAACGATTATCAAAACATGCAGAGTTTAAAATTAATTAAATTAATTTTTTGTCTAATTTTTATTGCTTTTTATAAATTGGGTAAGATCTAGCCATCTAGTGGATAATAGCGGAATTACAAATTACGGTAAAAACTTGTCAGGAAAGTGTCATTGGCAGGGAAATGTTTTCTCTTAATTGACGAGATAACTCGTCAATGGCGGGGAAAGAGTTAAAAATAATTTTTGAGTCTCATAATTAAAAAAATAATAATGTGACAGTATTTTTTTCATGCTTTTAAACAGCTTGATAACTTAACAGATTAATAGAACAACAATCTACTGCTTTAGGAAGGAACCTCTATTAATAAAACAGAGGCATGCAAACTCCATAAATCATGGGATGAAGATGAATATGGGAGCATGGCTAAATTAAATGGTATTTAGCCCTGTGCTATGAACAGTCAAAGACCTGCAAAGCAGACATAGATAACTTAGAGGGACCAGTATCCCAGAAGCCTCTGGGCTCTCCACTACAAGAGGTCAAAACTCTTGATGATCTGCCTTAATACAAGGCCAAACATAGCGCATAATAGTACAAAAAGTCATGCGTCATATCATGCACATTATTTTTCACCTGATTCGCAAGAATGGGGATTAGAGACAGTATTCCTTTAGGATGGGGGGGGGGGCTGGTAAAGGGACCTCTAAGCTGCTGTCACACTTTGCTTAATTATGATTAATGATGTATCTAGAAAGATTTTCTCTCCGGTGAGTTTAAATTCTTCAATTCTTGTTAGGAGGGAGTGCAACGTTTTAGCCTACGTGTTGTTTGATTGTAATCCTTTATGTAAATGCCTGGAAAACAAGAGAAAATGTATCACGCCGCTAAGCATCCTTTCATTTCTTTAATTAATTTATTTAATAATTAATCAAACAAAACTGACAACGTAATTTCTATCTTATAGTTGGCTTAGAAAATACACCCAAAATAAGCTGCCATATACAGTGTGGAAAAAAAGTATTTGAACACCCTGCTATTTTGCAAGTTCTTCCACTTGAAAATCATGGAGGGGTCTGAAATTGTCATCGTAGATGCATGTCCACTGTGAGAGACATAATAATCACAATGTAAGATTTTTTAACTATTTTTTTGTATGATACAGCTGCAAATAAGTATTTGAACACCTGAGAAAGTCAATGTTAATATTTGGTACAGTAGCCTTTGTTTGCAATTACAGAGGTCAAACGTTTCCTGTAGTTTTTTACCAGGTTTGCACACAGGGATTTTGGCCCACTCCTCCACACAGATCTTCTCTAGATCAGTCAGGTTTCTGGCCTGTCGCTGGGAAACACACACAGTTTGAGCTCCCTCCAAAGATTCTCTATTGGGATAGGGTCTGGAGACTGGCTAGGCCACACCAGAACCTTGATATGCTTCTTACAGAGCAACTCCTTGGTTATCCTGGCTGTGTGCTTCGGGTCATTGTCATGTTGGAAGACCCAGCCTCGACCCATCTTCAATCCTCTAACTGAGGAAAGTTCCCCAAATACATGGCCCCAGTCATCCTCTCCTTAATACAGTGCAGTCGCCCTGTCCAATGTGCAGAAAAACACCCCCAAAGCATGATGCTACCACCCCCATGCTCCCCCACTCATCATTCTTCTTCCTCCAAACAAGTTTAGTGGAATTATGACCAAAAAGTTCTATTTTGGTCTCATCTGACCACATGACTTTCTCCCGTGACTCCTCTGGATCATCCAAATGGTTATTGGCAAACTAAAGACGGGCCTGGACATGTGCTGGTTTAAGCAGGGAAACCTTCCGTGCCATGCATGATATCAAACCATGATGTCTTAGTGTATTACCAACAGTAACCTTGGAGACGGTGGTCCCAGCTCTTTTCAAGTCATTTACCAGCTCCTCCCGTGTAGTTTCTCACCTTTAGAGACCCCACGAGGTGAGATCTTGCATGGAGCCCCAGTCAGAAGGAGATTGACATTCATGTTTAGCTTCTTCCATTTTCTAATGATTGCTCCAACAGTGGACCTGTTTTCACCAAGCTGCTTGGCAATTCCCCGTAGCCCTTTCCAGCCTTGTGGAGGTGTACAATTTTGAATCTAGTGTCTTTGGACAGCTCTTTGGTCTTGGCCATGTTAGTAGTTGGATTCTTACTGATTGTATAGGGTGGACAGGTGTCTTTATGCAGCTAACAACCTCAAACAGGTGCATCTAATTTAGGATAATAAATGGAGTGGAGGTGGACATTTTAAAGGCAGACCAACAGCTCTTTGAGGGTCAGAATTCAAGCTGATAGACAGGTGTTTCTGGATTTTTCCCTAAATTATTTTATAGATAGATAGATAGATAGATAGATAGATAGATAGATAGATAGATAGATAGATAGATAGATAGACAGACAGACAGACAGACAGACAGACAGACAGACAGACAGACAGACAGACAGACAGACAGACAGACGGACAGACGAATTTAATTGATGCTCCACTGTTGGGGTCCGGTGAGGTGGGGGTGGGATTCTCTTTAACCCCAAAGCCAGATTGTTAATGGTGTTTATGATCGTGCCATGACAGCTGTGAAGGGCAGAGATGGCAGGGGATGCATTCAGGGCTTATTTCCTCTGTCTGAATGCATTATGGGATTGTTAATGACCCCACACTATAATATAAAGACTCAGCACTTGGACTCATGGGTCATCATCGATCTAACTGACTGTGTTATGTCCACAAATACGCTTATAATTGATAATACTGATTAGTGTTATGCTCCCTGTTCGTGCTAAACATTTTTATGTTGTTCGTAATTATTTTGTATTTATTTTGTATTTACTTAAAATTTTGCTAAAAGGAAAAGCTTAATCACAAGATCAGATGAAATCAACCTCTATCCAGTAAAATCTACTGAAAACAAAGTCCCTGAAATGCTCGCCCTCAAAAGAAAACCTAAACTCCTGCATCGTGTCACTTCAAACATCAGACAATCTGACGACTAACAACGAGAGGCTTATAAGGTTTAGACAGGTTTTCCTCAGAGGTGAACAACACAGAGGAACCGTCCTTCCTCTCTCCCCTCTGCTTTATAGCCAACAATAAAATATTTTAGTGCTAAATAAATTGGGATCGCTTTGAATTGCCAGTCCTATATATATGTCAGCGAAGACATACTGTTATTTTTTAGCAACCGCGAACCCATGGTTTATCATAACGCGTGCAGCGTGACAGTGGACCGGTACACATCATTGGCTTTCTTGCTTAGTTAGATGGTGAAGGTCAGAGTTCCTAAGGCTTTTATGGCTGTTTAACTTTGGGGAATTATCACATGCGAAGAGACGTGCTGATTTACGGCCCACAGAGAGAGGGTTTCCAGACTCGAACTGTGACCCTGTGCATATCTACACAGAGCATCATTAGCTGGTATTAATATTTAATAGGTTCATCTGTAAAACGCTCGGGATGCTTTTGCAACCAAATAAGTAGGAAAGCCACTGATTGGGGTATTACGTTACTCCCCTCTTGTTATACAAAACCCGCCTCCCTCCTGACTGAGCTTGTATGGTTATTTAAATCTTTCTCCAATAAAATGTTAGGGGAGTCGTCTGCTAAAAAAACGCAAGGTGACATTGAAACGCCATTTGTTAATTAGTGTTTTGCTGATTGGGACAGATTTTTTTGCTGATGGGCAATGGCCCGGCTCTATTTCTGTACAGTTATCAGCTTGCAGTCTTCAGAGGCCAATCTGAGGCCTGTCAAACCCATACTGGAGGTGCGTCATGATGTACCAAAGGGAAATGTCTTACTAAGCAACCTATATAACGCATAATTTCTATATGCATAATTATAGGCCTTTGTGGAGCTATCCTCAAAATATCAATTTTTGCTGAGTATTACGAAACATTCGAAAGTAAAACTTTTGCTAAACACTCAACAATACTGGAAAGAAAATATAGCTGGAAGGGGATGCAGGAAGGTGTATAGCCAGTCTGATCTCACCAGAAATCGTACACATTTTACGAGTTGGCTAATTTGTATAAATTTATACGAAGTTAATCATGCAAAATCGTACAATTCTCATGAAAAAACAACAACAACAAAACCGAACCCGTATCCCCGCACCTAACCCCAACGTCACAGGGGTCAAGGCAAATCATACCAAAACTTACGAATGTGGTCGTATGAATTAATACGAATTAGCCAACTCGTAGAATAAGTGTGAATTGTCGTGAGATAGCGTTGGTATAGCTGTGTAACTGAATTGTTGCATCATTTGAAATACTGCCGGGTACAACATAGTAAACAAAATATTATTTAATTATCGAAATGTTTGATTGGTTTTGCCACTTTTCAGATGCATCCGAATTCTCTCATGTCGACACAGACAACACAATCTGCATAATTTACATTAGTTGCTTAAAAATGCCATGCTCGGAGTGAAAGAGTAAAGGAGTTTGTTTTTTCATGTTTGTGCCTATTAGCCACAAATTAATTAATCCGCTCTCCCAGAACCCAATTAGGCCACCAGCTATATTAATACATAACAGTTTTTCCAGTATTGAAATATGCCATTATTTTCACAAACATCTCCATATTTGCAGCAACAGTGGTTGTACCTCTCGACCTGAATTTCGTTTATTTATTTACTTATTTGTTTTCAGGTTATTTATTTTTATTTGGAGAGGAAGGTGTGCGCTATCTTCCAAATGGGAAAGATTTTGTTTGCCTGAGTTTTGTACATACTCTGTATGAAATTTAGTTCAGCCTGCAGACTCTCTGTTCAACCACTAGGGGGAGAGTTGTTCCCTTTTAGTGTAAAGCAGTGTGCTTAACCAGGGGGCCGGGGGCAAATAAAGGGTCTTAACAAACTTCCACAGGGCAGTGGTTCTCATACTGGGGGACGGGCCCTCCTTGGGGGACGAGATGGTGCCTGGGGGGCCCTGTTTTATGGCATTTTATAAAATGCATTCATTTATTATAAATTCTGTGTAATTAAAGCTCAGAAAAATAAGGCTAGTAAGCAACAGCACTACATTGTATAATTAAATAGGTTTTGTATAATTAAATAGGTTTTGTTTGATTCAAATTCTTAGTTTGAGATTTTTTATGGGGGCAAAAAGTTTGCAAACCACTGCCTCAAGGTGACTTAAAATTATTTAAAATATGTCACAAATCAAGTTATACCTTACTGTTTGGGTATTTTATAATGAATATACATCTTTCTACACTTTTGTCATTTTTAAGTTACTTTATGGGACAATTTATAAGATTTTTTTAAGATGTAAAATAAATCTTTGGTGCCTTCAGAGTACGTATGGAAAGTTTTAGCTCAAAATACCCCACATATAATTTATTTAGGGCTGTCAAAAGATTAATTGCGATTAATTGCATACAAAATAAAAGTCTTTTGCATAATTTATGTGTGTGCACTGTATGTAATTATTTTCTATATATAAATACACACACATTAATGTTTGTATTTAAGAAACATTTACATGTATATTTATATATATTTTGATATATTTTATATTATAAATATAAATAAAAAATATATCTAAATAATTTTTTTCTTAAATTCATACATGTATGTGTGTATGTATATACACATAATATATATACACACACACACACACACACACACATATATTATGCAAACTCTTTATTTTGTACGTGATTAATTGCGATTAATCTTTTGACAGCCCTAATTTTATTATAACATGTTTAAATCACCACTTTGTAGTTGTGAGCAAAAATGTGCCGTTTTTGGGTGTGTCCTTTAAAATGCAAATTAGCTTATCTGCACTAAATGGCAGTGCCGTGGTTGGATAGTGCAGATTAAGGGGTAGTATTATCCCCTTGTGACATCACAGGGGGATACAAATTTCAAGACCTATTTTTTCACATGCTTGCAGAGAATGGTTTACCAAAACTAAGTTACTGGGTTGATCTTTTTCACATTTTCTATGTTGATAGAAGCACTAGGGAACATGGAAAAAGTCAGATTTTCATTATGTGTTGCCTTTAACTTTTAACATTAAGTTTAAAACTTTTTTATTTATTTATGTTAACTTATCACGAGCCAAAACTTAAAATAGTAGGTTGAATTGACTTGCAAGCATTTTTTTTACAATGTAGGTAAGCCAAGCGCTAGAACATTTTATTGGGCAGAAATTGTGAGTCGGGGGGCCTTCAAATATTGTTGTGAACAAGTCAGAAAGGTAAGAATTGGTGTAAATCATCTCCACATCACTTCATACTTAAGATAAACCTGAAACACATATGTCTCAAAAACTATATGAAAAATACTGGATAGTATCTTACAAACTAAACTCGAGTGAAGTTCCCCAGCAACAGCATTCATGAGTAAACTTAGCTGCTTCATTTTTTCCCTGGGCTCTTTTATGTTTCTTTTGAATTGCCACATTTTTCTCTCCATCCATCATGATGTTTTAAAATACTTCAGCTCTTTCTCTGGGGCACTGTTTGTTTTGTTGTTTGTAAACATGACGGAAGAGATGTGCTTTTCTAAAGCCGTATGTTAAAGAGGCACCATGAAGGAGAATATACACAAGGTTGCCATGGCGCCCATTGATGTGCAAATGTCTTCATTTAAATATTTTTAAGAGGATCAGGTCAGATTACGCCAAAGTTTGACAGAGATAATTCGATGGCTTGTGTAACAGCTTTGTTCGCGAGGACGATCATTCATGGCACGTCAAACTACCTCAACAGTCCCTATATTTAATTAAGTTTACGTTGAGAAATGGAGTCTGATGAGTATCCCTGAATTAAGTCCACAATGAGGATATGTAATCTTGGCAACACTTTGCAAATGAGATCACATTGCTAATCTGTCTTACTTTAAACTTGTAAAATGTAAATAAATAGATTAAAACAATGTTTGTATTTGTTATGACCCAAAAATGCAATTCACCATGTTTTAAATAAAAAAATATGATTGGGTACTGTTTTTTAATAATCTCCATTTAAAATTGCACTTGTTAGATAGTTTAAACTGAAACTCGCAAATCGTGATGTGTAGCCATGCTGGCTCACTCCATGCATTCATATTTGCTCTCAAACTCGCATTATGTGCAAACAAGGCATGGAGACCCCCTAGTATTCGGGACAAGCCGGGAGTGTTTAAATATTTATGCCTGAACGTCTTGAGGCCCGCTGTTAGTTGTGAGATGTTTCACTTTCTCCAACTGTCACAAGTACTGCGGCGACCATTAACGGGGCCGACAGAGACCCCTGGGTCAAACATTTTGAGGCGACAAAAGGCCCTGATGGAATCACTCGGCGAGACCCAAATTACTTCTGTGTCATTGCTGAACAATATTTCCCCCCCGAAAGCACTCCGCCCTCTGTTAATGCCGTGACCCTTTCCACTGCATATGGAAATGATTATTTGTATATTGCACTAGGGGACGGAGATACCGAGGGGTTCGTGGACAATGTTGCGGCCGATGTCGGGACCTGACGGGGAAGATCGCTCACCTCCCCCTGTTTTGTTGCGCTTTGTGAGGAGCGTTGATAAAAACAGGTTGTGAATGAAGACGGGGAGTTGGGGACAAATGCGGTAGGGTGGAGCGCTGAATTCGGATATCCAAACATACAAGACCTCACAGAGCATTACGAAGGCGAGGAGAGCAAAGTTGGTGGGCAAAGTGTTTTTCATTGGTGGAAAAGGCTGCGGATAGCCTAATTGAAAAACACTTTAAATAAATATAAAAAGTTGCAAGCTCCTGTTTCCCAACTCGGCATTGCCCTTACAAAAATTTACGAGAATTTTTGTGGTAAAAGTGTAGTAACCATGTTTTTTGATTTATTGATTACTATTAGCAAAATATTTGTCAAAACAATGGTTATTTTGTGGTAACCATGCTGTTGTTTTTTAACTGTAGTAAAACCATGGTAAATTTTCTTGCAAGGCTAAGGTTTGAGTTGTTTGTGACTAAGGTGACATTGGAGTGAAAAAAACTCTAAAGTTTAGTTTCATGTGCTCACGTGAAACTTTTGCATGTTCACGTGAAACTTTCATGTGCTCACGTGAAACCTTCATGTGCAGAATATGTTTTTAAGTTTAGGTTTGCATGCTCACGTGAAACTTTCATGTGCTCAAGCGAAACCTTCATGTGCAGAAATTTTTTTAAACGTTTAGTTTTGCGTGCACACGTGAAACTGTCGCGTGCGCACGTGAAACTGTCGCATGTGCACGTAAAACATTTGCGTGCGCACATGAAACTTTCGCTTACACATGGGCACGCAATAGTTTCATGCATGCACGCACGCGAAACCAAACGCGATAGTTTCACGTGCGCACTTGATAGTTTCACGTGCGCACACGAAATTAAACTTTATTTAATATTTTTTCCATGTCCCCTTAGGGCAGTGCTTCTCAATTGTTTTTTGTCACGCCCCCCCTAGGAAGAAGTAAACATTTCGCGCCCCCCAACTCTCCGCTGCGACTGTAAATAGTATAATTTGTCTATAAAATGACACATCTGCAAAACATTGTATCCTTATTAACATTAACGAAAACACAAAAATAGAAATATCGATCAACTTAGAATAAATAACAAAGAATAACTTTATTAACATTGTTTTTTAGTCTGTAACAAAAAAAGACTTAAAATGCATCAATTTGCCTGAAAAAAAAATCCTTATTTAAAGTATAATATTTTTTCTTATCAGCGTGATTGGGGTGTAATGTCTTTAAGTGACAGTGCAAAAAAAAATTCACTTCCTGAAAAAGTATTTTCCCCGGGGTCTCGCGCGCCCCCCCGGTGTTGCTTCGAGCCCCCCCTGGGGGTCCCGCCCCACTATTTGAGAATCACTGCCTTAGGGGCTCTGTATGTGACTAATGGATCAAATATGAATTGAAACATTTTTTATATGTTCATGAGTAAAAACAACCCAGGATTTGTAGAGTTATCAAGCAAATTAAAACGAAACCAATTCACTGCAAGTCACTTTGGATAATATATTTACATGTATAAATATATACAAAAATGATATTTTGTTTCTGTCTAACCATAACTTAATCCTAAATTGGTTGAAGTCTGCAGTCAAATTAAACCAGGATTTTCTTCAACACCAAATTCTTAAAACCAACATCTAGACTTGACCTTATCTCCAATTCATCTGGTTTGGACATCTCTCCACACTTATCCACATAAACACTCATCCCATTTCATTCTTCGGCCGAACATTTTAAAAAACGTCAGCTTAGCCACAGGACGTTGAGGAGCAAAGAAGGGAAAGAACAGCAAACAGTGACCAAAAAGGGGCTGAAGCCCATCACAAATCCCCTCTCCAGCCTAAGTGGGTGGTCCTTTCACTGTAAGGTTGCCGAGTGGACGACAGGCATTCTGGGAGGGCCGTGACGCCGTCGCTCTTCAAACCCACGGCTCAACGAGGCAGCTCATGCAGCCACAGAATGATATTCACGCTACGCTGGTTTTATTCGGAGCCAGATCGCTGGCACCGGCCAGCAAAATGACAGCCAGAGTTTTAGCCCGCCTGAGGATTATAATAATTTAAGAATGACCCGAGAAAAAGAGTGATTCATGGGGTAAAGAAGCGTATTCAGGGATTTGCTTTGAAACATGAACTAAATATGCAACAGCAGACTGCATGATAAACTGGCGTGAATAGGGCGTAAAGCCCATCCGAGAGGTGTAATGTTTCGAATGGATCCGAAAAAGTGCACGAATCGAACGTGGTAGCCTCCATCTTTTGTGATATTCCCTACACTCTCAACCTGGATCCATTATAAGGCTGTAACATGGATGAGTAACCCAGTATAAGGTAGATTTACAACACACTGTCACACTCAGCAGACCTTGCCATGACAAATAAAAGTCTTTAAAAGGGAAAGGCAGAAAAGAAAAGATTGACAGCTCGCAGCTCTTTGCCGATGGGAGAACAGCGAATTCAACATAAGGTTGAAGTTCAAACAGATCTTGATCTGCTGCAGAAGTGAAGGGAAAAAATATTAAAGCTCATACTAAAGTGCTCTTGCACTTAAAAAAAAAAAAGAATATATATATATATATATATATATATATATATATATATATATATATATATATATATATATATATATATACATAATATATATATAAATATACATATATATATATTAGTGCTGGGCAAAGATTAATTGTGAATAATCTCAAACAAAATAAAAGTAATTTTTCCATAACATATGAGTTTATGCTGTGTGTAATTATTATGTATATATAAATACACACACATTCATGTATGTATTTAAGAAACATTTACATGTGTATATATTCATTTATATTTGTATATATTCTATATGCTATATAAATAAAGACAAATTATATATAAATACAATTTTTCTAAAAAATGAATATATGTATGTGTGTGTGGTTGAATATACATAATAATTACACACAGTACACACACATATATTATTACTTTTATTTTGTATGCGATTAATCGCGATTAATCTTTGTCCAGCACTAATATGAAAAAAAAATTCAGAACCCCCCCCCAAAAAACATTAGACTTATATTGATATGTCATGTTTTCAAGTTAGTTAACTGGCTAACTTTCTGCTGGTCAATGCCATAACTACGCAACTATAAATACATGAACTAAGGTAAAGTTTTTATTTCCAGCTGTGTGTTCTGACTAAATACATGTTTTGTAAATATTTTATTATATTTCACAGGGACTCTACAAACAGGGTTCCCACGGTTCATGGAATTTCTGGAATATCATGGAATTTTTAAAAGTCTTTTCCACACATTGAAAGTCAGGGGATTTTGTATTTTTTTGTCCAGGTCTATCTGGGATTTTTGTTTGCTGTTTTAAATGTTAGTTTTTATTTATTTATATGTAATCCGTTTTTTTTCCGTGACGCAAGGAATACCATTTCCAGGTCCACGCCTCAGCTGACTACAATTTAAACAGCTGTTTAATGGCAGTGTATATTTATTTTACACATTTAAGCAACATTTACAACTCATTGTGTACACTACAGTACATTATCCAGGCTCATGGCATCCCTGACATAGTCATGGAAATTCAGCATTTTAGTCAGGAAAAAGTCAGGGAATTTAAAGTGGGAACACTGTACAAAGTTTTTCTTTGGATCAGTGGCGGCCGGTGACTTCTTTTTTTGTGGGCGCTTGATGTGAAGTTCCTCACAACATGTATGTAGCCCGTCATGTGTGTGGTTCCTTTTTTCAAAATATGTGTTCTGCGCGTCGAGTGATCCTATGTGCATCAGGTGTTTTGTAAAAATAAGTGCCTGTTGCAGAGATGGACGCGTTTGCCAAGATACACGCATAATCTCATGCGTAATCAGAGTTTACTGTTAAGGGAGCTTCTTGCGTGTATTTTGTGAACGTGAGCGTCTCTTTTATCATAAACGGTTTTGACGCGTGTGCAGCAGGCACTTATTTTGACAAAACACATGATGCACATGGTTCACATGACACAACAAACACATATTTTGAAAACGCAAGCAACACACAAGACACTCCGAACACTTATTTTGAATTTGCACCCCTTGGATGAGCAGTCACGAGCTGCTTGTGTATTTGACTTTACATCTCATGCCCTAATAATAAAGTCACTATAATAAAGATATTTAAAAAATTGCATTTCCAATTAGCCAATCAGCAGTGTCTGATGTAGCGGTTTTTATAGAGGGTGATTAGTCACATAGCATTTACAGCTCAGGTAAATGTTGTCAATATTAGGTTAAGATTTAGGACTGGTTTAAAGACCACCTATTGTCCGATTCACGTTTTTACATTTCCTTTGGTGTGTAAGTGTGTATTAGTACATGTTAACAATATGCAAAAGGTACAAACCCCAAAGTAAAGATGACGCGAGTTATCATCTCCAACGTAAATCGCTTTTCTTGGACTACAACAAACACACGGATTGTAGGCAACAGTTTACTTCCTCCCGCTTCGTACTCACATCCTGTAAGTTAACTTTTGTTAGCATTGCATTGTGAGCAAATCTTTCAAACATGGTAACTAGCGTCACATTTACTTCTGACGTTAGAAGTATTCATGCCAATCACAACGTACAGATTAGCTGGCCAAACAGGGACACGGCGTTTTTCAAATCCGTGTGTTTCAGGAAAAGAGTGAAATCTGGAGCTACAAAAATTTACGGTATGTAGAAAATAATGTGTTATTTTAACCATAAACCACACAAACACATTGTATTATACCAAATACACAAAATAAAGTTTTTTCGCAAAAAATAGGTGCACTTAAGGGCTTATATACCATTCTTATCAGATCATTATTATCTTATTTTGAAAGCACGTTTCAATATTATTTTATTTTTTACAGGTAAAGGGACTCGTGTGCACCTAGGTCATTGGTAGAGCATTTTGTAAGTCATGCTTATTAAAAAATGCAATTCAACACTTTAGAAAAATCGAAGTGCTTTTGTATATCTTTGATTAAAGGTCATTAACACTTCACCACAATGAGAGGTTTCATCCAACCTAATTGCAATTACCAGGTACTATGTAGTGTTTACCACATTAGACAATGTAGCTTCCATTGTGCCGATCCTTGATAGCTTTTTTATTTGGCGAACACATCTCCAAGACCCCTTCAAAATGCCACCGTGTCAGAATGAGGCAATAATAGGCAGTCAGCACCTACCAGCAAAGCACATTAGAACTGTTTAAATTGTCCCTCACAAAGTCACACATTTCAATTATTTCAAAGCGCTCGCCAATTAAAAGCTGCAAATGCGCCTTTTGAATGCAAACTAACACAATTAAAAGTGTTTCAGGAGTGTATTAGAGAAATCAGTTCTGAATTAGTTCTCTGAATACACAAGCCCCCCTCCGATTTCATCTCCTGCCCCTTTCACTCTCTTAGAAAGAGAGAGAGCGAGCTCTTTTTGAAGTCCACGGGGTTTTCTTTTTCTCTTCCTCCCTCTCTCGCTCTCTCTCTCTCACCCTATCCTTCAGAAGGAAAGAAGATTGAGTCAGCCTAATCTGCTACTTGTACATTTGAATGTGTGGTGAGAGGAGATGATCCCGGTCGCCTGATAATGGCCCAGGTGCAAAGACACTGGCCGTGGCTAACTTGTTCTCGGCGGGGGCCGTATATCACAGAAGGGCAGCCCACCCTTTGAAGATGCATGCCTGCTTTCAGGAGCTGATTTGTGGCCTGCGGAGGCCAGCGCTTTACAGCCCCTCCGGAGAAGAGCTCAAAAGAGTAAGCGGCCCCCCTCCCGGGGACATGGTGTTGGAGGGACAAACCCAAGGGCCCCGGTGCATGCTCGAGAGCCCTTCTTCAAATCACTGTGGTCTCTGTTGAGGTACTGATGAGACCAGGGTGAAAGTGAAGAAAATGCGACTAAACTTTATGAGTTCAACAAAATTCTCATTTGAAGTTGGTTTGGTTTACCTGCTTTTCCAGATACCCATTCACCCGTAACACAACCGTTGGTATATTGTTTGCAAAAGTCATCGATGGGGGCAAGAGAGGTGACTCGGGAGACAAAACAACAGGCCTCTCTCTCCCACTTTGCTTCTGTGATTTATTTGTTCTTTGCAGTGGCACCTAATGAAGCCAAAGAAAAGAAATTAGCAGTGTCTTCCATTGGCCCCATTGACAATGTCATTAAAGTGGCCCGGTACTAACACACTGGCTCCCACATTTCTCTGTTTGTTATTGAGATGGTTATTTACACTGTTCGTACACAGAGCTAACTGGCTAACGGACAAGAACCACAATGGTGTCATACTCGCTTGGCTATATGACAACTGGTGTGGAGAGCCTGTTAATACACATGATGTTAAAATTTTAAGAGTTCTTGCATAGTAAGACCATAATAATCACTGGTAAAACCATGGGTGTCTCCTATTTCGGTTTCAGCAGTAACAACATAAACAAGCGGCTTTCGTGGAAAACACGTAACTTCCGGTAAACTCCGCTAAGAATAAATAACAATAAAGTCCTTTTAAAGTATTTATATAACAAGCAAAATAAACAACACATAGATTACCTAGGAAACCAAAACATTTGTTATTTTCGACGAGGTATTTTAGGAGTTCAGTTTAGCAACTAGTCAGACCATTATAAAACTGAAACCGGAAGTAAAGTTTTGACTAGATGCGTAATCGCGTCACCGCACGTGCGTCTGACGAAACCGTCTATACTGAACATAAAATTTGTTATATAGTAACATATAACTTTGATTATTTATTTTTAATAAACAAGCAGCAATGACAATTAAAAAAACACTAAAATATTTGTATGTATACACACGGCAAAAAATAATTTTCAAGACAAGAAATTCTTAGTATTTTTGTCTTGTTTTCAGCAAAAATTAAAAAAATCTCTTAAATTAAGATGCTTTTTCTTAATGAGCAAAACGACCCAACAAAACAAGTCTAGCCTTTAGACCAAACACATCAAATCCAAGTGATCCTGTGCACAAAACAAGCAAAAAATCTGCCAATGGGGTAATCAAATTTTTCTTGAATTTTTCTTGAATTTAGTGTTTAAGAAAAATGTTCAAGATTTTTTGCTTACGCCATTGGCAGACTCTTTTGCTTGATTTATGCACAAAATCACTTAAGTCTCATATTTTTGGTCTTTTTTCTTGGGTCATTTTGCTCATCAAGAAAAAGCATCTTAATTTAAGAATTTTTAGATATTTTTACAAGACAAAAATACTAAGATTTTTTGTTGAAAATCATTTTTGCAGTGTATACAGCAAAAAAACATATACCATATTGGACATGTAAGGAATTATTGACGACGGGTCGTTGAATTATTCAAAAATAATGCACACCCAAGGTGGTGCATCATTTTTAAATAATTTAAAGGACCTAAGTCAGTTTTTCTGCTTGTACCACGGTTACAACAGACAAGACATTGCTCTCGTAGTTATTTTAAAACATTTGACTGGTTAGATGTGCATTTATCAAAAAATAATGCATACCCATGGAACATTTCTCAACCAATCAGCATAAAGCATTCAACAGCCCAGTGTATATATATATATAAATATATACAGTAGTGACCAAAAGTGATGTCCAACTTTGAACAAATATTCTCTCTATATTCAAATAATTTTATTAAAGATCCATTAAAAATGTTGTATGCATGTTGCATTGCTGTGCTTGGAGTATAAACTAAAGCTCAGCTTTGAAAAGAATTTAAGGGGGCTTGGCAAAAAATGACAGACAACACATCTGCAAAGTTTATGAAGACATAGCCCATAACAATGACTATAAAATATTACTAATATTATTAACTATTAATTTTGTATAGATGAATAAAACTCAGATATGCTGTGGTTTGCAATAATTTTGTCCAATAATTACCTTAAAGGAAAACACCACAGTTTTTCAAATTTTACTATGTTCTTACCTCAACTTAGACAAATTAATACATCCCTATCTTTTTTCAATGCGTGCACTTAATCTTTGTACAGCGCGTTGTGAATGTGTTAGCATTCAGCCTAGCCCCATTCATTCCTTAGGATCCAAACCGAATTTTAAAGCCACCAACACTTCCATGTTTTCCCTATTTAAAGACTGTTACATAAATAGTTACACGAGTAAATATGGTGGCACAAAATAAAACGTGCCAATTTTTTAAGCTAATATATTGTATGGCGGAGGAGCACTTAGTTTGCAGCACTTTGAGCTTTGTGCCACCATACTTACTCGTGTATGTATTAATTCGTCTAAGTTGAGGTCTTAGTTGAGGTAAAACATAGTCAAATATTAAAAAACGGTGGTGTTTTTCCTTTAAAAGTTTAGTGTTTTGTCTATTTTGTACCAAACACTATAACCTGACCAGGCACTAAAGGCCAATATTGAATATTATTATATTCAATATATTATTTTACAATATATTATATTATATATTATTATATCCCCGGGCTGGCATCACTTTTAGCCACTACTTTATGTATGACTCCGATGTGAGTTATATTTTTAAGTACATTATATTTTAAGGTTAAGGTTATGTGACAACTTAGACCTATTCAAATTTTCCAAAGTAAAAATGAATGAAAATGTAAAAACCTTGATTATTTATTTATATTTCTGCACAAAACCGATAGTTAAATATCGACTGGACATTTTTGTAAAAGTGTAGCCAGAAAGAGAGAAAAGTTCTGAATGTGTCCTTAAAAAAAATCTTAGTTTGAGATACTTTTAATATTTAATTTTTAGTTTCAAACTTGTATTAACTTGGCAATACAGTGTAGCTTCACCAACTCTCTACACAGATTGACTGGCTGATTTTAGATTAAAGGGGCCATGGCACAAGACTTTTTTAAGATGTGAAATAAATCTTTGGTGTCCCCAGAGCACATATATGAAGTTTGAGCTCAAAATACCATATAAATAATGTATTATAACATGTTAAAATTGCCACTTTGTAGGTGTAAGCAAAAATGTGCCGTTTGGGTGTGTCCTTTAAAATGCAAATGAGCTGATGAAATTCAAACACTGATCACAATGATGGTGGTTTGTTGCAATTAAAACTCAATTGTGCTTTTCTCTGCACCTAATGGCAGTGCTGTGGTTGGATAGTGCAGATTAAGGGGTGGTATTATTATAATAAGAGCTCCTTATGACATCATAAGGAGAGCCAAATTTCAATGACCTATTTATTTATGTGCTTGTAGAGAATGGTTTACCAAAACTAAGTTACTGGGTTAATCTTTTTCATATTTTCTAGGTTGATAGAAGCACTGGGGACCCAATCATAGCACTTAAACATGAAAAAAATCAGATTTTCATGCCATGGCCCCTTTAACATAAACGTTAACCAAAACCCAAGCAGAATTTTCTTTGTATAGTAAGATTCAGCACTGCGTGAGAAATACCAGTCAGTCTAATTATAAACAAGAGGTGTGAGTTATGCTGTGCCTGGGGGGAAATCTCACCGCCTAAAGTGTAGAAACTTGCATTTATGTTAATGACATAACATTTGTAGATCTGATCAGTCTGAATACCAGCATCAAAAAGATACGTTATTCATTCATATGGCTGAAGTTGGACCTACGGTGTTCCTGTAGCTCAGTTGGTAAAGGTCATGGGTTCAATCCCAGGTAACATCCATATACTGGTAAAATGTATAGCATGAATGCACTATTAGTTGCTTTTGATGAAAGCATCTCCCAAAAATGTAATAAATATAAATTAAAGTTATTGCTGCCAAAAATACATTTCTTGTAATGCTTAACACTTCTTTTAATTTCATCATGTTTCATCATTCTGTGCATTTCTTTGTAAAACGACCTATATTCTTTTTACGATTGGGCTAGGAAAACGCTCCTTGGAGAACTTTGTGATTTTGGGATTGCGATAGCTGTTGACTTCAGGAATGCGCCATTTCTTGTTTATCAATGTTTCATTAGCATCTACATGTGTAAACAGATACTGCGACTAACACACATCACCTTGGGGGCCATTGTCATGTGACTAACAAGAAATTCTAGGATCCAAAAAAAGTTAAAAATTCAGCACAGATTTTTAAAAATCTTAGTTTTATAGGTTGAATTTATTATGTTGGAGTGCAATAATGAAAAAACCTTCAAACAAATATAATAACTTAAAAAACAAATCATTGAAGCACTTTATTGTCTATTCCAGGATAATGCAGTATCCTCAGAGAAAAAGCCTCTGTGTAATGCACATACCACTGATCCAAGGACAGCCATTGACTTCCCTGGAAACTGAATTAATTACTTCACACAAGAAGTTGTGAGTGGAGATCCTTAGAAGTCTGGCCTTTTTTCCCAAACTGCCCCATGGACTTCCAGATGGTTTCGGTGAGCGTTTTTATTTGTCCATAGGGAGTGATCTCACCAGAGACTCTGCGCAGATCTGTGCCAATACAGTCTCCATTCGCAGACATTTTAAAACAGCCACGGGGGAGGTTGGTGACTTAACATAAATTAGACCACCAGGGAATGTTGGAGATCTTACTCTGAAGAAGGGTAATATTGTGACGTGTGGAAAGCTTTAACATCCAAATATGTAGGGCAAACTACGCATCTGACTGAGAGCTCCGAAATATTTGGATGGACTCAATAACAGGACCACTTATAAAGTCAAGAGTTCAAATCTCATATACCATACAAATAAAATATAATCATGACACACTCTTAAAATGAATGTGTTAAAATAACACATCTTTTGCCTAGTTAAGGACAACACATCTCTGCGTTATTTTTGGAACAACACACTTTGTGTTGTTTTAACACATCTTGCATTGTCCATTTCATATATTTGAACTCAAAATCAACACAAAATGTTGTTAAAATAATAACACATAATTTGTTAAATAGTTTAACACAAAACAATGTGTTTATATAGTAAAATATAATTATATTTCAATATAATTATAGTAAAGTAAAATTATATAGTAAAACATAATTTTGATCTTGTTTTTTTGTAATTTTGTAAAATGCTGCAAAAAGTGGTGCAATATGTTATGCTGTTGTAAGTGGTTGTTAGCGTTTCTTTAAGTACGCTGACCATTCCAAACATATAAAAAGTGAAGCATACCCAGGCTTAAAGGGACACTCCACCAAAAAAAAAAAAAAAATGCTCATTTTTCAGCTCCCCTAGAGTTTAACATTTGATTTTTACCGTTTTGGAATCCATTCAGCCGATCCCCGGGTCCGGCGGCACCACTTTTAGCATAGCTTAGCATAATCCATTGAATCTGATTAGACCATTAGTATCGCGCCTAAAAAAATAATCTAAGAGTTTCGATATTTTTCCTATTTAAAACTTGACTCTTCTATAGTTACATCGTGTACTAAGACCGACTGAAAATTAAAAGTTGAGATTTTCTAGGCAGATATTGTTAGGAACTATACTCTCATTCTGGCGTAATAATCAAGGACTTTGCAGCCGCAACACGGCAACGATATCACGCACCGCCGAAAACAGTCCCCTGCTATTGAAAGATACTAAGGGGACTATTTTCAGCCGCTGCGTAATATCATTGCGCCTGCTGCAGCCATGTTACGGCAGCAAAGTCCTTATTACGCCGGAATGAGAGTATAGTTCCTAGCCATATCTGACTAGACAATCGCAACTTTTAATTTTCTGTCGGTCTTAGCACACGATTTAACTACAGAAGAGTCAAGTTTTAAATAGGAAAAAGATCAAAACTCTTTGGGTTTTTTTCTGCACGATGCTAATGGTCTAATCAGATTCAATGGATGTTGCTAAACTATGCTAAAAGTGATACCGCCAGACCCGGAGATCAGCTGAATGGATTCCAAAAGGGTAAAAATCAAGTAATTTTGGGTAAAGGTATGTGCCCACATGCAACACTAATAAACAGACATAATCTACCATCAAGACTTGGCCTTTGGCCCTCCTCCACTATTATCTAAATATTTACTACATTACAATGATAATATGGTTTGATTACAGAAGTTCAGTCATATTGTACTACAGCTACGGCCAACGTGAACAGGTGCGATTCTGCCGTCTGCTCAAGACGGGATTACCAACGCTCTGTTTGTTATTTTGTTTGTTTGTTAAAAGCCGGACCTCGGATGTGTTTGCGGTGAGCCACTGATGAGAGTCGCTAACTAACACGAGGACACTTCACGTGTGATTAAGAGCGGAGGAACGCGAAGCGCTGTGGCGGCTGCTAATTAACCCGCCATTGTGCTCGACCGACAAAGACACAAAAGAACAAAGTCGAATTTGAATGCGGCAGATTATCACGATAACAAAAGACAAAGTAGTGGATCGTGCTCTTAACGGAGAATTTTCACACTGATCGTCACAACATGGGATTGGATCAAAGGCCGATGGAGTTACATTAGCGGGACAATGGGGCCTTGTTATTCGACAACAAGAGGCATCCATCTGCATGTCACAGGAGTCCATTCTAGTCAACTATCAGCTTCCTCTGCCACTGAATACAATGTGGTAGATTTCAAGTGCACAGAAATTTAGCTCCCAGGTTGATGGATGTTTCTCAAGGGTTGATCTTACTGTATATTATTTTACCACTGTGGTTACTGACTGGGGCTGCACGAATAACTTCCTAAATAATGCGATATGGTAATGCTTTATGTTTGTACAATCAGTTTGAACTATGTTAAAATATATAACAAGCAAACGCTTCACATTCTTCCTGATCATTGATCATCTTCCATCAGAACACACACAAGCATTAACAATCGCATCCCAGACTTGCTGATATGTTGACTATGCACAACTTTTGAAAGTATTAACATTTTATTAGGTTATTGCAAACTATTGTGATATGCACCCTGTTTTAAACTGGTTTTGCACTGGCAATCCAACGCAGGGGCATGATTGTTTATTGAACAGAAGGAATGAAAACTTTGCTTAAAAATGTAAATGTTGATATATAACCACAAGTTGCATAAAGCAAAATTTGTTTTATTATTTATGTGAAGCACTATTCAGAGTGTAAATTGCAATTTTATGTTTCAGACAGAGGTGGCGATAAAGAGGCAAAAGTTATGTATTAAAGCTTTAACCCTAATATAATGTAGTTATGTGTACGGTGAAGTAGAGGAATACTAAAACATAAAGAAAGAAAGTGCGATTTAGGGCACATTCACATTACCCCAACCAAACCGCGCCCGAGCACGTTTGACCCCCAAAAGCTGGTTTGTTTGACTAGTTTGATCGCTCTGTACTGTGCCTGGGCGCTGTTTGGTTAATTGCGTGTTTCGAGAGCGATTTACTTCCTGTTTTCTTCAAAACAATTGCATCCTAAAGAAGAAAGCGTGTCCGGGCTCGGATCAGTCAAAGTACAGTGTGAGTGTATGCTTTCTGTGGTATAGTCACGGAATATTTTGCTCATTTAAAAAATGTGGATCTCCGCATTTTCCGTGTCCGTACCACTAACTTTCTTTTCTGTGTCAGTTTCACGTATTGGTTACTCAATTGTTTTTCCTGTTTTCTTACCATTGTCACGTGGGTTTGAGGTTAGAACAACTTTCTGTTACATAAAATGACATCCAAACCCAGCCCTAACGTCAGGCGACAATTGTTCAAAAATCCGGAAAAAAAAATAGTATAAACCAATACTTAAAGTGACATCCTAACCCAATTCCCAAATCTAACCCCAAACCCACGCGACAATGCTTTAAAAGTAGGAAAAACAATTTTGTAACCAATACGTGAAACTGACACGGAAAAGAAAGTCTGTGGTATGGACACGGAAATATGCAGAGATCCGTTGCAATGACACGGATAAATGAGCAAAATATTCCGTGACTATGGAACTTTGTGAGATCATGTTGTCTGGGGGAGTAGGGAGGAGGGACAATCATGCTCGGGCACAGTTTGGTTGGGATATGTATGAGTGCGCCCTTATACTTTTGTGTAGGACCTATGTTGAGGCTGTGCGTAGCTTGACTTTCCAAAAATGTAACAACACATCCGCACAACAGCGTAGAGGTTACGGCGTAGGTCCTACGCAAAAGTATAAATCACCCTTTAAAGAGACGGTTGCTGTCAAAGCACACACCTCGAACCCACTCCCAACCCACAGGGCACTCTCTCCAGCCACAATATCCCTGGAAAATACCCTCGAACGCACCCCACCCTACCCCCCTGTAGTGGATCCCTCCTAACACCACTAATCAGCATCATCCCTTCTCACCCCTGGACGTAGCCTTAAACTCTCAAAGCCTCCTTCCAGCACCTATTTCACCACACTGGCCTTTGAAGTGACGGCGTAGGGTGTTACTTACTGCAGCGAAATCACAGATAAGATCTATGGTGATAGATTAGCTTGTCGCAGCGGGGGAAATAGCAAGGATACTAAAAAATCCACAGAGGCTGTTACTGTCCTAACATATTTAACGCCTCGCAGCGAAGATCCTTTAGCACCGAAACACCCTAGTGCCAAATCTGTTACGTCTCATCATTAAAAGGAGATGTTTATGTTTGCTGTTAAATGAGCTTTGACAGAAGGGAATGAGAGAGAGAGAGAGAGGGAGAGAGAGAGAGAGAGAAAGAGAGAGAGAGAGGGAGAGAGGTTAAGTAAAATATTGCAACATAATATGAACAAATGTTAGGTTAAATATTATTAAAATATTACTTTTGTTTTGTTGTATTGACCTCAGAAAAAATACAGTTTAAAAAGGTAACATCCTGAATTGCATAAAATTACATTAATTAATCTCAAAACCCAATCTCATATTATAAATTAATAATATAAAATAATAATAATAATAATAATAATATAATATTTTGTTCCGAGTACATAATTGTAAGATAATGTATAGATAAAATATATCCTCATTATAAAGACATATATGGGTGATTCTCACGAAAACTTGGTTTTAAAAATGTCAAGCATGAAATGTAAAAATTGCTTAAATTTTCTTTTTTTCCCACCAGACATTGAAAAACAAAGTCTGGAGTAAATGGGAACATTAATTTAAAAACTTTTACTTATCATTTAACACTTTTTGTAACATAATTTAAAAAATTTGTCCTAAAAAATCTCATTACCGCAACAGTCAGAAAACATCAACACTGACATATTTTCAAAATGACATGACAAACCTGAAAGAACATAATTTGGAGATTCTGCACATGCATTTAAAATCAAAGTATTATGCTTCTATTCAAATTTAAAATTTACAATTATAAATTCTTATGTTGAAATCACACATTGTGCAAGGTAGAACACAGTATTGTGTTAATTCTGATGCTTTTTAATGTTACTATGTTACACATTTTAAAGCTAAAATCATTAGTGCCGTGGTGTTTCAATGGTTTCGTGAGAATCACCCATATATATATATATATTTTTCATTGTGGTTTTACTGTGTTTACATGTTTGCCTAACCTAATTTTTTATAGTGCAATTTGTGTTTTGATAATAAATTCCACAAAATCAATTCAAATCAATTTAACACACTTAAAATGAACTGAATATCACCAGAGGTTATACACCCAAATATATATATATACCAAGTACACGATTTATAAAATAAAAAGCACACTGCACAGACATGCTCAGTTTCAAAACTGCAATAACTTGGAATCTTGCCAAATGGCTATTGTCCTCCAAAACAAACAACACTGAACACAAGTGTACGATTAACTCCGCGCCGCCGAGCCCCACACACAATAATTCTCCAATTTACGTCAAAACACTGCAACCGCAAATTTAACATTGTGGGCTGATGGCCAGAATCGTCTGAGATCTGGAATAAACGTACGTTGAAAGCACCCTGGCTTCCGTTTTGTGCCGAGGCGCAGTGAGGCCTTAGCTGACAGATCCGAAGCCTAAAGCGTGATGAATAGGAGCGGGAAAAACTCACACTGGGTTCTGTCTGAACTCGTGCAGCCCTGCAGAGGCTGAAGGGTTCGGCGTGCCTTCACTCGGTAATGATGTTGCTGTGTCAGAACAAGTGTTAATTTATGGCATCTCTTATTGAACATCCATTATCCAAAATTCTGGAGATGTCTTGCAGCAAACTTATAACAATGCAAATAGTGTTACATATTAGAAAGGATATAAATAAATGAATTTACGTGCTCGGTCTGTAATGCAGCCTGGTGATAAATTGTGCAAAGTCATGAATTCAAACATTTGTGCTTTGAGACCTCTGTTCGGTTGACCTTGTGAACTGGTATGACAGGATCGCCTCGGCTCAGGTGAAAGTAGAGACCTTTAAAAAACTAAGATCCCAGTTAATGGTTCCTGTTATCGCCTTCCTGAGACAATACACATCCTTATCTTGAATAACAATTAGGGACTCTTTTACTGCCCCTGCTATGCTAAGTCAGCCCCATTAACACTAACAGGGAGGAAATGCGTTTAACATCTTAATAAGCTAAGAGACCAGGTGCACCCAAATGGAGGAAACTTAAGATGATCTGTCATAATTGTAAAAAGTTCGTTTTTAATTGTTTGTTTTATTACAAATAATCCCAATTCATTTTATATATTATATAAAGTATGATATTTGCTTTGCTAGCCTATAATTGTATTATTTGAAAAAAGAGACATTAAAGTGGCATAGCTGTGGTTTGCCTCAGTAGCACAAAGTTATATAGACAAATCTGTGTGTGTCTGTCTGTCTGTCTCTATTCACCCATCCACATTGTAAAAAAAATGATATCAAATCAACATATAATTTAAATAGGTTAAACAATTAATAAAAAACTGGTTTTAACTTCATGCTGCGTTTTTTTTACAATGCATCCATCCATTCATTCAGTCTGTTTGTCTATCTATCTATCAGTCGGTCGGCCTATATATCTTTCTATTTACCCACCCATCGATCTATATATCTATCTCTATTCACCCCTTCATCCACCCATTTATCAATATCTATCCATTTATCAGTCCATCTATCTGTCCATCCAACCATCCATCATTAGAAATACAAAAAAAATGTGTTAGGTCAAAAAGGTACAAACCCAGCCTTTGGGTTAAATTAACCCAAAAAATGCTTATATTTCACCCAACAATGTTAAAACACCCCAGCATTGGTTCAATTACAACCCAATTGGTTGGGTTTCCCTTCTAAAAATGAACTATGTTGTTTTGTAGTAAACAAAATTTTTTTTGTGTGTATTGATTACTATTAGCAAAACCATGGTTTAACTATGGTTTTAGAAAACCATGATTGGCAAAACCATGGTTATTTCGCGGATACCATGGATTTAACCATGTTTTTTTAACTGTAGTAATCCATGATTCATCATAAGTGTCATCCCCTTTTGACCTAAAACTGAGTTGAAAATAACCCAGAATCTAGTCACTGGATTCCTATACAACTACAAAGAAAGAACAATCTTGCTCCACATTCAGATAGACACTCCAGAGTTGAAAATGGCAGACGCCTCCCACTGACATAATTTGTTTCACAGTCACTGCCCACCAGCATGAATCAGATGTTGACATTCTAATTTCATGCACACATGGGTGTTCGGCCCAGTCATGATCTGTGCCGGGCCCAACCCCTCTTTCTCTGACATCCAACAACATACCTGGAAACAAGCTTCTGGGATCAGCCTGACATCCGCCGGTGGTGTCCTCTAATTCTCTAAATCTCTGAAACAAGCATGCATGTCAATGAATATTTATATGTACCAATCCAAAATCTATACATCTCAATGGTAGGGTGATTTAGTTAGGCTACACAGCCACCTGTTATTAAACATTGGTTTAGCACGTCACAGAAATGCCATCTCATCTCTGTAAAAACTTCTTTTTCATAAATACAATTATTTATAGCAAATTTGCTACTTATAGCATATTCTCTTCAACTATGGTTTAACTTTTCAGGGCCTGAAAGCATTGTATAACAATATTTGTTTATCACAGTTGTTTTTAGTAAAAATCAACGTGTGGCTGAAAAGAAAAATAGCCATCAGCAAAGTATTAACACATCACGTCTTCTTTAAGCAGCGCGCAGTTTGTCACATTTGCAGAGTAAACTGGATGCCGTTTTTGCTTAGAGTCGATTAATTTTTACGCTTTTACAAACAGTATTTTGACAGCCCATAATATGAGTAGAAACACGAGGAGTGCAGAATGAACCACAAACACTGGCCTTATTCTGTCACGATGGACCTTTAGACAACTTCAGGTACTGCTAATGAGACTTTTGCTTTAATTGTTTGCTAGTTTTTTCTCTGAGGAAAAGCGGAAGTTACAACCGATAGGAGGCTACGGCTAAACTCTTAAAAATAAATGTTAGTTAAAGGTTGTTTTTCAGGCTGTATGTCCATAAATCACATTTAAAGTACACAGAAGATTTATGTTGCACAAAATGATATTTTTGTAGTAAAAAAGAAGGTTTTTGGGAACCAAAATTCGTTCGTCTATGGCAGCTCTTAATAGCACAATTATTTTTTGTGTATTTTGATTTGCATACTTCATGTTGACTAGAATATTACAATGAATTTTCTCACAATCAAACCCATTGTGCTGTAATAAGGTTTATGTAGGTTAACAGTTGTTTAGCGCCATTTTCTCCTGATGGACGTCTATGCGCGTTACCTGCTGAAGTTCACGAGCAAGCGCTCTCTCTCCTGCTGCAAAAACAAATCGAGTCTTCCGGGATCAGAAAAAGCCAAGTATTAACCAAAGTTCTGTCAAACGTTTCTCCTCAGATTTGACTTATTGCTCGACAATAAACACCATATAAATAACCGTCCACTGTCCATTTCATCTCTTTCCGCTGGAGGTTAAGTCGAGTTTATTACTGACGCTTTGGCCGGCATGCATTAGGCAAATCATAAATTATGCATGCTAATTACCTTGGGCTCCCACTATAATGAATTCTTTTAATTAAACTACCACGTTGTGGTTTTGTGTGGCATGCTCTATATTTTATCCCCTGCCTAGGATGACCTTCTTCTTCGTAAGAGTGGATCATGTAGTGAGTGGGTGGGTGGGGGGCATCATTTTGTCTTTGCTTACACAACAGAGTTCACGTCAGTGTTAATGAACAGAGAAAGCTAATACTCCAAGACAACAGAGGCCCTTGGTTACAACAAGCTAATGCTTCTGCTTTCCAGTATGTTTTGGAGATGGTTTGAATGAAAATGTTGATTTGAAAGGTGCATACAATCAACATAGCAAAAGTGTGCATAAATAGAAACATTTAAATATGTCAGTAGTTAAAATATATACAATACAGGATGAATATATAGTGTTAAATGACCATGTAGATTCTGTTTGTTAATGCTAAACAGCATGACATCATGCTATTAAAGCACACACTGCGTTTAGTTTTTGCACTTAAGACAGCTATTAATTCTCAGTTGGTGTCGAGCAATGTCATGTTTTAAATTTTTCATTTGTATGATGTTAGTAACAGGATATTTTGTACTTTAGCATACTTTAATTTAGAAATGTATTTACTAATAATAATTAGAAATAGTAAATATTAGTATTATTAATATAACAAATAATAGTAATTTTACTAATAATTTTAGTACTGAATATATGTGCACAGGTTAATTTATTTCACTTATTTAAATTATGTCTATTACTTTATCTTTTTTATTTATCTAAAGAAATCCCTATCTGAAAAGAAACTCCCAAAACATACACTTCTCCGTAATCAGTATGATAACTTAGAGTAAACATCAATACAACACAATGTCAACTCCCCCCAAAATAAAGTAAATAAAAAGAAAAGGAAAGCAAAAAGGGGCAGAGTGAAAAAAACTTGCAGTGTTGTGCAAACAGTCTCTCAGGGGGAGGGGCTGGATTTAAATTCCAAAAGGGTCTCAGAACTGGTTTCCTAGTCCCCCAGTCAGCTATGTGTTTGTGAGAAATCGGTCTTTTTGTCTTTCTGAAAAAAAGACTAAATCTACATCGGTGGCCCAGTCTAAGTTTGCAATTCTTTGCACTTTCTATTCAAGTGAATGAGGGTGAATGAAGTGGCCAGGGACCCTTTATTTGATCAGCTCAATTGCATAAAGTGACGGAATTCTAATGTATTTGCTTAATATCCCGAAGAAGGCTGTTGCTCTCTATGCCGGGACGCAAACAATGCACCTGTTTCTGACCGCGACACATCCTTTATGAATGGACCCCCCATTAAATGTGAGAGTAAAAAAGGGGCTAAAACGTTGAAAAGAAGCTAAATAATAGTGAGACAGCAACAAAAAAATAATTTTAAATATTAAAAAAATTAAACTACCAAAGTGCACTTTTTTTACAGTAAAAAAGACAGATATTATATTCGCAGTTATGTACGAGTTTATCTAAATTCCGCCTAAAAATATTTTGAATTTAAAAATGTAAAAAACGAAAATATTGATTGGGGTTTTTTGTTTGTTCTCAGAAATAATAAAAACAAATTAAAATAAGTTATGGTAAAATTTGCTAGAATTAAATACATAAAAGTTATATTTAAAAAAAATAAAAATCGCTCTCTCGAAAGCCGCAAATTGTTTGACTACCGTGTAAAATAAAATGGTAAAAACACATGTGATGGTGTCCTGTGTAAAACGCTAATGAATGAGTCCGGTTGTCTGTGCTGTGACTGTGGTGTAGTAACTTCATGCATTCTAATCAAGCGCTTCATTCATTTATTTTCTGGCTCGGTTGTGATTTGACTCGAGGAACTCGTGTTTGTTTGGACTGGTGGATAAGTGCTTACCTGCGTGATGTACCTGTATTCATATTACTTTATATACTCTAAAAACATAATTTATAATTTACAATAAATATTTAATATAAATATGAAATAAATAAATATAATAAAGTAAAGCTAATTAGAAATTTTACAACGTTAGTGAGATTATGATATGGTTTAACTACATCAAAAGTTCGTGAAGATAAAGAGCAAAAAGGTCTATTAGAGCTTTTATTTATGATAATAATAATAATAATAATAATACTTTAAAAGTTACCTAAAACAATACAAATATTATATTTTTACGTATTGTGTGTAGAGAAAAAATAAATGCGCTTTAAAAAGAATATACAGGAAAACATTTATAAGTTTACACAATTTTAATGAAAAAATATTCTGATGACCAAGTTTATAATTTAATGCAGACGTTTTGCACATCTTTTAAAAGCACGCATGCTTGCAGCAAAACAACACAAAGTCTGGAAAAGGCATGCTTTGTATCTGAACAAAAAGTACAAATGTACGGCATTTAATACACATGGTCACCACGGCTTTAAATTAAATGCTCACAAAACATTTCCTGCAAAATATAATGTAAAACATCTAACTAAAAAGTGCATTTTACACAATTCAATATCACTTATTTGCAATTATTTACATATTTGCTTCGCCATAAAAGTGATGACCCTACTATTTAAATCTTTTTTTTTCCTTTTCAAGTTTGACATTGTAGCAAATACTGTACGTGTGTGTGCCTGGGTGTTTTAGATCAAGTTGGCGTGTATATTTGGTATGCAGACTGAAATGAGTTTAGTTGTCGAAAAAGTTAGTAGTATAACTACTAACAACTAACAAAAAAAATTAGCATTTCAAGCTGAACATTGTCTGAAGTTTACTTATGATGTCAACTGTTAAAATCAAGTTTATTATTATTTCAGCACATTTTGGAAAATGTGATTCTCCTTCAAATCGAACTAAAACTATTACCTAAAGAAAACGTAAATAGTTCTGTAAAATGACTAGCACTTGTGCAATTCAAACATGAAGCAGAGTGCTTGAGATTTTCCAACAGCCAACTAATAAAATAAACCCATAAAATCTGAATATGTAAAACCTCTTAGATCTTTTGGAAAACACTGACAATCTTACAATATTATATCCGTGTTTGATCCATGTGATCAGACGAAAAGCAACATTTAAAACTGGAAACACATACACATAAATTAACATCACTGCAACATAGATAAGCTCTTGCCTTGATTGTATAGCGAGTGTTTTTCGGCATACGTTTTCAAGGTCCATCATTAAAATTCAGCTTTGGAGTAGGTGTTGACCAAAAGGCCCAGTTCTCAGGTAAAGACACCTGTTATTGTCAGTGCACAGCGACCGACTGGAGTGTTGAGGGACCCGTCAGGGTGTCGCTTGGGGTGGCAGGACTGCTTTGGCTGGTCGCTGTCTGCGGGGACGTCGGGCTCAGAGATTGTGGAGAGTTCGATAGGAAAGCAGGGATGTGGTGAGGCAAAGCGGACAGGCCGGGCACCGACGCCGGGGTCGGTTTGATCGGGACAGGGATCGCCGGTAAGGTCTGTCCCCCGTGGCACAGAGACTTGATGGGTACGCCGTATGCACTGTATTCACCGCTGGCCATGGAGATGGGGGCCGCGCTGTCGATCACACTTGTGCTGTACATATGTGGCCAAGCCGTGGTCAGCTGGTTGTGCAGAGGATACCCGGCGGACATGGACTGCATGGTGGAGAAGGCCAGTCCCCCTGGCACTTTGTACTCTCGGGCGATAATGTTCTCGATTGCGAAGGGATGCTTGAACGTGGACGGCTGGGTCACTCCTAAGTTGTAGCTGGACATCTGGGGGAGATGGGTGCCCGTCGCTGCCAGGGCGCTGAGCCTGAGCTTGGCTTGCTGCTGGAGGTAGTGGGCAGCGTCCGATGGCTTGCTGGGTGCCAGGTGGTCGGATATCATGACTTTGAAGCGTTTGCGGCGTCTCAGAAAACTTCCGTTCTCAAACATGTCGCCGCAGCTGGGGTGAAGAGCCCAGAAGCTGCCCTTGCCCGGCTGGTCCGGGCGGCGGGGGATTTTGATGAAGCAATCGTTGAAGGACAGATTGTGGCGCAGGGAGTTTTGCCAGCGTTGGGTGTTCTCTCGGTAGTAAGGAAAGCGGTCCATAATAAACTTGTAAATTTCGCTTAGGGGTAGCATCTTCTCCGGACAGCTCTGAATAGCCATGGCGGTGAGAGAAATGTAAGAATATGGAGGTTTCTGATCGCTATAGGTGTTTCTCCCGGGTCTGGGCATCCTTGCACAATTTGTGTTGCGCAAAGCCTTGAAATGTATTTACGTGTCCACAATTCTTCAAAAGCGCATTAAATAAAATACAAGCAGGATATGGAGACTTTACCGTATATGCAGCCCGTCCAAGTTTCAGTGAAAGTTCAGCGTGATGCGCGATCCACAGTTTATGTGAAGGAACTGCCGAGACGCGTCTGATAAAAACAAGTTCACTTTTGTGATCTGAAGACAGAAGTAAGGACTTCCTTCTTCCCAGGCCAGCTTGAATGGACTACGTCCTCTCTCTCTCCCTCTTTCCTGATAAGATGAGCTAAGTGGCTGCATCCATGTCCTTCCTCAAACCATCTGATAGTTTTATGTGTCGACATGGGCAGAAAAGACCCCTGTAGAGGCGCTTCATTAATGTGCCACTTCTTTGCTATCACATGACAATCGCCTTGGGAGGAGGGGGGCTGGGAGAAAGGCATAATCTGGTTTCATTTACACCTATTTACATGGACACCTTGGGCCAATAGAAATCATTTCCATTTGAAGACAGAGCAAAGGGGTGAAAAGGCTCGGCAACCGGAATTGAACTGCGATGGCACCCGGTAACAGTGTGTGAAGGTATGTGTGTGAACCTTTCTGTGCGCTTCGCAGGGTGCTTGGTCTACAATTCACACGTACAAATGGAGCTACTGAGCAATGGGATGTTTGACATGGAAATTGGCTGGAACTTGCTTGCAGTGTGCATTGTATTGTCACTGTTACTTTTTTGTTGTTTTGCTGTGACACAGCGCATATGACTTTGCCGGCTTTTGTCGCGGCTCTTTAGAGCAAAAATGTCAATTGCATCCCAACGTAAACATGTGGACAGCAAATTAAAGCGTGTAACAACACATTTTTTTGTGTATTTCCACACCCGAACGCTTCGTTATCTAATGAGCCAAGGGAGCCATATGCCTGTACGGTGTCATTTATACCATAAGCATATGTTTATTAGCAACAAGGAAATTATCTGTCAGTACTAATGTTTTAGGATTTAAATTACACAATCAGGCAAAATAGGCTACTTTAGAAATAATCAGTAACACTTTACATTATAATGCATGATATGTCACTACACATATGTCACTATAAGTAATTACTATAGTAATAACAATGGTAATGTTTAGTCTACTCACAGGCGGCTTAAAAAATAATTACACATTAATTACGTGTAATTCATTAGTATTACACGGTGCTTACTTATGCAAATACACATTAACACCAACACTAAAGTAACGTGCAAACAGATTTTGCCAATGATTAATATTCGCCTAATTTTAAAATGTAGCCAAATCTAGAGAGACTCATTACCGCGGTTTTAAATGCGCAAGCACATCCTACAATATTAACAGCAATACTTGAGAAACCTCTTCACGAAGCAGACGACGGGATAAATACAAAAAGAAACGACATGTGTGTACCAGCAGCATAATAACGATATTAATACTTGTCGGTATCGTGCAAAATTCGATACTGTTAAATTGCAAGACTCATGCGAAATTTAAAATGCTTGATTTAAATTTAAAAGTAGACGGTGAGTTGATTAAAACTTTTTTTTAGCGCGTTTCCTTCCAAACACAAGTAACGTGACCTGAAGGGTGCATAAGAAAATGCGCAAACATTTAAACAAAACAAACAATAAACCTTCTTGAAATGAAACTTCATGATGCCAGGCGGCCTTTTGTGTCCATGTAAAGAAACTGAAAAGTACTTCAGATATGCAAATAAAGCCTTCAGAGTGGTCTTGTGAAAACTGTATAAAATATCCATAAGTCAATTATATGAATGTGAAAACCAAATGGAAGCCTATTTTGAGCAATGGCCATTCAAGCTTTTTTTTCAAGGCTCACCAAGGGCCACCTTTCCGCTTGCTGAGTTTGCAATGCGATGGACCACACACGCGCTCGCGGATTTGCTCATAATTTATGCAAATTTTCCACCATAAATCCACCAATGAGACCCCTGACCGCTCTGACGGATCACGAGGAGAATCAGCCATACAAGTGATTATATGCAATATGCATTGTTTATTCTGATGCCTCTTGGAGGGAAAATCTGGATCTAAATCGAGGGAAAAAAACTTTTACAAGGCAGCTAATATTTACAAAACAGGAGGAAAGTACCAAGCAAAGCCTTATAGTTTCCTTGGTTGCCACACAATCACTGTCTCACAAACACTTTCTTTCCAAGCTAGAAAGTCGTGCAGTTCCACGCTGCGTCTTCAACACGGTCCTTTTAAAGTAGCATTTTTTTTCTCCCTGCGCCATGAAGTGCTTCTTTTAACTTGTAATTCTCTGTTTGTGTATTGACAGAAAAGGGCCAAAGGATTCTGATTTTCCAGGCTTTTTCACATGCCTTTTCCTGAGTTCTTCTGAGGATATCTTTGGGATGCAACGTCGATCAAGCCAAGGTTTTGTAAGAGCAAGTATTCTTCAATAAATCTGCCATTATGCCATTATAGTGGTGCGACAAGTATCCGACACCTTAGTGAAAGAGAGAAAGAGAGAGAGAGTGTGTGCGTGTGTGGGAGTACTACCACTTATAAATAGTTTTTTTTCTCTGCCCAAATGTTTACCCAGACAAGAAACAATAGAAAAACAACTATGTGACTTTGCAGTGTTCAAGCAAGAATGCAAAAACAAGGCGTAAAATAACGAGATCCGAATTCAGGAACAGCAGGCTACACTTTATTATTTACTATGTAACAATAAAGTCTGAACTTATGTAATGAAATGTATGCATATTGCATATATACAAAATAAAATATATTCGCAATTTTATGCAAATGACCCCGCATGCCTGCGCGCTCCTCAGCCGATCCTACACAGTCATGCAGGCAAATGTTTTCACAGTTAATCATGCGCACAATGGCACAGTATCAACCTGTGATGAGGGACCACCCAACTCATTGCGCATTTTCCATTTTTTTCCGTATAAAGTTTCCGGCAGCTGTCATGGAAATCAGCTTTGTCCTTTAACTGAACGGTTAACCAATGTGACGAAGACGATCCGTGCGTATTTGTTCACTAAAGATTTGTTGCGTTTTTTTCTCCTTTTTCCCCAGCTCTATACGCTATGGATAGTGCATGCTCGAATGGCCAACTGAAAATGGCACCAAGATTCCTGAATGGCTGCAGCACTAGATCAACTGTATAATGTGCGAGTGAGTTTGGTCATTTGTACAAGCTGAACAAAGGTTGGTCTAAGCCAAATTGCATTGCACTTGTGAACCGGGGGCTCTGGTCTTAAGTATCTTTTACAGCTGGGGGGACCGAGAACAATTTTGTGTGCGTATGAAAAAGGCAGATAAACAAAGCCACTTTCTGAAGCATCTAAAAGTAGAGTAGCGAGGCGTGACATTCCCAGGGCGATGGGACACAAAGGCTGAGGTCATGCGGATGAAACAGAGAATCAAACAGCCACTTTCACACGTCTGCCCTCCGCCATACAATAGGAAACAAATGTTGTTAAAAGAGGATCGATGCCATTCATTGTAAGGCAGCGAATGATAGCAAAACAATATTGTCAAACTGAGTCAACTCTGGGATATGCTGCCACCCAGGAAAAAAAGATAGGGACACGGGAATATTCAGCCTGCCGAATGCGTAATAGCCAATGGCGCAAAACTGCTTTTGGATTATACACCAAAACGCATAAGACAGCAAATTAATACATTTAAATAAATATTTAAAATAAGAACACATACATCTTTATAACAGCGATGGTATTGTATAAAATAATTATTACAAATAATTATTGTTTTGCATTAAATTATTATTAAATAACAGCATACTACAATATAAGCAATAGTAACAGTTGCAGTATTGGATTTTTTTCTGCATGCATGCGGCTTTTTTGAGTGCACGTCAAACCTGCTGTCGAGCCCAACCCCGCTGAGCTCTCAGCAAACTCAATGTGTAGGCTATTTCATCGCATTATGAGCCTCTTCTGTCTGCAGGCAATGTAGATTTACTGAAGAACTATTGAATAAACAAATTGCAGTTGCTGGCGGTGTAATTCACATCATAATACAAACATTTGTATGCGCATGCGGTCAAAAATCCAATTTTAAGTTTAAAATCATTTAGCCTACATTTAACTTCTTTCCATTTTCCTGTAGTTGTTGTGAAGGAGTTCAGTGATGAAAAATCAATGGATGTTCAAACCATTATACGTAATGTTTTACATGTGCGAAATATTTTTTAATATTTGTTTTATTTTTATATATTTTTAATAAACGTGCTCAAATTGATTCGTTGCATGCATGGCACTCACATGAAAAACACCGTAGTATCATTAATTCTTTACAATAGCAAATTGTAGTAAACTTTAGTATATTGTATTAATTACTGCACTATATATTATTATTATTATTATTAACTATTAACTAAATACTATAATATTTAATATTAAAACACATTTATATTAATTTCCTACAGTAATTTCCCATGTGGAATTTCATAAAAGAAACATATTTGGTTCTCCAAAGAACATTTCAGTCAAAGGTTCCCAAACTCACCATTTTATATTTAGTCTACATGAATACAAGCTTTCATAAAACAGAAAGGTTCTGTTGATGTTAAATCTCATTTATGGAACTACAGAACCTGCCAATAAACCTTTTATAGGAACTTTAATTTTTAAGGATATTTTGAGCTTTTACAGTTGCAGGTAACCTATCGGACAGCACACCTTTCTGAGTCGGATCAGCATTGTTTTAATGAAGTCTGCGGTGATCTGTTCTCCCCTGAGATGTTTTATAGCGCAATTAAGAGCGTGTTTGTGATGCCGTGTATGAATATTCAACAGAATGTCAATTAATTAGCAGACAGAGGGCTCTCATTATGATGCTCAAAACCCTTTTAGTGGTGAGGAAACTATAGAGGAGGGGTAGTGCGCCAATCCAGTTAAACGCTATTATCTCACGCTGCCCTCATTTGCTTGATGGACTTTGTCTTAATTATAGGCTTATGGTTTCTTAGCGGAATCGCATCGCATAACTTAAAGGAACCAGTGCGAATTTATACTGCAGACAGAAATAGGCATGAAAAAGTACCTTTGTGGCCTAAATCTAACAATTTAATATAGATTGCACATATTAAAAAAGGACAGGTTGTGCTTTTCATTCGTTGTAAGTTTTGTCTGATGTGCAAACGCATGATAGTCATAATGTTTATAATTTAGATTATTAATTAATATTATAAAATAAAATAGAATAAATGTGTACAATTAAAATTGTGAAGGTGTTATTAATAAAAATTAATAAAATAGCTTTTACTGGTATTCAGCAGTAGAGATCTGATCCACATGAAAAATAATGTTGTATTTTATTTTTTATTATAGTTTCCTGTAGAATATTATAGAAATTGCTACATTGTCGTAATGTATACCATAGTAGTAAGTAGTATTAACAATTGATAAACTGTAGTAAATACTAACCTACGTTAAAATTTACAATAAGGTTAAAAAACAACACAGTATCTAGGAATTATTTAAAGGGGACATGTCAAGAAAATCTGACTTTTGCTATAATTTTATCAACCTAGAAAATGTGAAAAAGATCATCCCAGTAACTTAGTTTGGTAAACCATTCCCTGCAAGCATACAAAAATAGGTTGAAATTTGGCTCCCCTTGTGATGTCAGAAGGGGATCATATATACCGCCCCTTAAGCTGCACCATCCAACCACGACACTGCCGCTGCTACCCAGTCTTACGAAATGATGTACCTATAGTCACATAATTTTTTTGATTCTTTTTCGTGACACTGTCACGAATTTCCGCGTTTTTTTGGTGATCGTATAACACAAATGTCTGTTTATGTGTCATTGTCACATACAGGTTACTCAACTGCTATTTCCAATTTTCAAACCATTGTCGTTTCATTTTAGGGTTAAGATTTGGTGTTTGCATTAGGATGTCACTTTAAGTATTGGTTTATACAAATTTTTTTCTGATTTTTTAAAATATTTTCTGACTTTTAAACCATAGTCGCCTGGCGTTAGTGTTAGAGTTGGGTTTGGGTAAGGATTTCAAAAAACGCTGAAATTCGAGACAGTATCACGAAAAAAAAATGATGTGACTATAGGTACGTAATTTCATGAGTTCATTTGAATTTTAAAGGACACCCCCCAAAACTGCACATTTTGCTCACACCTACAAAGTGGCAATTTTAACATGTCATAATAAATTATCTACATGGTATTTTGAGCTAAAACTTTACATACTCTGGGGACACCAAGATTTTTTTGACAACTTTAAAAAGTCTTGTGAAATGTCCTACCCAGTTTCACAAAGTTTCGTGATATTTTTTTTATTCTTTTTTCATGATATTATCACCCCTTTAATACTATACTATACTATACTATAGTAAATACTAAAGTATACAATGTTTTCACAGTGTGAAGGAGGAAGAGGCTGGGAATTGTTGAAAACAGGGTAAATTATGGATTCTGTACAAACTGCGACTTCTGGGATTGTTAATCTAAAAAAAAGTTTTTTCCAATTGAATGTGACAGCGATTATTATCAATACTGTCATTGTTATTCGCAGGTTCAAGGTTACAGAGATAAACACAAAGGTTGGCCACTAAACCGAGTCCCCTATTAGTATGCATGTAAAATTAATTAGCTGCTTCTCAGTGACATCAAAAAGGAGTACCTAGGAGGACGATGCCTTCAGGGCATGCTGAACATATGTTGGGATTACAGTTAATGGACTAATGACATAAATTAGGCATTCATTATACAGCACATCAGGTGTGGAGGATGTCTCAATTGAGCCGTGTTTGAGACGATCAGGGAATCGAAATGGGTTTTACTAAAAGGCCGGTCAAGACTCATTTGTCCCCGTCATATTTTTTCTTCATTGATAATAAGGTGAAAATACACTCCAAAAATTGCTGGGTTATTGACAACCCAGTGTTGGGTCAAAACCTAGCGGTTGGGATAAATTAACAGAAAATGGGTTGCAACAACCCAACATAGGTTAAATTACAACCCAGCAAGTGGACTTTAGACAAATATGGCTGCTTGCATCAAAAGCTAAATACCTTCATTCATGAACATAAGACAGAAAGACAGAGACATCTATATGTAGATACACTCTTAAGAAATGCTGGGTTATTTTCAACCCAGCCTCAAAACGCAACCAATGGGTTAAATTCTTAACAAAAAAATCCAGATAATACTCACCATCATGTCATCCAAAATGTTGATGTCTTTCTTTGTTCAGTCGGGAAGAAATTATGTTTTTTGAGGAAAACGTTATAGGATTTATCTTATTTTAATGGACCCCAACACTAAACAATTTTAATGCAGTTTCAAAGGACTCTAAACAATCTCAAACGAGGCATAAGGGTCTTATCTAGCGAAACGATTGTCATTTCTGGCAAAAAAGTAAAAAAGATGCACTTTTAAACCACAACTTCTCTTCTTCCTTCGGCTGTATGATGCGCCAGCGTGACCTCACGTAATTGCATAATGACGTTGAAAGGTCATGTGTTACATATATGAAACGCACATTTGCGGACCATTTTAAACAATAAACTGACACAAAGACATTACTTAGTATCATTCGACATACAACAACATTGAAATGGTCCTCTTTCTGCAGACTTGTAAACACTAGTTTCGCATACGTCATCCGTGACCTCTTAATGACGTATTACGTGAGGTCGCCCTGGTGTGTCACAGGACCGGAGGAAGAAGAGAAGTTGTGGTCCAAAAGTGCATTTTTTTCTTTTGACAAAATAAAGGACAATCGTTTCGCTAGATAAGACCCTTATGCCTCGTTTGGGATCGTTTAGAGTCCGTTGAAACTGCAATTTGAAACTGCATTAAAACTGTTAAGTATTGGGGTCCATTAAAGTCCATTAAAATGAGAAAAATCCTGGAATGTTTTCCTCAAAAAACATAATTTCTTCTCACTGAACAAAGAAAGACATCAACATTTTGGATGACATGGTGGTGAGTAAATTATCTGGATTTTTTTTTTTAAGGAAATTGACTAATCCTTTACACCGATGCCAACACTTGACTTGAATGCTGTTCTTTCCCTTCAAGACATTTTATGTACTTATTTATTTCAATAAAACAATTTCTATCATTTACAATAATTATCATATTATTGTTATTATTGTTAATTTTAAATTAAGGTACATATTTACATTTTTATAAATCATACAGATGATTTTTATAAATCATATTTTCATACTCGTATACAGAAAAACAACAGTGGGTGTTTCAGCACCGTGGAGAGCTCCAGCACATACCACAGCGCCCACCCTCTGCTCTGAAACACTGTTGTTATGATTTCATATGCCTGTGCACAGACAAAAACACATGCAACGCATCATTATTGCAGTGTATGCAGGAATGTGTTAGATTATTTGAGAGAGAGAGAGAGAGAGAGAGAGAGAGAACTAAGGGTTATGTAAAACTCTCCACCACTCCCATCTGCATCTGACAGACAGCTGGCACATTTGTTAGACACAACCAGACACACAGCTGGTTACTGCTGCTAAAATGAACAACGCCTCCAGTCTATCTCTCTGTGTGTCTTTGTGTACACCACACAAGCGTATGGACGATTGGTAACGTTGGTGTAAAGGGTCTCATCTCTCCCCAGTTCATTGGGTCCATATGGAGAATAACAGCAGGAGTGATGAGTGCTCTACCTGAGGCCCATGCTTGTGCTATTGAGCGTGACCAGGAATGTGTGCATTACAAACCTCTACATAATTTATTACAGACACAGGATCGTCGTGTGCCGGTTTTCTATTGGATGGTAAACCTCACAAAATGAATAAATTATTAAATAACGGCAGACAACTGCAAAAACATTCACTTTTTTATTACACTTTTTTGCAAACTATAAAATCATGAACTAACTGGCTAAACTGATAGCAGATAGCACGATAAATCAAAGAGTAGTGTACAGTAACTGCATTAAATTATTAAAGCCACGACTTCAAACCGAGGGGCAACCTTCCGATCTCTCTGATGAAGCCAATACGGAAGTGATTTAAACGGCAATTCATCGACTGGCCACTAGAGGTTGACTCCAAAAGGGAGTAAATTATAGACCCATATTTTAAAATACCCAACTTTACAGTAGAAAATAATATGTTTACAGCCTGGTACAAAAATTGTTTTGGGTCTTTATAGCTAATTTTGCCCTTCATGACAACTTTGAGGAGGGTGAATTTTTTTGTAACTTATCCGTTTAAATTATAATAAGCCTTAAAGTTCTGCATAATTAAGGGCGTGGCCACTTAAGTGACGGTTGAACTGCTACTGCTGTCACTAAAGTCGAGCTAGGGGGGCATGTATTCAGCAACCAGCCCCCTCAACTTCACCCACGTCCCGCCACTTTACCCATTTTCGGATATTTGTGAGTGACCAAGATGACGAAGGCAGACACCGCCTACTTTAAGCTTCAAAAACAATCTTCAGAAATCTATGGGTGACGTCAGTAGCATAACAAGTCAGTCCCAGGCCCATATGCAAAAAAATTTACGGGCCCCCTTAAACCAAAGCCCTCCCCAACCTTGCCCGTTGGCACTATTAACTGTGGCACGCAGGTCTGTTAACAACATATACTTTTAATAAGGTAGTCAAATATTTTTACTTTACTTTTTTACTTTAAAGGGCAGCTTTAAATAAATATTGGGACCACAAATAAAAATTAAATTGAAAAAAAATGTTTTAATTAAAAGCTGGGGCGGGCTCAGGGCCGGGCCCCCTATTGGCCCGGGCCCATTTGCAAGTACATATCCTGCATGCCCAGACGCTACGCCACTGGGTGACGTAACGGACACTACGTCCATCTTTTTTACAGTCTATGCTTCAAAGCAATGACTTTAGCATTGTTATTCATCAATTGAGTTGCAAGAACACCGGTACACAAGCATGCAGAAAGTGGTTTTATATTATTTAGAGCCCTAACCAGATCCATAGACTATTAAATACTGGTATTTTTATATCCCATTCATTATAACACAATATAACACTAAATGCATTCACAGAGTTATCTGTGCTGTTAAATATTTTAAAATAAATGAATATAAACAAAACTAATCAGTGTACATTTTGTGAAATACAGTGTACAATGAAATACAAGCCTAGGAAGAGCCAAATAATGAATTTCTGGGTTATTTTCAACCCAGCGTTGGGTCAAACCCACCCTACTGGGTTTTAAATTAATCTATGTTGGGTTGTGTCAACCCAACATGCTGGGTTAATTTAAACCATCCACTGGGTTTGTCCATTTTTGCCCCAATGCTAGGTTTAAAATGACCCAAAGTGCAGTTATTAAAGGATTAGTGTCACACGACCGGAGGAAGACAAGAAGTTGTGGTTTAAAAGTGCATATTTTTTATTTTTCTTGCCCAAAATGACAATCTTTTCACTAGATAAGACCCTTATGCCTCGTTTGAGATCGTTTAGAGTACTTTGAAACTGCAATTTTAAACTGCATTAAAACTGTTAAGTGTTGGGGTCCATTAAAGTCCATTAAAATGAGAAAAATCCTTGAATGTTTTCCTCAAAAAACATAATTTCTTCTCGACTGAACAAAGAAAGACATCAACATTTTGGATGACATGGTGGTGAGTAAATTATCTGGATTTTTTTTTTAATAGACTAATCCTTTAAGATACATACAGTATAGGAAAACCGCTGTATTACTCACTCACACAATCTGAAAAACACACCATGAATCAATATGTTTGGTCAAATAAAATGAACTGTAACATTCAGAACTGACCCAAGGGTCCCTTGAGTGCACTTGACCTTTGACCCCCTGACCCTTTAAGTCACGTATATTCAATTCAGACACATTGTATCACATGAAACATAATAAAGTCACGTCGGCCTGCCTTTACTTCCTTTTATATACTTAGATGTATCACGAAAGAGTCCTTTAATATTTCTTAACAAAAATCTAACACAAATTTCAAAACTCGCTTGCATGTCCAATTTACTTCTTCACTATTTTTAGTAAACACCCATAGGATAAAAAGAGAAAAACAGACCTGTCTGTCATCAATAAAATAGTAAATATAATTCTAAAGTAACCCCCCTAAAAAAACTCAACTATAAACGTTGGGCGTAGCCTGTAAAGGAAATAATTTTAAAGTATGACGTAATATTCCGACACAAAAAATGCAATTTACAAGTTAAGTTTAACAACATGCACCTCTGACCTATCCTCATCTGTAAACCATTCAACCTCCTGAATATCACTGACTATCTTACAGGGCACTCTGGTAAACAGCATGGCGTCACCAGATGAGCTCTCCTTTTAATATGATCAGGAGAGGCTGGGCTGCTCGGTGCGGCCCACATATTCATAGCGGCCTTGATAATGAGCGAGAGACACTTAGCCAACTGGGACCGGGCGAAGGGGCATTGCATCTATCTTTCATCTCATGCGTCTGGGGACGCCTCGGTCTCCCAGGACGCCACTAATACCACTAAAGATCACAGCCGCATGCCACACACCCCAGCCTAAATTAGTGTTTACCGCGCTGATAAACAACAACACCTTTTTTAATGTCAGGACAATGTGGAGTCTAACCTAAGGGCAGGTAATGGAATAATGAGGAGTGCATACATATTTTAGCGCTGCGTGGATTTTCTTCACCCTGAAGTTATGGAAAAAGTATTTCGCGGGGTTCGGTCATCTGTAGGGGACCTTGATGATCGCAATGACATCTCGGCTATAAAAATTCAAATGGAAAAGCTCTCACCGCAGCGTATTTTTTTCCTTTCATTAGCATTGTGTTAATGAGGTTAGCCACTTAACACACAATAGGCTTTATATTTAAGATGTGGTGCGCTCCTACCCGCTAACTCATGTTAGACCACCCTCCGTTGTCCCTGCCCACCCCGCGTCTTTGTTTATGGCCGAGTATCATTTTAAGCAGTTAGGGCCTGTCACAGACATCCAAATACTTTAATTGGGCCTGATTTACACCGGCCTGAATTAACAGCATCTCCATTGTTGAGCACAAACAAGGGGCGCACAGTAAATCATGGTGCTGTTAATAGGGCCCGGCAAACAGTCAACTGAGCATGGCAAAGCTTTCCTGGTCTCCTCGGGTGTTGACCACACTCAAAAAATGGGTTTTGTAGCACTGTTCATTATACACAAATGTATTTAGTTACATTAACACATACACATTTATTTTTAAGACAAAATACAAGTGTAATGTGTTATGCTAAATCAATTGGTCATTCACTCTTGTTTACCTAACTACCTATCTTTAAACTAAAGTAATTGGTTTACTTTTGCGATTCAAATACCGGATGTGACGTCATTTAACGACTTCCACGCACGAAGACGGCGCGCAGGTGATGGTGTTTCGGGTAAGTAAACAAAATACGTTTTTTCTTCAATCTATCTTAAAACATTATTGAGGCAACTTTATTTTATGTTTAAGTCGATGGTGTTTGTATTTGATGGTGATGATTTTACGTAATTTGTGCAGCGATGAGGTAAAGTGTGTGATTTGTGCGTTTCAAATGTAATGGAGTGCTTCACGCGATCTGTCGTGGGACGTGTTTAAACCGTATTAAACGTGATGTACTCGTGTTTAAACAGTATTAAACGTGTTGTTCAATTTCGGGTCCTTTGTAGGGTTTTATGATAGCAGCAGTGTTGTAAACTGTGTGATTTGTGCGTTTCAAAATGAATGCATTGCTTCACGTGTTCGTGGTGAGTTGAACTGCGATTCCGGTGATAACTTTAGCCATTGAACTTGTTTTACTGGTGAAATAGTGCTTTTGAAACGTATTTTCCTGTGTTTAGTTAGAGCATTTTCTCAAGGGGTTCTTAAAGTTTATTTTCTGTTGTTACTCTGAATGAATATTTACTTAAAGTAAGTTATGTTGAAATGTAAAATTTGTGATCTAAAACATTAAAGACTGCTGCAAGTGCGTTGTGGGGGTTATCATGGATATCATTGTACATATTAATTGATATATTCAAGACATGTTATGCTCTACTTGTTCATTTAAGTAGGAATTATGCTACAGATGTAATATTGCATGACGACAAAGGCCCACTTTCATTTGTAGTTTGTGTGCATGGCATGCAGTGCACTGTCATCAGAAAAATAATACTTTGCTCACATAAACAGTCCCTTAAAGAAGAGTAAAACGGTATTTTGTATGTTATCAGGTTGTGATTTCCAATCAAATGTCAATGGGACTTCTATATCACACAAAAACAGAAAACACAACCAGCCTTCACTGAGTGATTTTAAGCCTGGTGTAGTTTCCATTGCTGAAATATTATGAGAGGTCAAAAGTTTTTATGGTGATGAGGCAAGTGATGCTTTTGTTCATGACTGAAGCCAGATGTGTTTTATTAAAACTAATTAAACTGCATTGTATGTTAAAGTCTGTCAGTGCCTATTTTAGTTAGCTCATGATTATCCATTGCTTGACTTATATTGGTTGGTGCTTTGTTTGATGGTGACTTTGAAAAAACAAGTCCACGGATATGTTGTAAAATATGCTTTTATTTTGTTAAATGGACAATTATAAGTTAATGTTTCTTAACCATACTTACAATTGATTTAAAAAAAAATAATTAACTACATTTTTTACTTGTTTTCCACAGTCATACCACAATGACTTCTCCAGTCTGGCTAAAAGTTACAAAAGGTGATCCTTCAGTATGCCATTCCTTCTTCAGTGAGTGACCTGTCAAAGGAAATAGAAAAACAATGTAATCTACAAGGACATTTAAGGATGCAGTTCATGGATTCTGACTTGGGCAATTCGTTTTTAAGTGAAATTAAATTTACTCAAGCCCAAACCAGCTGGAATTTCCAGTGCTGCTTACCATATAAAAAAAACATGCAACGCTGAGGTCAACTACTGCCCTTACCATCCACAAACGGAGACATCCAAAACACTGGAAGTAGTCAGTGTAATACTTCTGTCTGAAATTAAAAAGAACAATGAGAAAACATTATGAATGCTGATGGACATTTTTTTTATCAGGAGACATGAGGTTGTCAAGGAATCGCCTTCAATAGCAGATTTCAAAACTAGATGGCCTGCTCTTTTCAGAAGGGAAGAGGTGAGTGAAAAGTTTTTGAGTCATTTATGTTTAACTTTGTTGGCTTTGTGGTAACAATAATTTATTGTGTTTTGTAGATTTGTGCAGAGTTTAAAAGAATCGCAACAGCCCCATTGGTGTCTACATACTTGGCGAAGATGGATCAATATTCTGCAAAGCTTATAAGGATCTATGCAAAACGAGGAGTCGTCAATTGACCGAGAATTAAAAACCTGCTGGTTTCCACAACACAGGTATGAAGAACTACACTCATTAAAACCTTATAATAAAACTTATTTTTGCACTGGTGAAATTGGAATTAGAAAGTTTCTGGAACTTGTAAAAAAGAAACAAAGGTACAGTTTAAGGTGTCCCTTCTTTGTTGTTGTTTTCCACTTACATGCTGTATTTTGCATAATAATCTAAAAATAAAGGTAAATGTTTACCTGATATTGTGAATGCTACAATTAATACAATTTTGATATTTACATATTTAGACTGACAACAGTGATCAGACTCCGATCTTTCTTTGTCTACCTGAATGAAGACCTGACCAGTCTAATTAAAGAGTATTTGGTAAGTATATGTGCATATATATACTTTGCTGTATTATCAAGGAATTGAAATGTTGGGGTATCCCAGGTGAAAAAGTAGTACACTTCCATAATGTACTTACAGTGCTCTATTTTTAAACTAATTTATACTTGATATACTAAAAAATTATTCTTTAATACTTTTTAAGATGTTCTTAAGATTATCTAAGTGTACTTATTTGTGCTGTTTTGAGACAACATGATTATGAACTAAAATGTGCTTTGAATATACTATCTCTGTTTTAAAAATGTATTAGTTAAAACTTGTAAACTTGAACCCAACTTTCAAAGATGGGTTCAAGTTTACTACGAGTGGTACCTAAATACATTTTTTAAATAATTTTTCAGCACATTTTAGTTCATATTCATGGTGTCTCTAAGAGGTTGTTTACACTTGGCATTAACATGTGTTTTCGTCGATCGGATCACAAGTGGACGAAGTTAATGCCAGGTGTAAACAGTGTTCAAAACGTTTTGAGCTCGTCCACTTTCGACCACTTTCAACCACATCCAGAGGTGGTCGAAACCACTTTCGATCGGATCGCTTTGGAGTTGCGGAACGCACATGTGGTTGAATGCGTTCATACAGCCACACGCGACCGCCCATTTATCTAATCTGAGGTATTAAACACATGTTTTACGTCTTTTTTGACTCCTGGCGTGAACATTCGGTGAACAGCGCTATTTTTAGCCTTTCATTGATAAATCTAAAGCGGCTGATCTCCGTAGTTTCGTTTTGAAAGCGTGTGAAAGTTGCGTGATCCTATTTCATCAATTGCGCTGAAAATTCAAAGAAAGCTCTTACATACTCATGTACAAAACACTGTGCAGCATGTTTACTTGCTAAACAAGCAGTGCACTCCGACATAATATTAGTTTGTGTCCATATAAACTCATAATTACTCCCGCTCGGGTTTGAATGACAGCAGAGAGACTCGCCCACCGTCTCACAGACCACCCCCTCATAGTATTCAGCACAGAAGCGGTTGAAAGTGGACAAAAGAGACGGATTTAAATACCAGGTGTAAACGTAATGTGTCTCTCTCGTCCACTTGTGATCCGATCGACGAAAACACATCCCAATTCCAAGTGTAAACAGCCCCCAAAATAGAACAGGGAAGTACAATTATACCTTATTCACACTGTCAGTCTAAATCTGATTTTGGTGCATATTTGAATCCAGTCACATTTACAAAGTGTGAACGGCCAAAAACCACATGAAATGAGTGTTTTTTCAAATCTGTTTCGGGCTACATCCATCGGTGGTTTAAAAGTCAGTCTGACCGCTCTGATCGCATTTGTGTAGCTTTTCGGTTATGTCATGCTGTTGCGTCACGTAAAACATAAACACGTCAGATGTTGAGGCAGATTGTCGTGCCAGTGCAACGTCATTGCCATAGAAACATTGTAGATAATCCAGAAAACGGCAGAACGCTACAGGACGCACAGAATGGTTGGACAATGAGTTTGTCAAATCGGATATGCCCTGAAATCTAATTTAGACTGACATTGTGAACAATGTACAAGATGTTCTTAAGGTTATCTTAAGAAGTACAAAAGAATAATTTTTTGTATATTATGTACAAAATAAGTGCATGAAAATAGAGCACTTTAAGTACATTATGGACGTGTACTTTTTCACCTGGGATAACTTTTTATTTTATCTCATCTTCATGGTATTTCAAACCTACGAGTTTCTTTCTAATGCAGAAAACAAGGTATAATAATGTTGGTAAGGAAACAATACTTGCCCTCTATGACTTTTTGGCTGTTGTACATTATGGAATATGAGACCGTTCTTAAAATACTTCAGTTTTACAGAATCAAGTGATGTGGTTTTGAATAACATTAAATGGTAAATAAGAGATTTTCTGAACTTATTAATAAACACAAAATAATTGTATCATTGTCATTCTCACCTGCAGGATACAGATGCACCCAGTACCCAGGAGGCGATCCAGAAGATGGTGCTGGGAGTCCTTGTTGTAAAAATGTATGGTTCAGACATCGAAGACAGCCCAGCACATGTTGGAGTGTTATTGAAGGGATTAAGAGTTCTTGGACCTCAACAACATTGTGTATGCGACAACCATGCTGATGTGACTGATATATGCACTGAACTGCTCCTTTCCTGAATTCAGGTACACTTTTGAAGTATTGCAGTTGATGTTTCTGGAGCTAGATGGGAAGTAACTATCTCATAAAGTTCAGAGTCAGACGCTGAAGGCCAAGCCTTTTGCAGATGTTTTAAGAAAGGAATGTTTTAATATTTCATATGTAAATGCCATGTTTTTGAAATGGAGTTTTCATGCATTTCATTTGTCAGTAACTGTAAAAAATTTTAATGTTGTTATAAGGTTACATTGTAATATCCAAAGTCCTTAAAAACTTTGCAAGCTTTTGCAAGTTGATGAGTGCATCTCATTTGATGGTATATCCTTTACGGTATCTGTAGTTTAAGTGCAATAAACATGGCTTGAAGAACTGGTGTATGAGATTCTTTTTTGAATAAAATGAATGCTACATAGAGTTTATTACAAAAAGTATATTTTTGTGTGTGATGTCCTTGAAATAGACATTGTTGTGTTAAAGTAACTAAAAGTAATTGGATGGAACCACTGTCCACAATGTAATTGAGTTGTATGAATAAACTACTCTTGAGTTGGACAAGCAAAAAATATTTGATTCGTTTGAACAAGTTAAACACATGTTCAGAAAACGTAACAATCTTAAGTTGAGGATAAGTAACTAAGATAATTTTGTTGAACATTACCACTTCACATTAGTTATTTATTATTCAATTGTGTTGCTGCAAATAAAGAATTTGGCATTGACTGAAAACAACCCTTAAATGTAAAAATAAATTAACTGGGTTGTGTGGAACCACTGTCCACAATAAAATTGTGTTCGTTTAAAGTATCATTTTTTTGAGTGCAGCCCTGGTCGCCTCCCGCTGTAAGGTAATATGCATGACACATTTCCAGGCACTAATTCATTTGTTTAATAATAAGACGTGCTAACCTGAGCCGAAAACAGTGTGCGAGTGGTGCAAGCCGGAATGGGACTATTAATCCATGGCTAATCAAAGGGCAAAGTGTCTCGTACAGAAATTTGCCATAGTGGAATATTTGGCTTGCTTTTAAAGAATGCTAATATACAGGAGAATATTCGCTTGTTTAATTATATTCGCGAGAAACCCCTTGACTGGCGAAAGAAAAGTCATTCAATGCATACGTAATGTTTGGAGGTGCTGTCGCATTGTTTTTCGAAGAAAACTGTTGATTGAGAGCTCTCCATCAATTACACTGGAAAGTTTCTAATAAAGAAAAGTGGGATTATGGGTAATCGGAACCGTGAGGTGCCAATGGTGGCCGTACCTCAGAGTGCATTGTCTTCACACGAATAGAATTTTAAAAGTCTGACTTTAATTAGAGAAATTTGTTTTGTAAACTACATTATCTACGAAGGATTGGTAAAAATACAATAAAGGACTGCCCTATAAGTCCCATGTGTTTCAATAGCCTGAGAGGACTGTGATTAAGACATCAGACAGACCACTAAGCTCGTGTGATAAATAATAAAGGAGATGCTTTATCCCGACTGAGTGTCCAGGGAGAGTAGCCCCGCTTTAAAACCTCCATAGGGAAGAATAAGAATTCATCTCTGGACAAATCATGTAACCATACTCTGTATAACCAACTATTTTGCCATTCGTTCAGACAGGTGTACAAACATTAATACACCGAAGCAGAAGTATCTGGGCGATAATATAACTCAAATATAATTTTTAATACCTATAGCTTGTGGTCCAATGTAAATGCTATTAAAAATTTAAAAGTGAAACTATAGATATTCTAGATCAGCAATTGAGCATTAAAGGTGCAGTGTGTAACTTTTAGGAGGATCTCTTGATAGAAATGCAATATAATATACATAACTTTAATATCAAAGATCTTTCATAATGAACCGTAATGTTTTTATTACCTTAGAATGAGACGTTTTTATCTACATACACAGAAGGTCCCCTTACATGGAAGTCGCCATTTTGTGCCGCCATGTTTCTACAGAAGCCATTAACGGAGAAACTTTTTTTACTAAGTTGTCTCCGACTGTGACATGTTTGTCCTGTGGCGGCTACCGTAGCTTCTCTATGTTTTTCAAAAGCGAGGAGTGAGCCGTAGACGTTGGTTGCAATTCGCAACCTCACCACTAGATGCCGCTAGAATTCACACACTGCACCTTTAAATAACAATAACATAAGTTAAACTGCAATGATTTCTCTATTATTATTTTCACGATAACAATTGACATTAATGTTGTATTTGTTAACGTTAGTTAATGCATTAGCTAACATAAACTAACAATGAGATTATCAGCATTTATTTATATTTGGTAATGTTAGTTAATGCCAGTACAGTTGTTTATGGTTCACTGTGCATTGACTTATGTTAACATACAACTTTTGATTACAAATATGTATTAGTAAATGCTGAAATTAACAGGAACTGTGATTATTAAGTGCTGTAAAAGTATTGGTCATTGGTAGTTGTGTCAGTGACAAAAACGTTTTGGCAAGATGAGAAATTCTGAAATCTTTTTAAAAAACTTGTTTTAAAACCATGCATCAGGTTTTAATTCAATGCACATAGTGTATTTATGTGAATTGTTATCAATAAAAAATTACATTTGCAATATTTTTATGAAAGTCAAGACTGAATGGACCTGAACATGTCAAATTGTGTAACCGCCAATTGTGCCAAAGAATGAGAAATATTAAATATTTTATCCACCTTGATGGCATCTAAGTGTAATCATCAAAAAATAAAAATCATTTTAAAATATTATAGAGTTATTTCTAAATGTAAACTTTAATGCATTTTTGTAATATTTGTCCTGACATATGCTGAAAACAGCATGTTTTTTAAATAATTTGACAAATGATGTAAAAATGTATGTAAAAAAAATCATATTACACTAAACAACATGATTATATTTTATTCCAAATTTTTTATGAATATATTTATATTTTCATTTAAAAAAATACTAGTTACACCAATTGACACAGACCGGTTACACCGCATTGACATCTTTGCAATTATCCCCCAAATATTCTTTCAAAAAGAAAAAATTAGAAAGTAAAAAATTTTAGACTTATTTTTTAAGGTAAGTTGTCGCAATCAATTTATTTAAGCTACATTTAAACAAAAAAATTGAAAAATAAAGTAAAATAAAATACTTTGGTTTATGTAGCTTAAATAAATTGATTGCAACCACTTAAAAATTTTATTTTAAATTCTTAACCCTTTTACATTCAATTGAACCATACGAACACAAAATAATTAACGTCACGTCATTGACCCAATTATGTTGGCTTATGCGTTAACTAATGCTAACAAAAGCTTAGATGCAAATGCCGCTAAACGCCACCTCCTTCAAAATGAGATGATATTAACAGAATGCTCTCAGCACGTATTCATCAAATAGTTTTGTTTCATATCTGCTAAATCTCGACCTCAGGTCATTCAGAAATACCGGTTTGGGTTTGTTGGCAGAATCCATGAAGAGTCTGATAAAAAAAGCTCATGTCAAACGCACTAAGAGGGTTTTGCTCTTCAAATACAAACTTATAAGTGTTAACATTTTCATAATTTCTTGTGTTCTGAAATATACAGGAGTACATGCAACATTTCCCAGTTTTAGACGTTTATTATTGTATTAATAATTATTAACCAGAACCGTGTTAGTGTTTTAAGGGAAAAGTGCTTTTATTCTACCGAGAGGCTGTTTAATGCCTTGTGTCTCGATTCTGGTAATAAAAACAACATAAAAACGACACAGACGCAAAACAACTACGTCGGATAGACAGTTCTAAAGGTCAAACCTCCTCTATTTACGGTTTATGTGCAATACGATCGCAGATTATGGTTCAATGGATTTACTCTCTTTTAAATATAATCATGACGTACGGTCTGTTCATCTAATTACATGCCGTATAATGACATTCTCAGGAGGGGATGTCTGGGAAGCCAAAGGTGAAGCGGTGAAGTACAAATCAGACTAGTTCACAGATAAGGAATTAAAGGCACAAGAATTTGCCACATTAAATGCATCACAAAAATGGATTATTGTCATGAAGGTAACATGAACGTAAATTAATCTGTAAATGAACTGGCATTTCTGTGATATTGTATTTAATCTAACCCTGATATATTTTTTGGAAAAATCTATTCAATCCTAAGCAAAATGTATTCCCACAACTACTGAACTGATAAAAAATAACTCAACTTTGCACAAAATGGTTATTGCAAAGCCTTATAAAATGCTAAATGCTGTTTTTTGAAGATAAACCTTAAAAATAGATGTCAATCCTTCACAAAACACAAACAATTTAGCACTATCTAAAAATCAGTTCATTTTTGATCTAAAAAGATTTTCACGTTTTGCAGGCTTTAGGATCTCCTGCAGCCCATATTTGTGATCATGTTGTAATTTTAAACACGGCCTTGTTATACAGAAGAAATGTTGAAACTAATCACATCCGCTCTGTCAGATCTAATGAAGGCGGGCATCGGGGGAGCGTGCAGAACAGTGGTTATAACCGAAAAACCACAGCGCGCAGATCTGCCAAATGTCAAGTACCACTGGATGGTAGATATCAGTCGCTCCATGTGTATGACTTTTGCACCATTGTAGCTATAAGGGCCTAACTCATATAGTTAGTCCAATTCGCCTATCTGGGCAAAAACCATTACAATCCCAAATAATTGACTTTTAAAGATCTGTTTCCTTAGCAACAGAAAAAGAAATAGAGAACAATAGATTGAAGTGGAGCTATCTCCAGCATTGGATTTCAAAAATGCACCTGTATAAAGGTTATTGGTGGTCAGATTTTCAAAGATCTGGTCCTTGTAATGGAAAATCCACTGTCTTTTTGGAGCTGTCATCAAGCGGGGACAAACAACATTGGCCCCTGTGAGAGGCCCAGTGAGTTAACCAATGACTCGGGTGAAGTCAAATGGTACCACACTTGAAAAGGGGCAAAACACAAAGTTTTAAATCGGCACTTAAAGGAATACTTTAGTCTACTCATTTTCAATATTAAAATATGTTATTACCTTAACTAAGAATTGTTGATACATCCCTCTATAATCTGTGTGCGTGCACGTAAGCGCTGGAGCGCGCTGCGACGCTTGGATAGCATTTAGCTTAGCCCCATTCATTCAATGGTACCATTCAGAGATAAAGTTAGAAGTGACCAAACACATCAACGTTTTTCCTATTTAAGACGAGTAGTTATACGAGCAAGTTTGGTGGTACAAAATAAAACATAGCGCTTTTCTAAGCGGATTTAAAAGAGTAACTATTTTTTATGGCGCAACAGCACCCTTGGGAGCACTTCGACTCTGCGCAGTAACACCCCCCCTCTCCCATTATGAGAGTGAGAAGGGGAGCGGACTTTTCAGGCGAGTCGAAGTACTCCCAAAAGTGCTATTACGCCATAAAATATAGTTACTCTTTTAAATCCGCTTAGAAAAGTGCTATGTTTTTTGCTCGTATAACTACTCGTCTTAAATAGGAAAAACGTTGATGTGTTTGGTCACTTCTAACTTTATCTCTAAATGGTACCATTGAATGAATGGGGCTAAGCTAAATGCTATCGTAGCGTCGCAGCGCGCTCCAGCGCTTACGTGCACACACACAGATGATAGAGGGATGATTCAACAGTTCTTAGTTAAGGTAATAACATATTTTAATATTGAAAATGAGTAGACTATTCCTTTAATACTGACTCTGAAAGCTTTGCAAACCACACAAAGATGATTCGAATTAACCATTGCACAATACAAAGTCAATAAAACTCATTTAGCACATGATAATTACAAAACTTTTTTTTGGAGCATTAAAATGACTCCAGTTACTGTAATGTTGGGACAGCCAAATGCCCTAAACTGAATCACCACTTAGTGTCAGATTCATTAATCTGAAGATTCCCAGTAGAAAAGCATACTGGCAGACTAATCCATTCAGGAAAACTGAATCACATACCAACAGCGTTTCCCAACAAATGCTGATTCCCCTTCCCGTCATGTAAGACTTTCCGATATATTACAGCTTAAATCTGCAAAATGCTGCCACCCAGTTAACTCATTCACTTGAAAATCAGAAAGAGATTTTCTTTAACCTCTTATGATATGGCTGAAATTCCACGTTTTTAGTCTGAACGACATACCCAAATTAAAAGTGCTACAGCTCCCATATACTTATTATTTACAGTTTTTTATATCGTAATGTCAAGATCGTGAGGCGAAAAAATCGTTTTGGTTTCGGCTTGGATATTCCATTTCACTCTTGGGGACTTATGGAAAAATTAATTTTGAACAATTTCACCAAAGTGGATAAAGGAAAGAATTTGAAGGCAAGTAAACAAACTGAATCAGCGTTGCCCGGTTCAGGTAACAACTAGATTACAGTTGCATGACCATATATTTTGAAGATTTAATGCTTCAAAGTTACAATGAAGTTTATGCAGCCTCACTTCCGCGGGGGGTGTGCCGTATGGCACAGTGTTCCCTATCAGGTTAAATGATAAAACCACCGCTGGATTGTCCTTAAGCTGAATGTCATAGACTTGCAATATCACCTAAAAGCCCATTTTACAACTGCACTGTGAACCTTGACCCCATTTTTATACTAATGGACTCAATAGATATCCACTTAAATGTATGAAATACTGTGACCTAATAGAGAGATAACTCCAAATGTCATGACACCATACTCTTTAAGAAAATCTAAAATACTTATGTAGTAAATCATATATATAATATTGTAGGTTACATAAAAAGCATAATTTTTGTAATTTACTGTTTTCTACATAAAATTATTCCCAGTCGCAATGCAAAGAACATCCTGTGAAAATATAACCTTGATATCTTTAATATTAAGTGAGTAAGGTCATGTCAAAGACTGAAATCAAACTATGATGCTCCTAGTTTTAACATTAGGTTATGTTAAGACTGGATTTCACAGTTATGGTCACATTTTAAAAACTCTGCTATACATTTTTGCATTACAGCTACCTTATCCAGAGCATAGACGGCATTAACAAAGAAAAGACGCTAAAAATGGTAACACCGGTATCAGCAGGTGTTCAGTTTTCTCTCTTGTGGTCAATAGAGACACGATGACAATCGGGGGGCAAAGTGGATTTCAGCAGATATCAGTCATGGTCTTTGTAGCAATTAGCCTAGCGTACGGATATCTGCTGAGACAGGCGCTAAAACACAGGCTGACACAGACCGGCTGATTAGCCAAGCTTAATTAGCCACGCTGCCTTTTAAATGGGCAAATCTGAGTCTGCCTTTAAACCTCAATTGGGACCAAAGACTGCAAAGCTGTGAGGACCATTTTAGCACTTTAATGATGTTAAAACGGACCGCTTCAGACCTCAGAGAGAGATCAAGGGCGGCCGCGTGTTGCAGATAATAACCAATTCGAAAAGGTCAAAAACAACATACTGTTAAATAAGGCGTTCGCAAATTTCCGTCGGACAAATGCCGAGCAAATGCGAAAGGCTGAAAGGCTAATGCTATATGCTTTGAAGGTTTGTACTTTGTTTGATTTGAAAACTTTGGAAATTTGTGAAATATTCAAGCTATCCTGCAAAATTCGCACTAGCCAACGATAATCGCGCTAATCTGCGCAGAACGTAACTCGGTGTCAACGCCAAGCACACAGTTATTTCTCTCTCTTTCCAAGTATATTTACGCATATAGACCTCCGTAATGAATCTCAACAGGAGCTAAACCAACTCAGGTAATATAGCTCGGCAAAGCGAGCCAACAAAAAGCATTTCGTCCGAGGTGTCGTCGTGATTAATCATGCACTAAAAAGAACTCCGAGTAGATGCGGCGATAGCGATGGCGATTTACATCTTGGCATTGCTGGCTACAAGACAAGCAGTTAACTGAGCCAACGTACGCAACAGTATGAATATTTAATTAATAATTAGTCATGTAATACCTCCTCGGGAATTATTATCCCTAGTACTGGTTTGTGAATTTAATTATTAGAAGCCTTTTTGTTTCTGTGTCCCCCTCATTACTGTCAGGATTGATGTAACACAAACTTCATTAAAAATTAAAGCGAGAGTCTTAATTACGAGGCTACCCTGACTGAAGTTAGAATTAGCCAACTCAGTGATGTGCAAATGAGAGCATTATTTAAGAAACATGCTAGAAGTAGTTATGCTAATTCGCAAGGTTCACAGTCACAGACCTTTTCACTAGCGGTTGCATATTCATTAAATACACTATGCAAATTTAATGTAGCAGTCGTAGTAATACCTTGTTAATTTATTCAGATTTATTGAGTACGACTTGTAAAAAGTACCAATTTAATTACTCCATCTCCTTGGGAAGCAAGCGGGATATGGCAGAGGTTTTTAAACTGTGTAAATCAGGATTACTGTGCTTTGATAGAAAAGGGGTGGGCGAAGTAAAGGACACTGTTTTTAATAACTGGGCTTGAGAGACGTATTTGATTTACTTAAGCCACACGCAAAGAGAAAATCACTTAAGTCATCCTAATGGAGGGGAGAAATGGCCAGAAATGTTGTGCCTGTTTGACCGAATTAGAATAGATGCTGAGTCCACAGCAGTTGGTTGGAATGGGACCACTGAGACCAGTAAAATATAAATGGAGATCTTGAAGAGCGTTTTAAGACCCCAAGGCTGTATTTCCATGCTTTTACACTGCAGTGGACTGAGGTCTGTAACATCGTAAGAAACCAGTTTTCATTTCTCATTTCGGTTTCAAATCTACATTTCGGTTTTAACAAATGTTTTTCAATGAGTTTGAGTTGTGGCTTTGTGGTTGGCACTAAAACCCGGAGTACAGTCTGTTTTTTATGTGTACATGTGCACAGCCTTGCAAACGTTTGACGCATGGAATGTAGCTACATACTACATTCTCCTGCAGGCGCATGCACGACCTATGCGTACAATGAACGGGGGTTTTAAAAAATCAGGTGTCATGAGTAGTTTGGTCTCCCCTGACATTATTATTTATAGATTGCCTTGCTTGATTCCTTATGTTAAAAAAAACCTTAATACAATTCCTACAAAATTTGCGTTATGATTAATATTGCTTTAACTTTGTTAAAATTACAATTGATTGATAAATGACATGTTTCATATCGTAGTATATAACAGAGGCTATATAAACAAATCCAACTCTATCTCACGAAAATTCATACAAATTTTATGAGTTGGCTAATTCGTATTAATTCACACGACCACATTCGTAAGTTTTGGTACGATTTGCCCTAACCCCTGTGATGTTGGAGTTAGGGGCAGGGTTAGAGGTTCAGTTTCGTTTCGTTTCGTTTTACGAATTAGCCAATTCGTAAAATATGTACTATTTTTGTGAGATCAGGCTGAACAAATCTCATTCTTTGACTTTTTTTAGTTAGCTTACTAGCTTAGCATACAGCTATCGGGTTGGTTGGCTAGCTTAGCATAAACATCAGTTGAAATTAGAAATGTTTTTCTCATGCATTACTTATCAGACGTTAGTAGCGTAATGCAGGGTTTACACCAGACACGGTAGAGGCGGCAAGCGCGAGTGATTTACATGTTAAGTCAATGGTAGTGAGTTCCGTGCGAATTGAGCGTTGACGCGGGAAACGCGCAAGTTGAAAAATCTTAACTTCGGCGGATTTCTGTGCCGCATTTACCAATCAGGATCTTGCTGTAGTAGTGACATGATTACAGGAAGCGAGCGTAGTCTCAGAAGCCCCTCTCATGACGCAAATTTCCATGTGAATGTCTCAAATGACTAGAATTTCACGCGCAAATAAAGAGAGTAAACTAAAACGTTCAAGCGTCCAACTACGGGCTAATAGCGCGTTTTGCCGCCTCTACCGCGGCTGGTGTGAATGCACCATAATATAGCATTTATATACGTTTAATTATTTATTTTTTACAGATTTACTCATATATGTATGGAATTTTTATCTGTTTTCTTAATGCCTGTAAGAAACATTATTACTATATATTTGAACCATGCTTTAAATTATAATTTATGAGACATAATTACACTTTTATCATAATACAATATAGTTAATTTTCGTAAGGTGTGTTTATGATTTACAAAAATATCAGAAGTATTTTTTAAACAAATGATAACAAAAAACTGCTACTGCTAAGATGTCTAATACATGAATTGTAGGCTTTTATTTTAAAATATTTTTTTTGCTTTTTTGTACAAAGTAGTAACAAGATATCGAGAGAACTAATTTTGATCAGGCATTAGCGCTTGGTAGCAGTCGGGGTCCTAAGGAGACCAAATTGTTATGGGAGACCCAACCGCATCACGCAAATTTGAACCTAAAAAATGGACCATACTTCAGCCTTAATGCATAAACACATTGAGCTGTGGTCCTCAATATGGCAATCCAAGCTCATTAGTTGTGTTCTTGCCCAATTTAATCCTAAAAGAGACTTTCATTTTGAAATATGTCAGATTTTAAATAATTCTAAATTGAACAAAACCATTTTTATGTTACCAACAGAAACATTTCATGGTTCAAAAATATAACCAAGACTCTACAAACATAGATTATGAATCTCACGGAAAAGCCGTTTCTTTGGTACACGAAACCAAAACCCATACACAAAAAAGTTATCAAAACTGTGTATAGAGCTCCTAACAACAAGTTTGCAAACTCAGGTACATATTTCTTTTTCCCATGACATTTTCCATTGATTTTCATTTCTGTACAAACATTCCTTGGGAGACAACAGCTAAATAAATAAAGAAATAAATAAAAAATCTCAAGACGGCCATGACGGCTTTCGGCTGGTTACGAACTTGTTTTTCTAGCTTGGGGGCTTCATTGAGATGATAAAAGCTACGAATGAAAAGCTGCTTCCCAAAACAAAACTTTTATCTCCCTTCCACTCAAACAAAGGAACCGGACCTTTGACCGTTGACTTGTTATATCTGCACTCCAAACCAGACACAAAAAGACACTGCTCTGTTTTTGTGATCACTTCCAGATCTCAATGTGTTGAACTTGTTCTCTTAGATCTTGGCACAACGGCCAGTTGTTAATGACTGGATGCCCGTCTCAAGGGAAGACTCGGCTCTGCGGGCGGACTTGGTGGAAAACATCCTCGGGACCGTGGGCCAGGGAACCTCAAAGAGACAGCTAACACGGCCTGAAGTACATCTACAGAGCCAGGAACACAACGCTGGTCATGTCTGAGAGATCTGCTCTCACCCCAGGATCTAATTACTTACTCCTATCTCCCCCATCATCTAGCGCTTCCTCCGGGAGAAACCCCATGGGTCTCTTCAGCCCGGCCCCTCGCATAACACACTGACATGGGGAAACATCTCACCCGCTGTCCATGACAACAGCTATTATGTATAGGACAGCATCTTATTAATTCAGAGATATGATAACAGATATTTTGTTTGAAGTGAAAATAACATCAGAAAAATAAAGTCTAACTTACTTTAAACCATGTTTGCCACAAATGCAGTTTGCATAGAAATGTAAATAACAAATCAAGTAAAATGTAAGCACCCAAAGATGTGTATGATTTTATACAGTGTATACTATAAAATAAAGTGTATATTTTGAAGTATATAAATTATTCTAATCATCTGTATAAAGGTACATTTTTAAGAATCATTATCATGATATGATATGTTTTCGTTTTTTTTAAGAAATGAATGATGTAATTAAGATAAGACTTATGAGGTGTCATGAAACATTTTGATAAAAAAAGTAAATGCTATCAAAATAAGACGCATACAGTTACAAACATCTCTTCATGTACTATTTTGCACATGATTTCAAATGACATCATACGAACCAATTTTGTTGTTTTTTCCACATTTAAAGGGAACATTTTCATTACCGCAACGTGTCCATGACTGGATTTGAGTTCTTTGACATGGAAATATTTATAACTAAAAAATCTAAAAAAATAAAAAGCTTCAGTGCATGTTATAAACATTTACAGTAAAGAAACGTGGTATTTGGTGATCATTGGTAAATGTAGAGACAATAATAAGGAATATAAATGTGTCCAAAACCAATTTTCTCATCCTCCGCAACAATTTTCAATCATTGTTTAAGCCCTCAAGGAACTAACATTTTAAAAAAAATTGTTGGAAGGGACATAATTGACTGTGACACACAAGATGGCTACCAGGTAAGCAGTTCTTATTTTTTCTCTCCAGATAAAAGTTGAAATTTTGTTTGTCATAGTACCTAGACAACTTTTTAGTTCTCATTACCGAAACATGGGTTTGTAAATGCATATATTTAATGTAATATCATGTTGCGGCAATGATCATTTTTGAAAAAAAATGTAAATAATTCTATAGGAAATATTTTTTAAATACTCTAAAAATGATGGTAAGAGAGTAAGGTCAGACCTTAATCTTATATGTCCAAAAACTAGGCTTCAAGGGCTTTTTAAAAATCCAGATGCTGGACACATTCTAAATCTAGATTTCATGAGAATCACCCATCTGCAAAATAAGTGGTTGTAAATAAATACACTAATACAAATTTAGGCATAGTTCAAAGTTATGAAAGCTATAAATGTATTTTGCATTAAACAAAAAAAAATCCACAGTAACTAATAACAGACCAAATAAAAATCTTAAACCCTTTTGATATTAAATTGATGTGTAACATTGATCATGATTGTTTATTTAACAAATAAATGCCGTCATTGATTTAGGTTTAGATTTTTACAGTTTCATATTCTTGAAAACACTGCAGCATATGAATATGCATGTTTTAATTCAGATAAATTATCTCTTGTGGTCTTCAGAGTCTACAGTGCAGTAAATAATTCAGATCCTCCCACACCGTAAATCTTCTCTGCCCGGCCACTTTTACTATATTTGTTTAATGTATTATCTAATAAAATGAAAGCACAGATTTTATAATGTTTTCACATTGACGGTTATCAGACAAGATAAACCGGCCTGACATGATGGACAGCTTTAGTCAGACTGAACCGCAAAGCACAAGTGGCTCTTCATCCTGATTAATCCATCACAGTGAATTTGTGAGGCTGTATGTGAGAGAGAGAGAGAGAGAGAGAGAGAGAGAGAGAGACTTCTATGGATAGATAACAGATGGACATTTGAGGGTTTAATACACACTGCTCTCTGCCCAGTGCCGGCAGCATTTTTTCTCTGAATGCCCGGCAGGTCTTGACTGTCTTTTCTTTAATGGTATTATGGAGGGCAGAAATGCTGTTGAATTGAGAGTGCCTATTAAAAATAATAAATGACAATAAAGTTGACACACTATAGCTGAATTACATAAAATTAAATAAAATGATAATAATTTTTGGAGCTGTGGTGTGCCAACATTACTTTTTTGGCACTGGTCATTTGTGGTTGTCACTGTCTTAAAACTTTGTGCTGACTAAATGTGCACATTTTTTTGTGGATTTTTGACTATAAATTATACTTAAAGGGATAGTTCCATAATTTCATTAATGACTCACTCTCGTGTCATTACAAACTTGTAAGACCTCTGTTCATCTTTGGAACACAGTTTAAGATGTTTTATATTTAGTCCGAGAGCTTGTTGACCCTTCACTGAAAATCTATGTACGGTATACTGTCCATGTCCAGAAAGGTAATAAAAACATCATCGTAGTAGTCCATGTGACATCAGTGGGTCAGTTAGAATGTGTTGAAGCATCGAAAATACATTTTGGTCCAATAATAACAAAAAGTACGAAGTCTGTTGTGAAGTGCATGCGCAAGACCAAAGTCACGTGACTGCAGTGACGCGAATGACATGTTACATGTTGTTTTTTTCAAACTTACAGCGTGCGTCACCCTCAGACTGTAAACGGAGGGCGCACAAAAAAAACAGCTGGGGTGCACCAGATAACACGTCAGCCGCGTCGTACGTCATCCGCGTCACTGCAGTCACGTGACTTTAGTCTCGCGCATGCGCTTCACAACAGTCATTTTTGTTATTTTTGGACCAAAATGTATTTTCGATGCCTCAACACATTCTTACTGACCAACTGATGTCACGTTGACTACTTTGATGATGTTTTTATTACCTTTTGGACATGGACAGTACACCGTACGTAGATTTAGGGTCAACAAGCTCTCGGACTAAATATAAAACATCTTAAACTCTGTTCCAAAGATGAACGGAGGTCTTAGGAGTTAGTGCCGGATTAATCTAAACCCTGTCTGGAAAACCGCCAATAATGAGTCAAAACTCAAAGTACGTAGATGTGGTTGTTTTTCTACCATGTGTTGTATTTAACTTAAAAATACCTACTCCTTCAATACATTAAAATTGCTTAAAACTAACATATATTTAAAAATATCTACAGAAAAGTGTAATACTATCTACACTATGTTCTAATAACGTAATAATATAATTTTTGTTGCCAAGGCTAACCTGTAGTTATTATTATTAGTCTTTCTACAAAAACTCGAAAAACTATCATAAATATTCATAAGGCCGCTATAGTGTTGCAGGCTGCCTGCAGGGCTGTTTTGGAGGGAGCAACGGGTAACGATGACCTTGGTCCTGCAATGCATAAGCCCCATGTAGTTTCCTTATCGTATAGCCGACTCACCGGGTCAAGAAAGGAGAGGGCTGACCCATAAAAATATACAGGACGGCGTGAATTTTAGCAGCCTTAAGGTATAATAGCTTAAGGACCAGGGTCTCAACACTGTACCCCCCACCTTCCGCTCAATGCCTGGCTGTAATTACCCCACGCCCATGAATAATGGCAGGTCTGTCGCCCTGCGTTGCTTTGATAGAGATGAGATTAGTTTAATCAAATCCATAAGTTGGGCAAGGCCTGTGAAACTAATCACTATGCCCCTCCACTTTCGACATCTTCAACCCATCTGCCATCACGGCCTGCACTTTCTATTCACCAGCTTTGAGCGCTAGTCACGCTAAGACGGGTATAACTTAAAGTCTTGCTAACGTGACTTATAATGATTTGTAAGAGGTGTGGGCAGCAAAAGCACACAGTTTAGGCCGTACTGATTGCTCTAACCTTTAAAAAGGGTATAGGGTTTTCTTCAACCATAAGATTTCGGAAAGATATTTGGCACGACAAACTCACATGGGCGTGCACACAAAAGGAGTGTAAATTTCCATATGCTGAAATTTGACTGAAATTAGCATCACATTGGACGGATCAAAGCGGGAATCAAAGCGGAGAGTTGCTTCTCTATTGCAGTATGATGCAGACAGAGGAAACGTTCCCTTGGGGTACGCCTGTTAAACTTGGGGATTAGAGGGGGCCTATTAAAGATTAAAGAGGTGGGTTTTACTTTATTATCCCAAACTAACAACTGTCAGTGTCAGGCATATTCCCATCCCTCATTCAGCACAACAGATTGTCAATAATTTGCACAGAAAAGGACTTTACGCTGAGATTAATAATGCATGCGTGATATTTTAAATGGTGCAACTGTTATTGTTTGCATTTGTTTCTCTGTTCTTATTCCTTAGAGACTCCTTAACAAAACACAAATGAAAGAAGTATTTATGGTTATTTCAATTGTACAATACATATACAAGTAAATTTAACTTGGAGATGACTTTGTTTAAAGATAAATTACAAATTGAAACAAGCTTATAATCAGTGGTACTCAAATTTTTGGCGTGCATCCCTCCAAAGAAAACTCATGATTTAAACTTAGAATTTTTATTAAACAAAACATATTATTTATACAATGTAGTGCTGTTGGTTAGCTTTATTGTCTTTACGTTTAATTACACAAAATTTATGATAAATTAATGTATTTCATAAATAGGCATGGGCCGTTTCAAGGTATACCGAGGTTTCAAAGAGTCAAGGTTTCAAAACCACTAAAATTTATGTGATCCCGTTTTTAAGGTATACGCTGTGTTTACACAAAATTAAGTTAAATAATTAAGTCATGTAATTGATTTGATGTTTACATTTAAAATTATTAATATTAATACTTTTTAAATGTTATAATATTTATAATTTTTTGAAATAATATGATAATTTAAGGCCTTATTTTCGCCTGACATACATGTTGTATGTTGCTTAAAATTAAAATGTATTGTGTCCAGTTGAAAAGTTGTTGTTTGTATATGCAGACATTTGAAAATAACACATTTTAGTGTGGCAATGGCAATACCGCAACACTGTGAAACCATGGTATTTTTGCTTAAGGGTTATCATACCGCCAATATCTCATACCAGCCCATGCCTATTCATAAAACTGGGGCCTCCTGACATAATCTTGTGCCTCCCCAGAGGGGCACGCCCCCAATTTGAGAACCACAGTCTTTTAAAGGAACATTTCAGGTTCAATAACACTAAGTTTAAGCAGTGGGATTGCTTAAACATTTACACAAGGTAACCATGAGAATTGAATTTGATCTGTGTCAGTATGATATTAGTGTTAATAAATGTTTATGCTGGTTTGTGCAAAGTGACATTTAGTGTACTAAAAAATTTAAATAAGTCATACCGAAACAATGACCTGAACATTTTTGCTTTTAAAGTCTCCATAAGTGCTTGCCATAAAAACATCTATTGTAAGTTTATTAGGGGGAAAAACATAATTTGGCCTTTTTTAACAAAATGAAGAATGATTTAAGAATAATAAAGTGTGCTAATTTATATCTATGGATTTTCTGAATACTCCTCATAAAAATTAACATTGGTTTAAATAAAGTTTAAAACAAAATAATCTTGGTTTTGCTACAAAAAAACATGGTAAAACCATGGATACTATAGGAAAACCATTTTTCCAATGTTAATCAATAGATCAAGGGATAGTTTACCCAAAAAATGAAAATTCTGATCTGAGGCACCATTGACTTTACATTTTTTCCTACTATGGAAGTCAATGGTGCCCCAGATCTGCTTGGTTACATTTTTCCAAATATCTTTATTTGTATTGAGCAGAACAAAGAAATGTATACAGGTTTGAAACAAGTGAGTAAATGATGACAGAATTTGTATTTTAGGGTGAACTACCAACCAGTAGCACATGGCATTAGCAATGGGTTTGAATCTCAGGGAATAGGTTTGGGAACCGATTTCGAAACACTCAAATGCACTAAATGCTAATTTTTCCTATTGAGGGAATACGATTGTTGTACAGGTAATTAACCAAAGAACAACCATCCATTATTATGACCTTGCTATACCGATGGCTTTACACACATAGTAAAGTCAACTTCAATGCCTCCCAAATGAGTAACTAGAGTAGTATGTTTAAAATCATTTAAGCACCTCTCATTAAGATAGATCAACATTAGATTACTCACACTAATGTGTTTACCCCCTGAGGCTCGACGCTTTTTCTTTACAGACAACAAATCATTTTTTGTCAAAACTGAGTAGCACAGCATGAGGTGGGAGGAAGGTCTGTACGCCCATACAATGTGTGTGTGTGTGTGTGTGTGTGTGTGTGTGTGTGTGTGTGTGTTGGAGGAACTTTGCAAACAAAGCCTGGAGTGAAAACGATTCGTAGTTTTGACTTTCACACAGTCTCTGTCAACACCAGAGGCTCGGAGCTCAGAGATATTGCACCATTACGGCAATATTTGGGAGCCATTCATCAAGTCAGACGTGAGATTAATTAAGCCTACGGTGTGAATTACCCTCGGTCTCTTGTCATCAAGGTGTATCTCCTGTATCTCCGACCCCGGGTGGGGTGTAAGGGGTCTCTAAAGAAGGAGGAGGGGTGAGGTACAGAACACATTTTACCTTACAGATGTAGACACAAGCATGTAAAATAAAGTTAACAGCCCAGCGTGGAACACAATGTTTATCTGTAAAAGCGAAATTGAGTTAGTTTAGTGTTTTTTTTTAACTAAGCATATCTGGATAGATTTTATAACCCTTACCAATATATTACTTGAAATATTTTTCACGACAATTATGCAAGTCAATTAATAAAAGTAAATAATAAAATATTTAAATTACATAATAATTTTATACTATCTTGGTATATGTCCTTTTAATTTGTTTATTTAATTATTAATTGTAAATGAGACACAAACTTACACTAAAAAAAAAGATTGATCATGGTGATGAATTTACAAAATTTTTTAAGGTAAGTGGTTGCAATCAATTTATTTAAGCTACATTTAAATAAAAAAGATTAGTAAAGTAAAATAAAATATAAAACTTTTGTTTAAATGTAGCTTAAATAAATTGATTGCAACCACTTTCCTTAAAATAATTGATTAAATTCAATGAATCCTTTTTCTCAGTGAAATATTGTAAAGCATTAAAGAAATTAAATGATTATCAAATTGATTAAGGTAAAACTTTACAATAAGGTTGTATTTGTTAACATTAGTTAATGCATTGACTAAAATGAACTAACAATGAACAATACTACAGCATTTATTAATCTTAGTTCATGTTAATTTCAACATTTACTACAACATTATTGCACAATAAATTAACAATTGTTTGAGAATTAACTAAGATTAATAAAATAAAAACTACTATGTTACCTAAAGCATTTACTAATGTTAACAAATAAAACCAGTAAATGAAATGATATAATTTAAAATATAATTTTCTATTGTTTATTTTGTTATACTATTTTTGTTTATTTATTGTTTTTCTATTCAATATTGTTTATGCAATATGACACACAATATAAAAATAAATCTTAAATAATATTTGAAAGATTATCAGAGATGCTGTCTATTATCAGATATTAGAGATATCGTCACTTCAATAAGTCAAGTTTATGAAAAACACATTACAAAAGCCTCCTTTTGTACAATATGTACTGTACTTGTATGCTTTGTGTTTTATACTAGAGGCATGGGGCCAATTCTGAAATGATGGATCTGAATCCAGGATAATTTTTCACCATAGTCAGATAAACACAGCACATCGCAGATATACATCACGGCTTTAAACAGCTATCATATCTGTGAAGATAAATGCCCACAATCTGAACTACGAGGTGGGGCTAATGGTTTTACATCCGCGGCCCATTTTTCCACCGCGAGTGTCCCTTTCACACACACAAACATATATATTAAACACACACCGGGACGCGCGCTTAAACGTCCATGTCCACCCACTCGCGGACACACATGCGCTCATATTTTAATGAGTTCATTAGCCCATTGTATCCTCTGCTTCATCCGAGCGGGTCATATGTTGATGAATGGTGTGTGTGGCGTCTTGCTCGGGGGTAGGATTTCATAGGAGAGACGGAGGAACCGAATGTGGATGGAGGTAAAAAAATAAGAACGATTGGGGAGGGAGGAGAAACGAGGGCCAAGGTGTATGGACCACCAGAGACGTCCCTCCCGCATGAACACAGCATCAACGGAGGCATTAGGAATCTAATGTGCTATTATTCTCCATTGCGCCCCTAAGCTTTAAACATCTGTCCTGTGGGTGCCTGCAGTAATAGGCATGGGCTTTAGGACCCGTTTCCGAGACTAGACACCGGTACTTATGAGGGCCCTTGACACGCCGGCGACTTAATCTGCAACTCCTTCCACAAAATTGACATTGTCTAGAGAGTAAAGCAATCACCAGAAACGGTATTACTGAGCATTTACGTTTAAGCTGGGTTTCCAAACAGCAAATCTTGACCTTTTCGAGGCACCCCGCCGCCAAACTCGATTTTTGCTGTCCGTGTCTTTTCAAACTTCCTTGAAGAATTATGTTTGTCATTGGACTCGGCTCTCCTCGAGGTGGTCTGTGGGTTTAGATTCATCGGTTTCACCTAATACCGTGGTGGATTTGGGACCGGAGAGAGAGAGAGAGAATAGAGGGATATAAAGTAGAGAAAGTGTAGAAAGACAAGAGAGGGGGATATATTTCTACACTTGAATGATGGAAAGAGATCTTTGGACAGCACAGAGTAATTTAGGTATTTGGACCTGAGCTCTCTGGGACGACTATTATGACATGTGACTGCTGTCATACAAACAGGCCGAAGGGACGAGACAGCTCGCCAAACAGAAAGATTGCACGTTTGACCATAAAACAAGAATATTTCCCCTGCGGATAGACCACAAGCACAAATATTTATGAAATGAAAGCAAATGTAAGTTTTTTACAGTTTACTGTATATACTAGTATAGACCACTGACAAAGTTGTGTAGTGACAAACATAATATTTTGAAAATATAAATATACTAATTTATTTATTTGTTAAAAATAAAAAAATGCCAGGGCTGTCAAAAGATTAACCGCGATTAATCGCATACAAAATAAAAGTTTGCATAATATATTTCTGTGTTTATTTTGTGTAATTATTATGTATATATAAAAACACACATAAATGTATAAATTTAAGAAAAATGTTATGTATTATATATATATATATATATATATATATATATATATATATATATATATATATATATATATATATATATATATATATATATAAATAAATAAATAAATGAATAAATAAATATATACACACACATGTAAATGTTTCTTAAGTATATACGTGCATGTGTTTGTATTTATATATGCAAAATAATTACACACACAGTGCACACACATATTATGCAAAAACAGACTTTTATTTTGTATGGGAATAATTGCGATTAATCTTTTGACAGCTCTAAAAAATTCATAAAATATAGCTGTAGAAATTGGCAAAAGTTGACAAATTTCACCTTTGCCAGATATACACATATAAAATATCAACCTCACGTCAGAATAATTTACACAACCAATAGTAAGTATATTTACTTATGATCACCTGTATGAAAACGTTAGACATCGACTTTTTACTTTAGTTGAGAAGGATTAACTAATTTCTGATCACAAAATGATTATCTGTAATTATTTAACATTTATGGCAGCTGCGGTATTACTACTTCAAAAATGTACAAGCGCTTTAAAATGTCATGTCCCAATTTCCTACACTCTCAATAACTGGGTTATTTTTAACCCATGCTGGGTAAATATTGGATAGAACACACCACTGGGTTAAATTTGACCCAATGCTGGGTTGTTTTAACCCAACTGCTGGTTTATTATAACCCAACAACCCAACACTGGGTTCATTTTTAACCCAGCATGTGTTCTGTCTAATACTTACCCTGTGGGTAACAAATAACCCATCCATTGTATATCAATAAAAAATATAATACATCAACACAGGAAAGAAAAAAATGCTCATAAAACCAAATCATGAATTCATATAACAAAAACTGTGTGTCTTTAATTTTCTCTGTGAATCAAAAACATAATAATCTATTTTAATGTACTAACCTAGTTACTTAAGGACATGAGGTGCATTCCCATTTGACTCGCAACGATTTATCATTAACAGCTCTTTGATATAATGAGGTCCTGTCTGGCTTCATCGTCGAGCTTTGTAGTGTCATTGTCACTTACGTCCCCCCGTGTTTAAACGCTTCATCATATGCCGTGCAAGTACGCAGAGTGACCACTGGGGATTTGAGGCGGGCCGCGCATTCATATTTATAATTCAGGCAATTTGAGTGATAAAGGAGGATGGACATTAACGCCGTCAAATGAAGCAAAAGACAGTCTTAAAAGGATAAATGCGCTGCTTGCGTTCTCACTTAACCTTTTGATCTGTTGTGTGTTACTCAAACACTTCGAGTAGTTCCTCAAAGTGGTCATTAAACCGCTCTGATTTGTTTCGTTTAATAGCGACCGGCATCGATCTCGAGACTTACGGAAACTGCTGTAAATGGCATTAAGAATGTGCCAATGATTTCTGTAGCACAACCCCATAATGCCAGTGATAACATCATTTTGAGGGTAGTAGCCTTTTTAATTGTGTGCTCCTGTATGGAAGACTGTATCTGCATAATGTTCTTTATGTTGGTAGCTCTATTCGATATCTTTCATGAAAAGTTTTCTGTTTTAATGCTGAGTAGACCAGCATAGGCCTGAGTTGAGTTCCATGCTGTTTTATGCTGGTCAGTACTAGTCTAGATGATAGCTAGATAAACCTAGAAAAAAAATGCTGGTAACCGGCATTAATTAAGGGAGTCTTGCTGGTTAAAAGGGACACTCCATACTAGAGTGAAACATTTGATTTTTACAGTTGGAATCATAGACTGTAAAAAAGATGGACGAAGCCTGTTCGCTATTGGTGAAAAGTGAAGCCGCCAGTGTCCCGATATGGCGCTGGCATCTTGGGTCTTGAGTCTGCACAGTAGCGATTTCAGGACCAGTCCTGCGCAGTAGTGAGCAGGAAGTAAAGTCGCGAAATCAAGACCCCGCCCTCGCTCTCGCAGAATGCGCATATCACACGATATCACAGCTGTAAATCATGACGAGACACCACCGTTTTTATTTCATTAAATAACTAACTAAACACAAACTTATTTTAAAAACAAACATTTGAATTTACATCAGCGTGATAAAAACTACAATAAATGACAGAAACCGGGTTCAGAAAAAAGATAATTGAAGTGTAATTCAATTTTTTTGTTTGTCTCAAGTCCCATTGAATAACATGGGGAGGCGGGGTTTATGACCTATACTGGGACCAGACACTGGGGGGGGGGGCATCGAGACGTTTTGGCTTCACTTTTCAGGGCTTGTGCGGGACGCTTGTGTGGAATCCATTCAGCTGATCTCCGGGTCTGGTGGTAGCATTTTTAGCATAGCTTAGCATAATCCATTGAATCTGATTAGACCATTAGCATCACGCTAAAAAATAACCAAAGAGTTTCAATATTTTCACTCTTTTGTAGTCACATCGTGTAGTAAGGCCGACGGAAAATTAAAAGTTGTGATTTTCTAGGCAGATATGGGTAGGAACTTGGTTACTTTCAGTAGCAGGGGACTAATTTTAGGTGCTGCGTAATATCCTTGCAGCCATGTTACAGCAGCAAAGTAATTTATTACACCAGAATGAGAGTATAGTTCCTAGCCATATTAGCCTAGAAAATAGCAACTTTTAATTGTCCGTCGGTCTTAGTACACAATGTAACTACAGAAGAGTCAAGTTTTAAATAGGAAAAATATTGACATTTTTGTTATTTTTTGCGCAATGCTAATGGTCTAATCAGATTCAATGGATTATGCTAAGCTATGCTAAAAATGCTACCACCAGACCCAGAGATCGGGGGAGCTGGAAAATGAGCATTTTTTCCAAAAAAAGTGGAGTGTCTCTTTAAGGACACTCTCTTTAATCTTTCCCCAAATATGAAAATTCTGTCATCATTTACTCGCCCTCAAATTTGTATAAATGTGTAGATATTTTGGGCAATGTTTGCAACCAAACCATTTTTGAGCACCGTTGGCTTCCATTGTATTTTTCCAACTATGGAAGTCAATAGTGCTCCTGCTTGATTTCAAATGTCTTCCTTTGTGTTCAGCAAAACAAATGTAATGTAATAAAACTTGAGTGTGAGTAAATAATGACGGATTTTTTTCATTTTTGGGTAAACTACCCCTTTAAGGTGTCTGCTGGAAAGAGCCGCAAACCAGAGGACACTGTCAATGCTGGACTTTTCAAAAGTGATGTCTGTGCTTTCGAATAAAAACACATCTTACATTTAACAAATGGCTTTTTTCAATATTGTGTATTAGATGTCTTTCTTAGATGTCTTTTTGGGTAAAAAATAAATTATCTTTTTCTTTTTAAGACAAAAACAGAACACAGTTTGTGCTGCTAGTTAATTGCCTCAAAAATGGCGCCTTAAAATGAAAAATTCATGAAAACTCTCAACAAAGAGAGCAAGAAATCTGTAATATGGTTTCTCACCATTAATTGAATTAAATTCAGTCCGATGAAGAGTCAAATCTGGCTTAAAGGCACCAAATTCCCTCCAGGCCCTAATTAAATATACAGTCTTTAAAACACAAAAATAATCATTTGATTCATAAAATATTAATAGGATAACGTAAGCCACGCAAAATACCGCTCATATTGCATTTGTTTTACAGCAATTTCTCTTTTCATACAGTTTGCCACAAACAACTCATCACTGCACGCAATCCAAAATGTTGTTTCCTGCACGAAAAAACAGTAGCAACCCTCTGCTCCTCTTTCGTTTTTGCCAAAACAACACATCCTTTTCACATTCGGAGGACAAGAAAAAATCGTGTATAGCTAAACAGTTAACAGATGCATCTTTGAGTGGTGTTTTCGCAATTAAAAGTTTCCACGTTATTTTGCCACCCGAGTGCAGATTGCAAACAACAACAAGAGGTCAAATACCTGGAAGGGAAACAAAGGACTGTAACAACTGTTCCTCATCTGGCGCTGCACGGGACAGGCGTTCACCTGAACGAGCGTTGGTAATCACCCGGTACCTATGTGAATAATTAGTACAATAATTACCAGCTTTAAAACAAGAGTCTGTGCTGCCCTTTTGCACGATGCCATCAAGGATAACAGGTGTTGCTGTTGCCTGGAAGGGACAGAGATTAAAGATTATTTCACTGTCTGGTCTTTCCTTCAGGCCAAAGAATATCCCCCACTCTTCTGTCAAGCATGGAGAGGGACCCGGGTGGGGGGCTCGTTTTCCTCTGGCTTGGCAGTTTTGGGAATGGGATGTTTGTTAGAGAGTAAAAATTGTTTAATCTGGGAGATCTTATGTGTCCTTGAGATTCCTGGACACTCGGTGTCCACATAACCTTAAGATAAGTGGAGGAAATCTTTCTCTGTGGCTTGGCCTGTTACTAATAAAGGGGTTGTACTGCATTGTTTATATATTTAAATGTTGCCCGTGTAAAAGTTGATTAGATGCTATGAGGGTTTTTGGTTGCAAAAATATACTTTAATCCGGTTGCTAGGGTGTTTTGGGGTTGCTACAGTGTGACTAGGTAGCCCATGAGGTGTTCTGGATGGTTTTTAAGCACTTTATATTCTGGTTGCAAGGGTGTTCTGATGGTTCCCAAGGTGTGACTAGATAGCCACTGAGGTATTCTGGATGTTATTTAAGCACACTTTTTTCCGGTTGCTAGGGTGTTCTATGGGTTGCTAAGGTGTGACTAGGTAACTTCTTAGGTGTTCTGCATGGTTTTTCAGCACACTTTAATCCAGTTGCTATGGTGTTCTGGGGCTTGCTAAGGTGTGATTAGGTAGCAAACTGAGGTATTCTGGATGTTTTTAAGCACACTTTAATCCGGTTGCTAGGGTGTTCTGGGGGTTGCCAAGGTGTGACTAGATAGCCGCTGAGGTTTTCTGCATGGTTTTTAAGCACATTTTAATCCAGTATTATAGTGGCTTGTTAAGGTGCGGCTAGGTAGCTGCTAAGATGATCTGGATGGTTTTTATTGTTCCAGAAGAGCTTACCTAATGTTTCTAGTCTGTACCCCTCATTCTATTTATATATTTCTCATTAATGCAATTACTAATGCATGACAGTTGCTTCAATGCATTTAGGGGTGTGGCCCTGGTCAAGACAATCTCCTGAACTCCAAACTGAATGTGAGAATAGGAAAGAAAGGTGATTTTTGAGCACGGCATGGTTGTTGGTGCCAGATGGGCCGGTCTTTGTATTTCACAATCTGCTCAGTTACGGGGATTTTTACGCACAAGCATTTCTAGGGTTTACAAAGAATGGTGGGAAAAGGGAAAAACATCCAGAATGCGGCAGTCCTGTGGGTGAAAATGCCTTGTTGATGCTAGAGGTCAGAGGAGAATGGGCCGACTGATTCAAGCTGATAGGAGAGCAACTTTGACTGAAATAACCACTCGTTACAACCGAGGTATGCAGCAAAGCATTTGTGAAGCCACAACACACACAACATTGAGGCAGATGGGCTACAACAGCAGAAGACCCCACCGGGTACCACTCATCTCCACTACAAATAGGAAAAAGAGGCTAGAATTTGCACAAGCTCACTAAAATTGGACAGTTGAAGACTAGAAAAATGTTGCCTGGTCTGATGATTTCTGTTGAGGCATTCAGATGGTATAGTCAGAATTTGGCGTAAATAGAATGAGAACATGGATCCATCATGCCTTGTTACCACTGTGCAGGCTGGTGGTGTTGGTGTAATGGTGTGGGGGATGTTTTCCTTGCACATTTTAGGCCCCTTAGTGTCAAGTGGGCATTGTTCAAATGCCACAGCCTACCTGAGCATTGTTTCTGACCATGTCCATCCCTTTATTACCACTATGTACCCATCCTCTGATGGCTACTTCCAGCAGGATACTGCACCATGTCACAAAGCTCAAATCATTTCAAATTGGTTTCTTTAACATGACAATGAGTTCACTGTACTAAAATGGCCCCCACAGTCACCAGATCTTAACCCAATAGAGCATCTTGGGATGTGGTGGAACGGGAGCAAAATAAACAAACTGAATTTATGTCTGTAGCACAGAAGATGTGTGACGAGTTAATATGTAAGGTAAGACATTAGTTCAGTGCAAGAAGCAATGATGCCTGCCCAAGCAAGCATCAATAAAAGGAAGTAATAAACCCAATGCATTTAATGAAACTTACTGCAACTGCATCCAAATTAGCAATACTGCCTAAACATACATTTTGTGTTTTTCCTGAAACAAATTAATTGAAATGATATAGGCCAATATAGAGAAACTAGTGAGACAAAAAAAATCCTGTGCAAGTTATAAAGAACTTTAAAAATGAACAGAAATTTAAGTTTTTCTCCGTCATGGTTACTTGCTTACCGACTTGCAATAAATGTGCCGTTCTCATCATGGCGCGTGAAAATATCCTCTCAACAACTTATGCAATGAAGCCGGGAAGCCCCGGGGTGTTTGTTCTTGAAGGAATTACTTAAAGACTTGTCAAGATGCCACTATTGCTCCTTGCGTTCTCCAGCTTATTATCTGTTTGTTCTCACTTGTGTGTTTTTGAAATGACTACAACAGGTGCGACAGATTAATATAACAACAGCCTTGGATGTTTCAATGCAAATGAGACAAAGGAGCTACTTGCCTGCTAATTAATAATCACAATTTAAATTATTTCCTATTCAAGCATTTACGTAGGGGCTGTACATTTATTTTTTTTTAATTCTAGAAAATATAAAAATTAAATTAACTGATTAGATGATTTTATGTTGAAAACAGTAAATCACTAAAAAATTACTCCATCACGTGAGCTTATCTCTGCATTCTCGCATTGCAGTGTGGCTCTCATAGGAGCTTGAAGCAGCTTTGTCATGATTATATCTTTCCATTCATCACCCGGGCCCACAACAAAGAACCCCGCTATGTACAATTTAAATAAAGCTTTGTGTGACACTCTTGCAGACAAGCTGATACATCCATTCAAGAGGCGGAGGAATATGTGCATGTCTATGCAAAATAAAGATGAATGCTAGGGGAGACAGACAGCGGGTGATTAAGATGCGCGAGATTGCGCCCGATCTGTCATGCTATTCGTTGTCCTATGATACCTTATCATTCGTTTCCCTGACAATGATTTAGCAGTCCGTATTCCCCCTCATTGCCTTGCGCTGTGTTTAAATATAACCTTCTTTAGGAATCGACTGCCATCCGTCACTTTTGACCTGTCAAGCGGAGGGACGCTCAATAAAATTGGACACTTCTAACCATGGCCTGCTGTCCTGATGCGGACGGGCAGGTATGCAGAAACAGGGCCATAATGCTTAACCATTCGCTGAGGGTTGCCTCTGAATTCATTACTGGCCCTAATTTCTTTGGGGAGGATGGGACCCTGGTTTTCCTGCCAAGTGATTTTTTTTTTAAGTTTGAGACTTTATTCCAGCTTTTTTTGGTTGTGGCCTTCTGACTGTTAAATAACAACCATGGGCAGGTCAGCTTACAGGCCAAGAGCAAGCCCACTGGTCCTTCCCTCTGGTGGCCAACAGTTGATGCGGAAAGTCGCCATCTATCTCTGGCAGGATGCTAATGATGCATTATTTTGGGAGGAGAGGGTTTCATTCCAAGACCTAGTTTGCTGGTAATTCTCTGTTGATTTGTGCCTGCTGTTAAGAGTTGCACCATCCCTAAAATCTGTGATAGCAATGAACCACAGGAAATGGGCCTCTGGATTCACTTGAAGACATTGAAGGTGCGTTTGATGTCCTTGGTTGTGTTCTCTAGGGATTGCTTGAAGTAAAAAGTAAAAGCTGTCTTTTTGCACACAACTTTTCTAGGTAGCCATTTTAAATAATCCAATGCTTCCAGACTCTTCACCAATGCCTCTTGATGATTTTGTCCGACCAACTTTGGGCAGGTGGGAAACTGGCCTTCTTGAATGAAGTCTCTTTACTGCTACTTAAAATTACAATTACAGCAGCTCCCACAATTAATTACAATCTTACACGATAAATATGTCCTAGATGGATCACCATAATCAGTTACAGTAGCAGAAATCTCTGGTGTTCACTATGAAATATGATTAATAAATTGTAAATCTGACAGCTCAATGTCATTATAGCTGTGAGAGCCGGTTCTGCCTCAGGCAAAACCTTCAGCTAAAGCAAACGGCAGTTTTGAATCTCGCCTGAGCAAAGTTGTCACCGTAAAGATGTAATATGTTTGCATTTCGATTCAATTAGCTTACAAAAGACCTTGAAGTGATGCAATCAATTACAATGTGATGTCACTGTGTTTGTAAGCATTCATACTGTGGAGGCGGCAGAGCCTGTAGATCCCCTAAACTATCTAAATGGTGGCGTATCAATTATTGCCGTATCATCAATTATTGGCGTATTATCAATGGTGGCGTATTAATTGTCCCATTTTGTACCAATTGTGAATGTTGATTGTCTTGTGCGCTGTTATTGAAGCACCAAGGCTTGCTTGAAAGTATTACCATGGGTTCACACCAGCCACGTTTGAATCTCGTCTACCACGTCTAGTTTGCCGCTTGAACATTTTGAGTTTACTTGCATCATTCACGCGTGAAAGCCGCTCGTGAAATTCTAGTCATGGACACATTTACGCGGAAATTCGCGTCATGGGAGGAGCTTCTGCTACTCCGCTGGCTTCCTGTAATTACATCACTACTAGAGCAAGCTTTTGATTGGTTAACGTGGCACGTTTTTCCGCCAAAGTTAAAAAAAATTTCAACTCCCGCTTTTGCCGCGGCAACGCTCAATTAGCGCTAGACGCGCAAATGAGGCGGAATTGCGTCTGCCGCTTCAACACGTCTTTACATTGACTAAACATTGAAATCACTCGTGCTTGACGCCTCTACCGCAGCTGGTCTGAACGCAGCATTACCACACCGTTCACACCAGCCGCATTTGAGGAATCAAAATCACGTCTACCGCGTCTAGTTTGCCTCTTGAACATTTTGAGTTTACTCACTTCATTCACGCGTGAAAGCCGCGTGTGAAATTTTAGTCATTCACGCGGAAATTCGCGTCCTTGGAGGGGCTTCTGTGACTCCTCTCGCTTCCTATAATCACATCACTACAAGAGCAAGCTCCTGATTGGGTAACGAGGCGCGTTTTCCCGCCAAAGTAAAAAAAAATTAACTCGTGCATTTGCCGCGGCAACCCTCAATTCGCGCCATTCGCGCAAACTAGACGCGCGAATGAGGCGGAATTGCATGTACCGTGGACTAAATGCCTCATTCGCGCCACAAGACCTCCAGAGGCGCGCCAACGCTTCTTTACATTGACTTAACGTTGAAAGCACTCGCGCTTGACACCGCTACCGTGGCTGGTCTGAACGCAGCATTAGGTTGAAAGCTAACATGGACTATAAGGTAACAAGACTTCAATTTCCACCACTTTTTTTGATTAATAATGTCCAATGCATTAAAAATAACTTTAATTAGGATTTTCAGACTTGTAAGGTGAACTTTTCTGGAAGATGTTTAGGCTTCTACGCAATGATTAAAATTAACTGTTTTTGCTAACCCTACTGGAAAATCCAGCTAAGACCAGCATAAGATGGTAGCTGGTTTTAGCTGGTTTAGGTGGCAGTAGCTGGTTTAAGCTGGTTCTCCCAGCCTGGCAAAGCTGGTGGGTCAGCTCGTGTTTCAGGCTGACCAGCTAAGTCCAGCTAAGTCCAGCTAGACCAACTTAAAAGGTGATCAAAACACAGCTACACAAGCTTGAAGAGTGACCAAAACACAGCTAGACCAGCTTGCTACACCAGCAATGCCAGTTAAAACTAAGATGGGAGACCAGCTGAAACCATCTTACCAGCTTATTCTGGTCTTGGCTTAATTTTTCAGTAGGGAATATAACTAGCATAGTTCGCTAATCCACTTGCCCACACACACGCTAACACCTTAACTCTTTCGCCGCCATTGACGAGATATCTCGTCAATCAAGAGAAAACGCTTCCACGCCATTGACGAGTATTTCCGTCTTTCCGCAATACCGTTATTATCCCTTCCGCAACTTTTTAAACCCGGAAGTATTGCCCTATGGCAGGGGTCGGCAAGTAACTTTGGCCGCGGGCCAATATTTTTTTTAGCCAGTAGATGGCGGGCCAACTGTTGTTGGCACACTTACGTCTTATTTTGAATTAGCCTAGTATAGGCTATCTGATCTTTTGTCAAGAAACATTGTCTTTATTTCCAATTTAAAAGACGAAAGACGGCATTAAAAATTGCTAAAAACATGGTAATGGGTCTGTGTATCATTCGTTCGATCGTTTTTTTTTTTCAAATTAAAAACAAAAATGAAAAAATTAACCACCACGGGTTTTCTGATTGTGTGCTCAGATAAAAAAATGTATTACTGGATTAGACATTTTTTTTATTTAACTCCTTTATAGGCATAATATATCAATGAAATCATTTTAAACAGATCAAGTACTATAGTGGTAATATTACAGGCATTTATGCTCTCATGAAATACTCTTACAGTCCGACTTTTGAACTATTCCTTTTTTTATTAATATTTATCCGGGACACACACATACACAGCTAAGGTTTAAGGAGGTCTCCGCTGGACTGTTTTTTGTCCAGCTCCGACAAGGTTCTATTCATAGATTAATTTGTGTTCACCCGCTTTATTTCCCGACCTGACGGGTCCGCAAAACTTAACGTCACGTTTCGTTTCCAGAATCTCACATTCAAATGTCTCTAACGAAAAGAGACAGATAATTTTAAATGTTATACAAAAATTGTGTTCGTGCCAATAAAAATATTATTTTAACATTGTATTCATTGTATTTATAATGAAATATAAATAATAAATTAAATAGGACAAAGCCTCTCACTCAAATTTCTCACCATCATAAACCGAGTTGGTTGCGGAGTTGCCGTTCAAATTGCTGAACATCCTCCTTTGCCAAATTTATAACGTTTTAAACGGAGGTAAAGATCAAAGAACTATGCGTTAGGAAAATTAATAATGGCTTTATTTTAATAGACATGTAAAACCATATTTTGGCGGATTACTTTCTTTTTTTTTTAACGAATTTACCTGCCCATTTAGTCTTAATAATTAACGGTAAACGAACTTGACTTGCTGTTTTCGAAGGCAGGTCGAACCTTAAGGTCGGGCGCTCGAGCCCCAAGTTCAAGTAGCAGAAAACAACAGTATTCCTTTCAAATCTACTTTAAAAGTGTATTAGTTAAAATATTATTGCAGTAAAAGAGTTTATTTTTATCATATTTTGTAGTGGTTTCTAAAAGCCAGCAATTACTTTTCAGTAATTTGCAATGTCACGGAGTTTAACGTCTTCACGCGTGATGAATTGACATGATTTACGAGGTAAATTTGCAAATGATTCATGAAGTCATACCTCTGCAATTATTTGATCGATTGTGTTTTAGAAGTATGCTCAAACTCTAATGACAGTTATGATCGCGGATGCGCTGGTAGAGAAAGAGAACGAGAAAAAGCGGCCCGTTAAGATAGCTATTATACGCATTTTTTTTCAGGACATTCTTGCTATTTGTCAGTGTAGCAATAAATAATAATAATAATAATAATATACGCGAATAAATAATAATGAAAAAAGTTCAAAAGTCGGACTGTAAGCGAATGAGACTTACAGGAAAGCATGGTTGCTATTCAAACCCTTATTAAAACCCTTATTAAAATGTAATCTGTTAGTACCTGATCTGTTTAAATTTATTTCATTGGTATATGTCTGCTAAGGTGTTCAATTAAAATTTGTCCGAACCCGTTTTCATTCATTTTTTTATTTTTGATCTGAGCGCACAGAAAACGAGTCGTTTGATTTTAGTTCAGGTAATAAATAATAGAAAAACAAGTCGTTTTTCTTTATTTTCTTTTTGGTTTTGATTTGAAAAAACGAATGAAGGAATGATACACGGGGACATTTTTGTAAACTGTTATTGTAAAATAAAAAAGTCTTATTAAAAAAATAATAAAAAACGGACTTCAAATTAATCTGGCGGGCCAGAAAATATTGCTGGCGGGCCACTTTTGGCCCGCGGGCCGCCAGTTGCCGACCCCTGCCCTATGGCAAGCAGCTGCATGTCCGTGTCTGTTTTAAAGATCGCTCTGAATGGGATCTCTATGAAAAGTCCATCACAAAAATGGAATTATCTCTGATTTTTGCTCAAAATGTGGTGTTTTTGCAGAAACCTACCCATATTCAAAAGCTGATTACAAAAGAACTACTGAAGGTAGGATGAAACGTTTTTTTTTTTTTTTTTTTAAAGCAGAGGGTCTGTTCTTTCATTTGATATATTGTATGTTTATATATTTAAAGAAGAACATTTTCTGGAAGGCATTAAACTTTTGGGAAAATCATGAAACACGCTGGCGCTGGCTGGCAACTTTTTTTTTAAAACGCTGGCGGTGAAAGAGTTAAAAGGCTTACAAAACATCACACAATGCTAACCAGTGGCAATTCCATTATACACAATTTAAGGTTGTGTTATCCTTGAGATTAAGATTATACAAACTGCTTTCAACCAACCGTAGTAATGCGAGCCATATCCAAACATGTCACTTTCTGAGGGAACAGCTTTAAGCTACGGAAACAAACAAAAACCCATCATGGCAAGCAGGAGATCAAGATATTGCACCTTCTCTAACACCCACTTATAGAGCTTGTGACCACTAATGGTCTCCTCTTTGTAACCATGTGTTTTATCATTTGATCTCATTTGGCTAACAATAAAAGGGCCAATTAAAGCATAACCACATTACTTTGTTAATAAAGCAGACAGATTGACTCAAGGGAACATTTCATTGGCAGTTAATTATGCACAGTGGTCGTCTCGAACCCACTGAGCCAATGTGGAGCAATAAAAGCCGTTATACCGCTGCCAATTCCCACTCACAGCTGCATTCAGCGCCAAAACCAATGGATTCTTGCCTTGCTATAGAGCCAGACAGACTCTCTGAAGAGAAATAGAGAGATCTGCAATTCTGCAGCTACCTCGGAGAGTTGAGTAAGGTCCATTTTTTAATGAACAATGGAACAATGAAATAGTTGAGGACTGCAGTCTTACAAAGGAAGCACTGTGAAAACGAAAAGGTCAACTTTAGGTCAACGCCGGTAAATAGCGGAAACGCTATTAATGTGACTTAAAAATATATGTGAGAAATATGGAATTTGAATGTTAAAAGGAATTTAGTTTTTTTATTCAAAAAAGAACACTTTCTCAAAACAAATTAAGAGTTTAGTTCCAAAACGCAATAAATCCATTTTGACTAATTTGGGTAAAAACTTGTTTTCTATACCAAGAAAGTGACGAGATGAAAAGCACTATTTTCTGTTACAAACTTTTACATAGCATCCTTAGGTAATAACAACATAAAAAATTCAAATCCATAATTATATTTTCAAAGATTTATTATAAAACTGTTATTTTGTTTTCAAAATGCTATAAATCTGTTGCATCAATATATAAATGTGCATTGATCTTTGCCATGTTTTATTCATTTAGTTGACTAGTGGTATACACTGATTAAAAAAATGAACATTAATGGCATTAATCAAAACACTTTGTCATATAAAGAACACTGTCATTGCTGCTGTCATCCTTGGGACGTCGTCGCTAAACTTTTTTGACAGCGATCAGCTGTAAAAAAATTTGATCCTGCTTGTTTTTCGTTGATTCCGAGTAAAATAATGGAAAGTTTTTCATAAGATCCCCTGGTGTCAATGTGTTAGCATGACAGAAGCTTGATGCTGTCGGGAGAACAAGCAACAGCAGGCATTTTCCGTCTCCCAAGTGCCTCTCACGTAAATTATTACATTTTGATGGCTTACGTTTCTTCCCCGTCACAGGTTTATAAATGCCATCAAAAGTATTATTTTGTTTTTGTTTGTTTGTTTATCATGAAGTACAAAGTAGATGAGGAAAACTAGGATTCCGTGTGTATTCAACGCGCCACCATTGTTGTTTACGATGCGTGGAATGGTGCGCTGTGATTTGTTGAGCGGATTAATTGCATTCTGCAGAGAATGAGAACTGGCGTTTATCGCGATTTGGGAAAAAGGGAGAATAACACGGCGGATATTGGATTTTGTTTAAAATTAAGAATTAACTTTTTAATAGGGATGCACCGATAGGATTTTTTTGGGCCGATGCCGATACCGATTTAAACAGACAACTTCTTGCTGATACCGATGCCGATATTAAACACTTATATACAATACTATACAGTTGGTCTATTAGCTAGTTTATTTCTGCATCAAATTATTTTTACTGAACATGGATTGGATCTAATTAACATTCAACTGACCAACATAATAAGAGAGGCACAAATTAAGCTAAAACAAATATAAGACGACAACATGACAACTTTCAAAGGTGGTTTTTGCAATTCAGCATTTCTTTTATTAACAACATTAACTCATTTTTTACATATAACGGATTTCTTTAATAAACATAAATAATGCCAGTGCTATTGCAACTTCAAAAAAAGTTGGACTTCTTTTCCCCCACTAAAGTGTAGTCTGTTTCTTTTATTGTCCAAGACATTTGAGCCAGCTCAACAAAGGTTTTCTGTCGGTGCTTAAGTATAGTGCACACCAGAACATTAAATCATTTTAATTGAACAACAGACATGCAATTCATTGGCTTTATTTAATTAAAAAACAATCGGTATCGGCCTTTCTCGTGCTATTACCGATATGCCGATGGCTTCAAATTCATCAAATATCGGCCGATAAATATCGGCGGCCGATACATCGGTGCATCACTACTTTTTAATACCGACCAGATACAATAATGATTTTGGCGGTAACTAATTTTTTTATGCCGTTTATCGCATTTTGGAACCAAACTCTTCAAATATACATAACCGCGTGTAAAAATGTCTATGGTTATAACTCTCAAAAGAAATGACTTTAATTATCATTTTATCAGCAAGTTTTAGGAATTACTTTAAATTTACTTTAAGTTTTTTTGTGATTGTTGCGGGCAAAAATCCTCGATTTTGCGGCACGTTTTCTTAAAAAATGCGATGGAATATGCGGGATATTTATGCAATTTATGCAATGGAATTGCGGAAATTTGCGAAAATTGCAGAACTTGCAAAAACTGCGGAAACTTGCTAAAGCTGCAATGATGTTCACGTCACATAATCACGTCACTTCATAATGTTCCCATGGCAAAAGAGGACACGGCTGCGCTTTTGGGAAGTAAATGCAACATTTTTCAACTTTCTGCTAATATATATGTGACTTTTTGCTACGAAAATGCGGAGATTATGAAATCATGCAAGCCCCGCATATTATGTGCGCGGAAATATGTAATTAATGCGGCGAAAGTGCGTCGTATTTGGAAAAAATGCAGCCCCGCATAAATATGCTGACTTTGGCTGATTATGCAATATATCGCGCGATTGCACAATCACATTTTTCTGGAGGGACTGATAAACTTTGTTTTGGCTTGACAATGCGTGGCTTTAAATTTAAATAAAAGATTGAAAACTTTGAAATTTCACAGTTTGATAGTTAGATAAACATTTTCACGTCACCTGGCCTGTTGCTTGCATGTTTAAACATTAATCTATCATGTTTCAACATTTTGCTACATTACATTTTTGTTTGAACATGAAATTAGCATGTTTAAACAAGATGCTAGCATTAAACAAGCATGTTTTAGCATGAAACTAGCTATTTAAAGCCACTAAGAGGGCAGTCTTCAAGGTTAGTAAAAGTGTAACGCTGCAGTATAGATGCAATTATGGAGATCAAGGACGAATCAAGAGTCCATCCGAAAAAAATGTAACAATTGAAGAGCTCAGATGCAAAATTATCTAAGTGCATCTGGCATGTTTTCTGGTATATGAGCATTTTTGATCTAGACTCTTAAAGGGGTCCTAGCATGAAAATCTGACTTTTTCTATGTTTAAGTGCTATAAGTGGTTCCACAGTGCTTCTATCAACCTAGAAAATGTGATAAAAAAGCAACCTAGTAACTTTGTTTTGGTAAGCCATTCTGTGCAAGCATGTGAAAATATAGGTCGTTTAGATGTCGCCTGTTTTGTGAGGTAGGTAGCAAGGCCAATTACAATAATACCGCCCCTTTATCTGCACTATCCAAACACGGCACTGCCATTTAGTGCAGAGAGAAAGTGAGAGAGAAAAGATAATTGACAGCACAACTGAGTTTAAATTTAAACAAATCAACCATCATTGTGATCAGTGTTTGTAGTCATCAGCTCATTTGCATTTTAAAGGACACACCCAAAAACAGCTCATTTTTGCTTAGGCCTACAAAGTGGCAATTTTAACATGCTATAAAAAATTATCTGTGGGGTATTTTGACAAAGACAAACAAACAACAAAGACTCATTTTACATCTTTAAAAAAATCTCATAATATGACCCCTTTAATAGATTCTGCCAACAAACCAGTATTTCTGAATAGATGGAATCCGGGATTAGGCGGATTTAAAAGGAAATTATTTGATGACTGTATAATGCGTGCCAGGAACACTCAGTTAATATCATTATCTAAATTTTGACAGAGGTGGTGTTTAGAGGCTTTTGCATCTGAGCTCCTCAATTGTAATCGTGAACGTAAGCTATGATGTTTCAATAGCTACGTTTACATGCAACCAAATAATCAGATCGATGGCTCAATCGGACTGAAAAGCCCTCATGTAAACACCTTCATTAATCTGATTGATCCAAATGAAAATTATCAATACTTTACTAAAGCCATTGTCAATCAGAATTTTATTTAGAATGAAGATTTTTATTGTATATCACATTGCTATTTCAAGTTAAAGTAACCATCACATGATTAAAATAGACTATGATGGTTAGTGAATTAGACGCAGTTTTTTGCATTTTAGTCAGTACAAATCCATTTAATATCAAACATCAATCAATGCAATATAAGCCCGTCATGACATTTGATAGCTTGACCTTGAGTAATAAACCCGTGTCTATCTTCACACACTATATCCTCAAATAAGCAGAGAGGTGTAAGCAAGGACTGAGCACTAGACAGATATCTGACATTTTGTCAATACTGTATTGGCATTCCACTTAACCCCGGAGACAGAGGGATTATGATGTTGTTGCCGGGCGGTAAATGGGTTGTTGAGTTGTTATTTTTCTAGAAGGTTTATTCACTCACACTCTGTCTCGTGTTATTTATGTCTCCTCTGTGCTTCACTAATTTAATTGACTGCTATGGTGCTTCAGTGATCATAAACCGAATGCTTTCCACAAGTACATGTTGACACATCTTAAATTTAACATGATGCCTTGACTGGAGAGTTCAATAGTGAGTCCGAAATGTACCAACATTAAAACAAATAAACCATGAGAATTAATTTCCAAATGTAATTAGATAAGTTTGTCAATAAAATGCATGTAGATTGGGTTGTGATCTGTAACACAACATTTAACTTTAATGACAGGGTTGTGGTTTAGTGATATCAGGTCTGAATTATTATGCATAACCTTTCCTGACAGCTAATAACTCTTTATAATTAGTAAGTACAGTGCAATAAAAATGATGTTTATTGATAATGGCCAACATCTAAATATTCATACATAACATATAAGACAGTAAAAATAAGTTTTGCAATCATTTCATTGATTAAGAGGTGTAATATATATTTTGTATTACACTATATATTTTATTATTATTATAGACATATACCACAAACATTTGTTTTTAAAAACTGTCAGTGGAAAACTGCTTATAGATTTTAAAATCTCTCTTGAAAATGATGTAAAGGTTTGCATGGCATATTAAAATAAATTAAATGCACAAATTAGACACAAAGAAAGAATAATGTTAATATCTATTTACATCAACAACCACTTTAAAACCCCTTCCATCCTGAATTCTATCTCGAACCAAAGTGTCTAGGTATGAAGATCAGTTATATCTCCATGTCTGGCCGTTTGTGACAAATGATGCTTGAAAATCACTTAGATCAGTCACTGTTAAAAATCTGCCTGCCACAACTTCATTTCCAAGGGTTAATATAACATGCCCTCTCCCAAAACAATGAGAGGCTAAGCACATATAACTGTCACACCAGAACCTTGGCTCTTTGATGAAATGACAGATGGGTAGGGTCGATGCAGATATGTTATATGGACACATACATCTTGACGCGATTATTTTCGTGGCCCCATAATTCAACGACAGCAAGTCATTTATTTAGCTCTTCCCAAGACACCAGTTTTAGCAAGGTGTTCAATGGTAACAGACTGGTCAAGTACCGCTAAAAATACAATCCATTATCTGTTAAGGACTCTGATGGTTATTCATTTCTTTCTGTGGAAAGAAATAGACATTTTTTCTATGAATCTTATAAAAAATCATAAAACAGGCTTGGGTGATTCTCGAGAAATTAGACTTATGAGGTGTCATGAAACATTTTGATAAAAATAGTAAATGTTATCAAAATAAGAAGCATACAGTTACAAACATCTCTTCTATTTTGCACATGATTTGAAATGTTTCATTACCGCAATGTGTCCATGACTGGATTTGGGTTCTTTGACATGGAAATATATATATATAAAAAATCTAAAAAAAAAAAAAAAACTTCAGTGCAGGCTATACTATAAACATTTACAGTCAAGAAACATGTGGTATTTGGTGATCAATGGTAAATGTAGAGACAATAATAAGGAATATAAATGTGTCCAAGACCAATTTTCTCATCCTCCGCAACAATTTTCAATCATTGTTTAAGCCCTCAAGGAACTAAATTTTTTTTTTAAAATTGTTGGAAGAGACATAATTGACTGTGACACTCAAGATGGCTGCCAGGTAAGCAGTTCTTATTTTAGATAAAAATTGAAATTTTGTTTGTCATAGCACCTAGACAACTTTTTAGTTCTCATTACCGAAATATGAGTTTGTAAATGCATATATTTAAAGGGGCCATGTCACAAGACTTTTTTAAGATGTCAAACAAATCTTTGGTGTCCCCAGAGTACATATGTGAAGTTTTAGCTCAAAATACCATATAGATCATTTATAGCATGTTAAAATTGCCACTTTGTAGGTGTGTGCAAAAATGTCCCGTTTTGGGTGTGTCCTTTAAAATGCAAATGAGCTGATGAAATTCAAACACTGATCACAATGATGGTGGTTTGTTGCAATTAAAGCTCAATTGTGCTTTTCTCTGCACTAAATGGCAGTGCTGTGATTGGATAGTGCAGATTAAGGGGCGGTATTATTATAATAAGAGCTCCTTATGACATCATAAGGAGAGCCAAATTTTTACAACCTATTTTTTCATGTGCTTGTAGAGAATGGTTTACAAAACTAAGTTACTGGGTTGATCTTTTTCACATTTTCTTGATTGATAGAAGCACTGGGGACCCAATCATAGCACTTAAACATGGAAAAAGTCAGATTTTCATGCCATGGCCCCTTTAATGTAATATCATGTTGCGGTAATGATGATTTTTGATAATAATAGTCATAGTACCTAGACAACTTTTTAGTTCTCATTACCGAAACATGAGTTTGTAAATGCATATATTTAATGTAATATGTTGCGGTAATGATCATTTTTTATAATGATAATCTAAAAAATTTAAATAATTCTATAGGAAATATTTTTTTAAATCCTCTAAAAATAATGGTTATAGTAAGTTCAGACCTTAATCTTATATGTGCAAAAAAATCTGATGCTGGACACCTTCTTAGTCTGGATTGCGTGAGAATCACCCACTTGGAGCAATACAGAATAACACAATTTGATTTTTTTTTTTTTTTTGAGGGGCAAACTAATACTTATAATATATAATAATTTCCATTAGCATAAAGCAGCTTTAGCAGTTTTTTAAATGGAAACTTCAGCAACACTTTAGTATATAGACCTATTTTCATTTTGAACAAGTTGCTTATAGCATATTAGCAGTTTATTAAAACTTATAAAGCACATATTAATGTATGCATCCTTTACCTACACTTAAACATTACGACAACTACCTTATAAGGTATCAATAAGCAGTAAATTTATAATTAATAATAAATATGTGTTCCCCATACTAAAGTGTTACCGAAATGTCTTTTTTATATCAAAATAGCCTATGAATAAAAGCTGTATGTACACACTTTATCCAATTGCAGCAACTTCAAGTTAATATGTAACTTTTCGGAGACCGTTAGATTTGTTCCATCTTTCAGTCTAATTTTCTTTTTTTCATATCATCCATGCCTAAAGCAGGAAATAAAAGCATGTGGAGAAAGTATATCCTCTACGATAAAGGAGAAGTATTGTCTTTTAACAGCCACATGAAAGGAGTGATGCTGTGAGCCACTTCAACACGACAGAACGGCCTGCGGGGATTTAAACAGAACGAGAAGCATCTCTGGCAGATGTCACGTACACCGTGCAAACTCACCGTTTATGTGGGAATTATAAGCAAATAGTTATTATTTTCATGAAATAGAGGATTTCCATTCTAACTAGGGCTAGGAATGTTAAAATATTGAAAAATCTATTAAACATTAAATGCTGAATGCTCGCTACGTCTGTCTCCATCTAATTGAGTTGCTACCAAGATTGTTAGGACTCGGGAGGATAATTTGTCGGGTGCAAAAACATCGAATGGTCCAATTTATTGCTCGCTGCAGGCTGCGGGTTTCCGAAAGGCTTTGATCAAACTTTTTAGGTCAGTATCACTTGAATACAGAAAGAGGTCTCAGTAACCAGAGAGAAAATATTTCATCTTCTTCCTTTAAAGAAAGAAAGGGGTAAGTATTTTTGTAGTCGTTTTCTAGTTAAGATCTGTTAAATTCTTTATAGGACAGACGAACCAGGATAGAGAGGTGGTTACTGCGCATTCGCCAGCGCTGTTTGTTTGGCATTGCGAGCTAGTAATCGGTTAAACATTCATGATGCGGACGGCAGCAAACGCAATTATAAGTTTAGCTGCTATGCCATTGCATTGCGTCCCCTGCTATAGATCAATGGATTGATGGTTGTCAATTAGCTTTTCCCACACGGATCAGCTCAAACAGAGCTTGTGCTTGTATCCTGAGAATTTTGAAGTCAAAGCAAGAAAACTTCAAACGGATAGCGCTGACAGCGCGCTTGTCAAGTCTACAAAAACGTCCGGAGTTGTGTTTCTGACAGACAGACAAACCGCTAAGATGGAAAGGAACAAACGTTGCTTTTTTCCAAATCTTGTTCACGGGGGCTTTGTTCATTTCAAATGTATTTATATTCATCATATTTATATTTAATTTTGCATTGCATTTGCCATGTCAAATCCCTAAAATAACTACAATTTATGATGAGCCAATATTATGAGGGGAATATTCCACTGGCAATAAATGGAACATATCAACATAATTTAAAGCTAACAAAGCAACATAGACATAGTCAGGAACTTATTTATCTTTAACCACAAATAAATGAAAAATTGATATGATGCTGAGTGAGGTTTAAAGTCTGTGTCTAGTTTAAATTTATTTACACTTTAATATTATGAATGAACTCCAAAGCAAGATCAAAACTATACAAATGAATCCTTAGTTATTAAAAAACTTTTTTTATTTATGATACGCTAGTTGTTATATCTTTACAGTCCCCACTATTATCACAGTACTTACTTTTATGCTCGAATAAACTCTTAACTTTATAAGGTACAAGACACAGTCCATTGTTCTCAATGCTGACCATCCACTATCAACTTAACCTTGAAGATGTGTCAGTACGCCATCTTACCATTTATCATCACTCGCAATGATCCTTTGGGTCACAGGGCCAAAGATTTTAATCATGGGGTCGTAAACGCATGAATTAAACGGTGCTGAAAATGCTGAAGGTGTGAAATGAAGATTTTTGGACAGTATGGTCGTAGCGGTCTGCTCTGTTCATTAGCTTTGAAACAGCGTAGTGGAGGTATATCTGGGCTGTGTGTGGTTGTCTTTAAGAGGCAAACACAGCTATTATTCTACTTTATGGGCTCATCTAAAAGTACTACACCGATGCCATGGTTCACCTTAGTTGTAAAACCTGACTTATGGTTGAAATCCAACCTGGGGTTTAAATTATGGTTAGGCTTGCCTTATTTTGCATTCTTTGTCATGGCAAGACGAACGATCCGGGCTGTAACATTCACTTGGCCCTCTGAGACCACCGTAGAAGAGCTACCCAATCCTGAAACAGCAGGTAATAAATAAACACTTTGTAGTTTTGGTTCTAATTTTTGCTGTTTTTAAATATTGTCACATAAAAGCTCTTGCAGGGCTTATCATTTTCGAAAGATAAAGTTCTCTCCTTCAAGGTCACATTAGGATACTTTCATTTCTCAAAGAAATAATTAGGTTCAAACCTATCAAAATTCAATCCAGTATTTATACTAAATTTAAACAAACATCTTATATACTAATACCAACCCTAATGGAAATTTAATTTTCAACTTTTCTGAGTGTCTCTCCTAAATTTTATGATGTTTCTCCTCAATCTAGGTAAACTCGACATACCCAATCTATCTTATGAGTGCAAAAAACAATATATACACAAATTTGGCTTACAAAGTCTGGTTTGGTATAATTTTATCTTCTGGTCATCTGTATTTTTTGGAGTTTGGTTCCAAAACCCCAAAAAATCAATTTTGACTAATTTGGGTAAAAATGTGTTTTCTATACCAAGAAAGTGACAAGATGAAAACCACTATTTTCTGCTACAAACGTTCGGTTTAGGTTATAATAACACGTATGTGAAATGTAAATCCATAATTCGATTTTTTTTAAAGATTTATTATAAAAACTGATTATTTCTTTCACAAAATGCAATAAATCCATGACAAGTTTTTTTTTCAAAATGCTATAAATCTATTGAATCAATATATAAATGTGCATTCATCTTTGCCATGTTATATTCATTTAGTTAACTAGTGATATACACTGATTAAAAAAATGAGAATTGATGGCATTAATAAAAACACTTACTTTGTCATATTAATAACACTGTCATTGCTGCTGTCATCCTTCGGACGTCGTCGCTGAACTTTTTTGACAGGGATCAGCTGTAAAATGTTTTGGTCCTGCTCGATTTTCGTTGACTTTGTGTAAAAAATTGAAAGTTTTTCATAAGATCCCCTGGGGTCAGTGTGTTAGCATGACAGTAGCTTGATGCTATCGTGTGAAAACAGGCAACAGACGGCATTTTTCCTTCGCCCGAGTGCCTCCCACGTAAATTATTCGATTTTGATGGCTTACGTTTCTTCCCCCGTCACAGAAAACCACCACAGGTTTATCAATGACAACAAAAGTATTTTTTTGTTTTTGTTTGTTTGTTGATCACGAAGTACAAAGTAGATGAGGAAAACTAGGATTCCGTGTGTATTCAAAGCGCTGCCATTATTGTTTACAATGCGTGGAATGGTGCGCTGTGATTGGTTGAGCGGATTTATTGCATTCTGCAGAAAAGGAGGACTGCAGTATGTCACGGTTTGGAAAAAAATGGAGAAAAGATGACAAAATAACACACTGGATATCGGATTTTGCGTAAATGGAGAATTTACTTTTTAATACTGACCTGATACAATACTGATTTTGGCAGTAACTATTTTTTTTTCACCAAACTCTTCAAATGTAAGAAAGTGCATTACTATGTTTAAATGTTATCGCGCTCTCTCTAGAAAACTTCATTCTGATTGGTCAATCGCAGCATTTGTGGGAAAATATTTGTTTGATGACCACCAAACTCTATAATTGACTGTTTCATGTTGCTTCATGTCTAATAATAAGCAATATAATGTGTAGTCAGAATCATAACAAAATTCAAACATTTCATCAAGCATTGTTTTTTATATTGATTGACTAACTCTACATTAACCTTTAACATCTATTATTTTTACATTATACATTTATTCATTCAGCAGCTGTGAACTGTGAGTACATTTAACATTTTGTATATAATCTAACAAAAGCTTGGTTTCCATTAAAGATTTACGCAAAACTTTAAAGATATTTTCTAAATGTTGATAAAAACTTTTATGAAATGAGTTATCATCAACCGATGTTATTGTAATTAACTAAAGTGTCATTTTTTTCCTCTTGTGATACGTCATTGCGAACACCATGGCGATGGGTGTGTTCAACTTTATACAGCGCTGTGCAGGCCGACAGTCGAATGACATCAAAATATCCTGCTGTACTTTGATATCATGCGCTTGCCGGTTCTTGCGACGCCACATAATCATGTGACTTTTACACATGTAAAACATTTCTTACGTTTCCATTGTAGTTTTGCAAATTACTTTTTCGAATTGCCTGAAAACTACCTCACCAAAGCATAAATACTATTTTGTGAAAAGTGAAAAGTTTTTGCTAAATTTACGTAATTCACTATTTCAATTTGCAGATATATATTTCAATAATGGAAACGTGTCTAATAAGTGTAGCAATAAGTGTAATCTACAAAGCCATGTTTACATGTAGGACTACAGATAAAGATAGCTATTTTTTGTATAAAGAGACAACACATCTATTCTTTTACAAAGTCAAGCACAGCATGCACAGATGGTTGACCCTAGAAACAAGGATGGAGGATGAGTCAAAGTGTGTGAGCGCTTAAAGGTTTACGTTTTTACGCGAGAGCCATGACCACGCTAACCGAACGTGAAGGGCCGCGTTTCTTCTTCTCGTGGGGCCAGCCCACCTGCCCCTGCACGGGGAAATAAACACATTCACTTTGGACTGCCTCACACATCAGTCACGGGGGTAATGATCTCCGACCGTGGACAGGGTTACAGTGACGGCTCCTATCGCTCTGCTTCATGGCCCCACCAGCGACACAAGCCCCAAGATACAGCACACTGTCACGCTCTGATGTATGGGCTGTGTAGGTCAGTGCGATTAGTGTCGCAACCTTCAGTAACCATTATAATTGAGTTTAATATGGGTGTCATTGCATTACTTTTGTCACGGGCCAGTGCAAGACAACAATATTACATGCAATGATGAAAGTCAACAGAAAATCAATTTGGGTCTTGAGGATAGTGACCTGCCAAATTTCTAAAGTTTATAAAATGGCAATAAACAGTTGTGCAGTCAAGAAAGATTTTATTCTCTTAATATAATAACAGTGCAAGTAAAATGAAACTTTCCTGTGTTCTCATGTCACACCTGTTGCAACAGTTACACGCCTGCCCGAAGTTAAAGGGACACTCCACTTTTTTTAAAATATGCTTATTTTCCAGCTCCCCTAGAGTTAAACATTTGATTTTTACCTTTTTGGAATTCATTCAGCCGATCACTGGGTCTGAAGCTACCACTTTTAGCATAGCTTAGCATAATCCATTGAATCTGATTAGACCATTAGCATTGCGCTAAAATAAGAGTTTGGATATTTTTTAATTTAAATCTTGACTCTTCTGTAGTTACATCTTGTACTAAGACAGAAAATTAAAAGTTGAGGTTTTCTAGGCAGATATGGCTAGGAACTATACTCTCATTCTGGTGTAACAATCAAGGACTTTGCTGCTGTAACATGGCTGCAGGAGGCGCAATGATATTACGCAGCAGACGAAAATAGTCCCCTTAGTAACTATCTGCCTAGAAAATCACAACTTTTAATTTTCTGTCGGTCTTAGTACACAATATAACTACAGAAGAGTCAAGTTTTAAACAGGAAAAATATCTCTTTAGTTATTTTGAGCGTGATGCTAATGGTCTAATCAGATTCATTGGATTGTGCTAAGCTATGCTAAAAGTGGTAGCTTCAGACCCGGAGATCAGCTGAATGGATTCCAAAATGGTAAAAATCAAATGTTTAACTCTAGGGGAGCTGGAAAATGAGTATATTTTCAAAAAAAAGTGGCTGGCTTGTCTCTAGAACGACTCTATTGTTCTTCTTTGCTTTGTTTATTTATGTTGTTGCCACTTAAACCTTTCTATATCCTGTCTATAACTATACGGACAAGAGCATAGCATTTGCTATTTTGTTTCACAGTAAAAGTTATACATGTTTGAAACAACACATGGATGAGAAAATGACGACAGAATGTTCATTTTTCGAGTAATTATTCCTGTAACATGTTCTCAACTACTAATGATGCTACACACATTGCTGACGTAGTCATTTTTTAAAAGCACACATGTGCAGATGCGCAAAATGCGCACAAACATGCACACGTTAACAAAGAGCTCATCCACTCAATTATTTTGTAGTATGATAATGAAGCAATTCACTATGCGCGGCCAATTCTCAGAGGCGTCTTTGAACTAATTGTTCTCATTGACTCAATTAATTATTTGTTTGCTGATTTAATTATTTTCAGATCTGGAAAAATGGAAATTAAACAAGAGGCAGATTACTGTTGCCAGAAATCAAAACTTAAACAAACCTGTAAATGATTAATTTACTATTACACTGAACTATTTCATAAATAGGTAAAAATAATTACATTTGCGGATCACCATAATTGTATTTTCGGTTACACTTTATTTTTGCATCTAGAAATCCATAATCATTTTGTTTATATTAATGTTATGGTGTATTGCATATAGTATTTTGTACATGCTGCGTACATACCCAGAAGAAAATCGGAGTTTGCTCTTTCATAGCTCAAAAGATTTGATGAAGTTCCCATTTGTGTTTGATTTAAGTATCAACTTAATCTCTGAAGTTTCCCCTGAAAGTAATAAAAATAGAAACAAATGAGACAATTTTGTTAAAATACATTCCATTGGAAATGGTTAAGTTCATATCAAAATCTTTAATAATATTAACTTTTAAATGCAGACACAGAAGCCACAAACGTTTCTATTTGCTCATCTTTTACAACAATTAAGATCTCATCTGTGATATTTCCTTCTTATGAGCATTGTTGACAAATATAAACTATGCATAAAAGGTCAGAGTAACATGCTACACTAATTAATTAAATCCTAAAACCATTCTGGCTTTAATTTGTCCTTTCCCAATGTAGGCCGGTCCCCTGGCATAAACCATCATCTTGTCAGTGCCAATGTCCTGCCCTCCCATTGTACCAGACCAGTCAAGGCATTAAATTCTGACTAGCCAATGGCATCCGTCCAAAACACTCTCAACAAAATCCTAATATTCTCCTGAACGTGCCAACTTTAGGTCTTGTACTGACCGTGCCCCTGTAACCACAGCATATGGACCACAGCATATTGCCAGGTCTGGGATCAGACACAGTTTTAAGGCCTTGTGGCAATCGTTTTCTTTCAACAAGGCACGAATAGTTTTCCTGACAACTCCCACTATTATTTCTCATGCCGTTTTAAATGTTTTTCTCATTTGTTACCCTTAAATATTTCAGTCTCCCTTAAATATTCATTTAACTTCTGCTGTTCAATTTTTTAGTAGTTTCTCTTCTCTGCATCTTTCCACATGCTTTTTTCTTAGGCTCAGCAATCAAGATTATTCATGCGCTTGTATAGAAACAGACGGCATAAATCATGCACGCCAATTCTTTTTTGTCTTTTCTCATTAAGACGTGTACTTCAAGAAGCCTAAATACTTCCCACTGCCCCACTTGTGGAAATTGGATATTCTATCCTGCAATATTACAGCTTAAATTGGTTATTGCCTCTTGGTATTGCAGGGAAATGGGAAAAACAAGTTGCCTTTTTAATTCCTTTTCTTACCTTTATATGGAATAATGGGTCATCTTTAACAGCCGGTTACATTTGTAGGCTGAATGATGCTTTGTTAGTGTAACCGTTCGTGCAATTTAAACTCTTGCTATGAGTAACTTGTAAACATTTAGGCAATTATCTGTTTGAAAGCCAAAGCGCTGGCTTTCTTGCCCTCAGTGGCTCTTTCATGCCAGCCGAAGCAGGGAAATATGTTTGCTTAATAGCTTCCTTGTTATGTCCTCATAAATTAAGAACTCGCTTCATCTCGCTGCGCTGCGCAAGAGGAAAATATCAAACATCTTGTGCCCTGACTCAAGGAAAGAAAGTTTGCTTTTGAAACATTCATAAGACTAACTGAGTAAAAAGGGATCCAATACTCACTCCGGCTGTCAACTGAATCAAATCCCATTGAAGAAGTCCTGATCACACACAAGTTTCCAAATGTTTGAGAAGAGGTTTTCATGCATGGGCGGATTATCGCTCGTGAGGAGTGAGCAGATTTTAATGCTGCAATTCATTCGCATACAAGCAAATCAATATTGTATTGTTCCCTGTACTTTCTGTTATGTGTTTATTCATTTATTAATTGCCATATCAAGTTCAAGACTTAAAAAAAGTATAAAAGTACACCTTTGCACCTAAACAGTTTATATTAGAGGTACATATTGGGCACATTAGTACCTCAGTGGTACATATTGGTACCATATATGGGTATTCGGGCCTATTTATTTCCCCAGGGTGTAATTCTATTAAAAACTAATCAAATCTAATAAATTTGAGCACCATTAATTAGTTTAAACAAAAACAAGCATAGACTTTTTTATAGCTCCTCTTACTAATAATTTTATCATATTTTATTGGTGTTTTGTGGTACAATATCAGTGTTTTGGTGTTGTCCTTCTCCAGAGTTTTCACATATCGTGCCATATCTCAAACAGTATTTATCACAAATTAATAAAAAAAGTAAATCTACTCTTTATTCTTTGTGCAAGTACACTTATTCGTCATTACCATATGTGTTGTATTTCTGTATTTTTAAAATATTTTTATCACTTTAATAGTTAAAATGGTGTACATTACATGTAGAAAGCTAGCTACACTTGCTTAGGCATCATCTTAGCTAGCAGGGCTAGTTTTTTGACAAAAATGTCATTACCAGCACAGTCATTATCAGCACAATACATAATTTTGCCAATAAATTATGTATAAACAGCAAAAGCATCCTACAATTATACATTTCTGACAATGTATTAAAAAGTTTTGATATATGGCATTCGCTTAAAATAAGCTTAGATTCCAAGCAAGGTAGATTGATGAATCAAAAATTTAGATACGTAAATGACTATAATTCCTCTTGCAAGTAAAAATCTCACTGAGGTTCAAGATAAATCAGATTATGTGAAACACAAAATGTTTTAAAAGCACTGATTTATCATTTAAGTTTTATTTTTTATATATATTCGATGATGTGATGGAAAAGACACATTTACTTGACATAGTTAAGAAAATGGCAAAAAAATCCTAAATTCCCTTATCTTATGGTCTCAGCTCATAACGTCGCTCCTGACTTAAGGACTGATAATTTGATGTATACCAGTTAGTCAAATTTGGAATTTTAATTTTCAAAATTGCAGCAACCCAATTTGGCCCTTAATCTGAGAAATACCCATATATACATATCTGTACCTATATCTTTTTAAAGGGTACTGCCCCAGTGACCATTTTTATGACAATATCAAAACAGTTTGAAATAAAAGAAGCATTCAATATGTTGTACAGTATTATTTGTTAGCAATCTTTTACATGAAGGTTGTTGCTTTAAGATACATATTACAAGTATTTTAATATGGAAAGTATATCTAATAAGATCCTTGTTTTTAACATCTAACAACATGTTATTTCTAACAAAATAAGATAAATAGGAATGAAACAAAAGTATGGAGAGAAAACATGTTGTTTGCAAAACCTATTTAATGTCTTATTGAGCAAATTTGTTTTAGTTAATGAGAATATAGGGATTATAATCAGACGTCCGGGATAATTCTGACTCCACGGAAGCGCACATTTGTCGACATCAAAGTCGGCATCTGGTCTTTATTTGTGAATAACGGCTGCACAGAGCCTCTGCAAACATCTTTGCAAGCGGAAATAAAAAGGTACTGTAAACGTTGAATATACTGGGATTACAGGTTACTTAATGAGGCTGTCCGATCAGACAGAGCAAATAGCAGTATGTTAATTAGTCATTATACTCAATGATCCTGTGCACACAGTTGAGATATCTATGGTATTACGGGGCATGATCATATTTATCAGAAGACTTTAATAGTCAGAAATCAAGATATTATCTGCAAATAAACCAAAATTCCATATTAATGCATTGCTGCATTAAAAATATGCAACACAGAGAATCCAAATAGGGTTTTATTTATTTGTGCTACTGTGATTCTTGTTTTTTTAATGTTTACTGTTTTCTTTTATTAGATAGTGGGTTGCAGTCTCTAACCTATAGAAGCTCAGTAAATCTTTCTTTGTTCTGTCACAAAATTACTGAAAGCGTGGACTCCTCTCTCATTTGCATACACTAATTGCTGGTTCTCATCATGCAGTATGAAGTAACCTCATTTGATAATAAGACAAGACCAATTAATCATGGACTTCATCATTAAATGTATAACTTCCTGGGGGAATATTGATTGTTTTATCTAAATGTTTATGTTTATTGTGTACTAAATATTTATACACATGGAAAATGTGTAATTATAAAATTACTCATTTAAAAAAATTAATTGTCAACCATTTCACAAATTTAAAATCATGGTCTTGATTTCAAGTAAATACTCGTTACAGTCCATAAACTATTTTGACATTTACAAATCTTTGTTTTTGTGTTTTCAAAACGTGTTAAAAATGAACTAAGGCAATTTTTATGTATTGTCTAATTTGTTGTATTGGTTTTCATTTTTAGGAGATAAAAGTAGTCATATTCTTTTCAGAAATCACTTTTTTTCAATTACGTGTTCAGGTACCGTTTACAATGTGTGTACATTCTTTTTACAAATATAAAAAAGTGACCGAAAGTAAAATAGTAGATTTTAATATGTTTGGTGAAAATTTAAGTTGTCACTGTGCCTTGGTTGCATTTTGAACGCGCGACAGACAGCACCGTCCATAACAAAAATGCCAATGACTCAGAATAGTCAGAAGTCTTATTACAGAAAGCAAATAAATACATGACATACAAACGTCCAGTTTTTGGGTCCTCAGCAGGTGGATTATTATTGATTTATTTTATTTGTTAAAGTTTTCAAAAGGCTTTAATAACAGATCAAACTTTTATTTAACACATTTCGACGTATAAAAAGGCGAAAACATATAACTATTGTTATTTCTATGCTGCCTCTGAATCTCCAAGGATCTTAATGTCAAAGATTAATTACAGTTAACTAACAGCAAGGTTAACAGGTAATGTTTTGCCGCCATCTGGAGTTCAAATTTACACTTACACACCCTTAGCATTTCAATATTTGCCGCTATTTGGTGTTCACTACAAACCGGAAGTTATTATTAACGTGTGTCATGTCCCGTTTTTTTCTGTAGCCATTAAAATGTGTTTTATAAATGTTTAGATTTTAAAACGCAGCGTAGATTACAGAAATCAATGCTTTTAAAAAACGCCAACACTAGCATATGTTTGAAACACCATGATCATGTAATGGGTTGTTTTAATAAAATGATAGGGTCCTTAATTATTACCTGACAGAAATTACCTGAAATATCACTCGTCCCCCTAGCAGACCTGTGTACACTGCAACATAAAAAGCCTCGGCCCGGGTCGCAATGAGATTGTGGTTCAGCTCATCTGGCTGTGTCTAAAGTTAGTTGTCAATTTCGCGCGTTGTCCATATATGGAACGAAGCGGTTAGTTTGTTGCACGTGGATGGTTTTCAGTTGCACAAGATTGCTTTCGACAACTAATGTCATGTCATATTTACAAAGACAAACACAATGTAAAAACGAGTTCACTGTTGAAGTCGAGAAGTCTGCTATTTACCTACTTTGAAATACGCATTTTTTTCTCAAATCTCCATCCGTGCACGTCGTCGAAGAGTGGGGTTTAAAAAAAATTCAAAGTTCATTTCGTATTTAGTCCCAGACTAAAATGCATATTTCTGCCTTCATTTTAAAATACCTTGTACTGACAACATATATCAGTTAAGGTTTGTTTGTAAAAACTACTAATAGTACTATCCGTGGTTTTGAGGAATGGCCGGTCCTACCAATAAAAAAATAAAAATTTTCTGTGTTTTTTGCTGCATCTATTAATGTAAAACTGCTTTGAAACAATTTAAAAATTTAACTTTATCTAAATAAAATTTAATTGAATAATATATATATGTTCTAATATAACTGGCCTAGTCCTGGCTTAATCTAAACCCTGCCCGGGAAACCGCCCTTGGTCTGGCAAATTGTAGCACCTTAAAATATATTGTTATCAGAATAAACAAATTATTGATTAATACGATCACTTGTTCTTTGTTTTTACAGTCAGTTCACAATAAGCGATTCACCTCGAAATAAATATGAAATCTTTATGATGTTCCTGTATACTGCTTACAGTATCCGTGACTTTTTTAAGAAGCTTGAGGACTTTTACTTTGAATATTATCAAACTGTGGACGGATGTTGCGTGTATTATTAAGTCAGACTTCACCTCACTTCACCCAACACTTCCAAAAGAAGAATGACGCCCGGCTAAAGAAACACCAGAGATGGGTCTGCGCAGTTTGTCAGCTTTTAAAACAATCCTCTAAAGACTGTAACCGGGCGTTTAAAGCGATATATCCACAGATTTTGACATGATCGACACTTTTTTCTCACCGTTATATGTTTAACCAACTGCAGCTTTACTGTAGGAAGGAAACAGCAGAGGAAAAGGGACTGACTGCGCACTGTTGGCCCACCAAACGCGACACTCTTATGGACGATTACTTATATCAGCAACGTACTTTATATCATCATAAATGATTGTATTTTTTAACACAGTCCTTTTATACACGCACAAAGACTACTTTAGTATATCTGACTATGTGAAGTTCTGGTAGTTGGTTTATTACGTGTGATTCGTCATTTGTTTTTAGGGCCAAGGGTTGTTTTGCTTGTGTCTTTGCTGATCGATCATTAAATCGATCAGACGTATCCCCGGCGTGATTGATCATGGCCACTGACGTAACAGTGTCTGAAGAAGTCTCGAATCAGAGAGACTTGAGCGATATAAATGACAACAAAAGTCCCCCTGAATCCGACACACCCAATCGGACATCGGATATTCAAAACATTAATATTAGTAGCTCTTTAACATCATCGGTTCATTCTGGAGAGGAAATATCTGATAACTACACAGCAGGGAATTCGCTGGCGAATGGAGACAGTCCGATCCAAACAGGAGATCCGCCACCGGAAGTAGCAACTCCAGACAATGGACAAAAACAAGGCGTGAAGACCTCAACTCCAGTCCGGCTCTTTTCATCAGCTGAACACAATGGAAGGTAGTGTTATAATAAATATACTATGTTTCAAAATAGTGAGCACTTTAGTGTAGACAATATAGGAATTCGATTATGTTTTGCAAAATTCTGCACCGTTTATGCCTAAACTTGCTAGGGAGTAGGGAGCTCACCATGCTTTGAGACGCAGCCCTTGGCTGTCACAGTTTTTATGCAGCTATTGTTACCTTTTTACAAAGGATGTGGACTGACATGCAAAAGGTGTGCCTGTAGGCTATACATATATACATGATACTCACTAAAGTATGTTAAAATTATCAGGTATGTTGAAATGCGGTGTATTCAATCATGTCAAAGCCACCTTTTAAGTGTATATATGTGAATATGTTATTTATATGAAAACAGCCCAGCATTTTGAGTTAAAAAGCCCAGAGTAGGTTAATTTAAACTCTACAGTCGCGGTTGTCCATATTTTACTCAAACATGGGTTAAAACAACCCAACATTGTTTTGGAACGTATTAATTGGCATTCAGGGACACAGTTAGTTGGATAAAAGCATTTCCAAAATAGTTTAATTTGTTTAATTATTGTACTTTTCATTGATTTAGTCACTGATGACAATGTTACAATGGCCTTGCTAATGTTTGCTGCCAGGTAAGCGCTGGTATTTTCTTCAGGAAGTGCAAATCTAGTTAGATTTACATTTCGGTTTTAGTTAAGTACACTGGATTAAGAAATCTTTGCACAGATATAATGGAAACCTATTGTTTCAAAGACCAGTGACATGAGAAAACATGCCCCGATGTGCCCCATGACGCAGTCTTTTCCAAACAGTTAGTGTGAATTGCAGCTTCACTTGACTCGCAGATTTTTTTGGGAGGGTGGCATAAAGAGCAGCAAACATCCTCCCTGAAGCAGTTTGACGACAACCACATGGATGGCATGGCAATTAGCTCCCTGCCACAGTTAACCAGTGTCCACGTCTCTCCCTTACATTTAAATGTCAGCTTCTCTTTGAAAAGGATAAACAGCTGGTAAATGAATGACTCCTTTGCCGAACCTAATTCATTAATCGGTCTACATTGCAGCTTATCACTGAAACGAAAAACAAACAGACCAACTTGCGTTTAAAGGGACGGGTGTTTTGTACGTGGGTTACACGCTGTCCGCTTGTTAAGTCATGACGTAAGAAATACGGTTTCCGGGTCCATGCCTCCACTCATTTTAATAGAGGTTACTATTTACAGTCATTTATGAGCACTGTTTATTCATATCAGTATCACACATTTAAACAAAAAAAAATTTAGAAACTCACAGTGTACACTGCCGTCTCTAGGCTCACAGAATTACAGATGGCAATATATTATTCGTTCGTAAAAAATCAAAATCTGGCCAAAATCTGGGATTTTGTTATAAAGATAAAAATTAGGATTGGTGGTTTTGGGTAGTTTTGCGTTATGATACAAGCATGTTTTTTCTCTTACGGCTTTTGAGATCAGTTGGACCCGGAAGCGTAAGACGTAACAAGCAGATTGTGGCTGTGTACTGGTACAGTATACACTTTGCTGTATACATGGAAAAACCAGAATAATCTTCTATGTTTCAGGGTTTCCGCGGAGTCATAAAAAGTCATAAAACGTCTTAAATTTAATAATGAAAATTTTAGGCCATAAAAAGTCATAAAAACATCCGGATTTAGCCACGTCTTAAATTTATATACTCGTTCATTCATTGTTGCCTTTCCCCACAAAAATGCGCTGGCGGCGGCATTCACTCGTTTTGCCTGTTGTAGTTCTGTCTGAGGAATCTGGGTGGGATCCAGGACTACAAGGTCCATGCGGCAGTGCAGCAAACAGACTTGTCGGAAGTACTTCAGAAACCCGCTGTCCCGCGCGAACTCCGAACTCTCGAGGAAGTACTTCAGAAACCCGTCAAAGATGGCCCAGCTCCTTTCAAAATCAAACGCCCTCAGACGGGCAAGCAAGGAAAAATTGGCTAAGCTGAAAAAAGTTGAGGAGGAGATAACCATTAAAGGAGACGAACTGAGAAAAATGTAGACAAGCACTAACTGACTTGTTACTTTAAAATAATTTTTAATTTACAATTGTTAAGTGTTATTCCTGTGTTCTTGATGCTTAAGAAAAGGGAGCCTTCAATTTGTTATTGTTAAGAAAATTTACTAAAATTTACCTTTACTAATAAACTTGTTACTAATTTTAATGAAAGTTAAAAAAATATATAAAGACTTTTGGAAGGAATTTTAATGTTATTTTTCGTTATTCGTGTAGGTCATAAATTTAAATCATAATGGTCATAAAAAGGTCTTAAAAAGTCTTAAATTTGACTGTCTAAACCCTGCAGAAACCCTGATGTTTGCCAAAATGTGTATACAGCGACAAGATCGGAATATCGCAAATGCACGTGTTGCATTTCGCAAGTTTGCATTAACATTTAATAGGGTAATGAGATAAAGCATATTTGGCATGCTGTCAGAGGGAAGGGCTCCTATCTTGGAATTTTACCCTGAACCCAGAGTATATTTCCCAACCCCCCTTAACTCGGATAGATGTATTATCTGAGAGTGAGGTGATGGGTGGAGGAGGGATGCTGCACAAACTGTCACGGGACGGAGGTGTGATATGGCTATATATAGACACCTCTTCACCCTGATTGGTTGGATTACATTACCATGCTTCTCCTGAACTTAATTAAAGGATTGGTCCATTTTCTTAAAAAAAAATCCAGGTAATTTTCTCACCACCATGTCATCCAAAATGTTGATGTTTTTCTTTGTTCAGTCGAGAAGAAATTATGTTTCTTGAGGAAAACATTCCAGGATTTTTCTCATTTTAAGGGACCCCAACACTACACAATTGCTTTAAGTATCATTCGACATACAACAACGTCGGAACTTTCTCCACACTTGTAAACACTGGGGTGTAGTTTCGCATACATCATCATCTGTGACCTCTTGACGTGATGACGTATTGCATGAGGGCGTGCTGGCGCGTCACAGGACCGGAGATAGACTAGAAGTTGTGGTTTAAAAGTGCATATTTTTTATTTTTCTTGTCAAAAATGACAATCGTTTCGCTAGATAAGACACTTATGCCTCGTTTGGGATCGTTTAGAGTCGTTTGAAACTCCGTTGAAAAAACTTTTAAGTGTTGATTTAAGTTTTAAGTGTTGGGGTCCATTAAAGCCCATAAAATGAGAAAAATCCTGGAATGTTTTCCTTAATAATCATAATTTCTTCTCGACTGAACAAAGAAAGACATCAACATTTTGGATGACATGGTGGTGAGTAAATTATCTGGATTTTTTTTTAAGAAAGTGGACTAATCCTTTAAATAAACTTCATTGCACATATTGCAATGGTTTGCAATAACTAAAATATTTTATTAATCTTAAAGGTGCAATGTGTAAATTTTAGCGGCATCAAGTGGTGAGGTTGTGACTTGCAACCAACGGCTCAGTCCACTGCTAACCGCTCGCTATGGTAGCCACCACTGGAAAACATATTATTGACGGAGACAACTTAGTAAGTTTGTCCGTTAAAGGAATAGTCTACTCATTTTCAATATTAAAATATGTTATTACCTTAACTAAGAATTGTTGATACATCCCTCTATCATCTGTGTGCGTGCACGTAAGCGCTGGAGCGCGCTGCGATGCTTCGATAGCATTTAGCTTAGCCCCATTCATTCAATGGTACCATTTAGAGATAAAGTTAGAAGTGACCAAACACATCATCGTTTTTCCTATTTAAGACGAGTAGTTATACGAGCAAGTTTGGTGGTACAAAATAAAACGTAGCGCTTTTCTAAGCGGATTTAAAAGAGGAACTATATTTTATGGCGTAATAGCACTTTTGGGAGTACTTCGACTCGGCGCAGTAACACCCTCCCTCTCCCATTATGAGAGTGAGAAGGGGAGCGGACTTTTCAGGCGAGTTGAAGTACTCCCAAAAGTGCTATTACAGTGATATTTTATCAAAATATCTGATGCTGATTTTTTTTTTACTTTTTATTGCAAAACTTACTTTAATGTTTACTTTTTATTGTAATTTCTTTACTACTTCTGATATTTTTCATTTTTATTTACTTTTTATTGCAATTTAATTTCCATTGCCCTTCTACCATATGTTCTGTTCTCAAGAGATAAAAACAATATAAGAATTTAATTGTTCCATGAATTTAATAGGAAAATCAGATAGCAGAGAGACTGTTTTTATAAAAAAAAATTAACCATTTTCCGTTTTAAATGTGTTTTTATAATTCAAATAGGTTTTTCAACCGTGACATCATTTAGCAAGATGTCGCATTTCCCTTCAGTATTCCTTCAACCTTTCACCAGAGCAGATCCCAGAGCAAACTTGACCTTTTATTTCTAGTGTGGCTAATATCCGCCAACCTTTTTATGTCGCACCCTTGGCTTATATAAATGTATTGCTAAGAGATAATACGTAATTACACCGAATTGGATTAGAAATGCCAAATAACCATTTTTAATTCCGGGGTGATAACTGCACGCTGAATTAAACATGCTGTCATCTGACGACAGTGGAGCACACAATGCTTTTGTTGCGTAACTTTCTGTCTGTCATTCGTGCTGTTCTGTGTAGACTAAATTATAAACATATTATCAACCATAACATTATTGGATCCAGTGGTTCAGTATTTATCTGCTCTGAAACAATCCTGTGGTCTTGAGGAATGGCCTGTCCTACCAATGATCTTGCTGTGAAATGACTAGTTCAAGCAGAAAGGGCACCCTTGTCTAAGAAATTACAGCGGGTTTGTTCTTAACAAAAAAGCTGAACTTTGAACACCGGCCAAAAATTTCAGCCTTTTCTCAGTATCACCACCCAAATCTTTTCCCTACTAACAAGGTGAACAGTCCTGCAGCTGGTTACATTTCTAAAGAGCTTTTTTGTTAGCCGTTGCACAAAATTCTTGCTTATTTGGCTTTGTATTTGAGATTAACACACATAAAAAGGCACTGTATACTTAAGGGTATCCTGAAACATGCAAAGGACTTGAACATGTTTTTACGCCATAAGACGCAATAGGGGAGAGTGGGCACAACCTAACGCTTTTTGGTTTTAGCTCAACCATTCAAAAAATATTTGAGTTTGATTTAATTATATTTTTACACAACCAACACACACAACTCTGCTACAAATGAACATTTGAAGTTTGGTTCTACTACTTGCCATTCTTGGACAATTACACCAAACATGACAGAATTGCACGTTACAACTTACCCCATAGCCCTTTTCTAACAATAGTTCCCAGTCCCTGTGACCCAGTCTGTAATAATCATACTACAGTTTCAAAATCAAATTCTGAGATCATGAGCATCAAAGTCTGATTTTAGCCATTAATTCAGACCAACCTTCCGAAAGAATGACTTACACAAGGGATACGTAACTAAGAACGTTTTGGGTAACGTATTAACGATAAGGTACAGCTTAAAGGATAATTCCGGTATTTAACACTTTGAGTCTCATTTCTGGTTTGTTTTGGATGAACTACAGTGATGGACACAGACATTTTGACAATGGGTCGTGTCTCGACTTTTCGACTCATTTAGAAGCGTCTCTTGACTGCTTCAGAATGGAGGTCAATGACCATGCACAAACACGTCATCAAAACAACACTCAACGCTCATCTCCAAAACTGTACCACTCACCGAGTGGCCCGCGGTGCTCGTTGATGACCAAAAACAAATATATCGGCGCAATGTATGATTTCAATCCGTGTTATTTGCTATAGTGGAACTATTTTTTCAGATACCTCACAACCGCGTATATACTTCCGCTCTATATTTGAGTCTGAAGCATGAATGAACGTAGTCCAACAAACTGTAATAAAACGGTAGCATACTTTCAAAATCAAGTTTATTTATAACACTTACACCATCCAATATGTTTTTTTCATCAGCAGAACAATAAAGAAGATATTTTGCAGAAACCCCAGTGCTCCGTCATGCAAGTCAACAGATCCGCACACTTTAAGAGCTAAAGTATATATATCCAATACAAAAGTAATCCCCCATAACTCCGTGTGACGTATTGACGTCTTGTGAAGCAACTCAATCAGTTTTTGCAAGAAACTGAACGTTATTTACAACACTATTAGCGTGAATGCCAAAGTAGGAGGCGTGCTTTCCGTTCGAGGCGATCTCTTCCACTGATGGCGTTTGGTGGCTGTTGGCTATGGATGTTGGTCTCTCTGCGCCACCTATAGAGCGGGAGCGTGAAGCGCACTTCCTGCTTGGCAAAAGCTCTGCATTAACGCTGTAAAATATTTATATATATATATTCGAATCTCAAAACTGAAAATCGATTGTCAACCCACGGAACGAATATTCGAATATTCTGGTCCAGCCCTACAAATATGGGAAAAATTTATGAAAAAATTATTTAGAGTGATATATCAGCGAGCAATGAGTCTTCCAAGAGAAGTCAATGGAATTTTACAAAATGCCAAATAAAACACGACAGAAACTGTATTTCGCTACACAACTTGTTTTTAATCATCAACGAACATCACGAACCACTCGGTGAGTAGCACTGTTTTGAAAATGAACGTTAAGTGTTGTTTTAATGACATGTTTGTGCATGGCCATTGACTTCCATTCTGAAGCAGTCAAGAGACGCTTCTAAACGAGTCAAAAACTCAAGACACGATCCATTGTCAAAATTTCTGTGTCCATCACTGTAGTTCATCCAAAACAAACCAGAAATGAGACTCAAAGTGTTAAATACCGGAATTATCCTTTAAGGTACAACTTATGAACGACGTAAGAAGGTTTCGGGGAACGCAGCCCAGGACATTTAAGACAGTGGTCTTATTAGGCTGCTTGAAGCTCTTTTCAAACATTTCTCATTTACCACAGCTGTTAGTCGCTCTGTATAACCTCCATAACTATAAATGAGCCCCCGCTAATATCCGACTTGGACTTTTGGCCCCTTTCAACACTGACGTATTGGATTTTTTAGTGAGTGGTCACATGCTATAGTTTGGTACTAAGTATGGATGTTTCTTTATGCCAAAGTTGTTACCTAATATGTTTGTCCATTGTTTTCTACAGTTTTGAGCACCAGGAGTCGGTCGCTACCACAGAGGCGCGGCTGAGAATGGAAGGGGTGGAGCTAAAGGAGGAGTGGCAGGATGAAGATTTCCCCAGGTAGGTGATGACGTGAATACATGCGTGTGTTTGCATGTGGATATATACTCGGTAGGGCTGATTGTTGTTGTTTTTTTGGGTTGCTAGGCCACTTCCAGAGGAGGAAGAGGAGCTTTTCACTGGCGACGGAGCACCTGGTAGGCCACATGTGTATTGCATTATATAACCAAATATTATATTGTGTTATTCGTTTTTAAAAAATGCTGTTACAATTGATGTGTAATTGTTAATCAAGACAAAAGGTTTTGGACACTCTGGTTGTCTTCTTATTGCAGCTGCGCAATCTTACAGTGCGAAGAAAACCAAAAAAAAGCTTTTGGCTCCAGATATCAGCCTGAACCTGGACCGCAGTGAAGGCTCGGTCTTGTCAGATGAGCTAGATGAGAGCACAGAATTGGACCTGGATGATATCGACACGCCCTCCGACAATAGCAATGAGTTTGAGTGGGAAGGTAAAATAGGATTTTTTTCTTTTTTTTCAGTAGGTTTAAAATGTTAATGCTATTGTTTATGCTGTAGTCAGTGAATTAGCCTTCTTCTTATAAGATACTGACATTATAAATCATGGACGTAATGTAAAGTACAGCTTAGTTAAATAGTATTGTTCTTGTTCTTCTGTCCTTCTGCTCTCCTCTGTCTGTCGTGGAAGGATTGTTTCTTCTCATTGGTTTGCGACAGGCCTCAGGCCTGCGGTTTGTGGTAAGGTCACATGGATCGTTCTCATTCGAACCCTGATCAAATACAAAAAGGCTGATTTCAATTTTTTTTTTTTTTGTATGTAAGTGGCACATTTTGTATGGTATGGAATGGCACTTTAAATCAGGTGTTATACATTATTTTCGTGGTGGAAATGTTTTTTGTTGGATTTTGATTTGTGCATGTCTTTTCCTCCAATCTCATCGAATCAGTTTCTTTAAATCAAGCTCATTTTGGTTTAGTTTACTGATCAACTGCTGCTTTTGTCAAAAAATGTAATGAGTATTATGCTGCGTTTACACCAACCAATAGAGGCGTGAATCGCGAGTGATTTCAATGTTAAGTCAATGTGAAGACGCGTTGACGCGCGTCTGGAGGTCTTGTGGCGCGGAAGACACATTTCCGCCCTATTCGCGTGTCTAGTTCGCGCGAATTGAGTTCCTGTCGCGATACGCGCAAGTGGTGCTTTTTGTGCATTTTGCGTTTGACACAAATTTGTGGCTGACGCCCGAGTTGAAAAATTAGAACTTTGGCGGAATTTCGCACCGTGTTAACCAATCAGGAGCCTGCTTGCTGCTGTGGCGGCAGCCCCACCCGGAGTCACTTATTCAACATGAAGGAATGCTTGATATTGTCCGTGAGCAGTCACTCGGAGCTATACAACACAAGTTTTTATTTCTATAGAGACAGGAATAAAAAGGACCTCGCTTGGAAGTGTCAGTGAGGATATTGGGCAACCTGGTAAGTTGTAATACACATTTCACATTTGAGTCACGTGACGTTTATCGACCCGCGCCGTTTATTTTATCCCTATAGTAAGGTTACCAAAGACAAACTGGTAACTCTCTCGATAAATGCACAATCAACATCAGTCATCTTGCAAACAGACAACCGCATAGCACTTGCCCCTCCCACAAGAAGCGGATTTTGCCTCTGACACACGTCACATGCTTGCTTTTTCCGCGCGTCTACTTCGCTCACAACGCGCGAATGCATTCAAACTGTTCAAGCGGCAAACTAGGCGCGGTAGACGGATTTTGACGCCTGAAACGCGGTTGGTGTAAACGATTTAAGCGATTTATGCTGCGTACACACCAAACGCGATTCTCACACTAGATTACTCATGGGATTTAACTTTGTCATGCATTTATTTTGCTTGAGTTGAATATTTTTGTGTTTTCGCAGCAGTCATGCTGCCCAATTCACTTCATTCCCATTGCCCTGTGCAAGTTTGCGTCTTTGCATTGACTTTGTCTGTAATTCACTTGCGCAAATCATTGAATTCGCGTTTGGTGTGTATGCCCCATCACAGTGCATTCAAGGTATATATTTGGAAATCAAACCCACAACCATTGCGATGCTAACGCAATGCTTTATCGCTTTATCGAGTTACAGGAAATGAGTGGCAAGTTTTGAAATACAGTGGTTGTGTAATTTCTTATATCGGTGTCAAACTACGCATTAAAAATATGATTTCAACGGACATCCCCTTATAAAAAAGCATGCCTAGGTGAAAAAGTAGTACACTTCTAAAATGTACTTAAAGTGCTCTGTTTTTGCTCACTAATTTTGTACTTAATATACAAAATTTTTTTCTTTAGTACTTTTTGAGATAATCTTAAGAACATCTAAGTGTACTTCACTGTGCTATTTTGAGACACCATAAATATGAACTAAAATGTGCTAAAAATGTATTTAGGTATAGGTACCACTTGTAGTATACTTGAACCCATCTTTGTATGAAAGTGTTAACTAAATAGATTTCTTAATACAGAGATATTATGTTAAAAGTGCATTTTAGTTCGTATTCATGGTGTCTCAAAATAGAGGCGGACGCTACTTGAGTATTTTAAGTACATTTTTCTAAGCATCTGTGCTTTATCAGAGGTGTTTGTCTTGGAAAAAATTGACTTTACTAAAAAATGTTCACTACGTTCTAAAGCATAAAATCATACTGTGTATTACTTTTATATTGCATATTAAAATTTATTTAATATTTAATTACCTAAAAATTGTGTACTTTTACTTTTCTTGAGTAAAAATACAAAAGTACTTTTTACTTAAGTAAAAGTAAAAAGATACTAGATGTTTAATGTACTTAAATATTAAATATAAACCAAAAACTTGAAATTATTAAATGTAGTGGAGTAAAAATTATGTTAATATGCTAAAAACAGAAAAAAACAGATACGAATACTTAAAAATTAACTTTTATGTAGAAAGTAAAAATACTTAAGTAGTGTCCGCCTCTGCAAAATACCACAAATAAGTACACTTAGATAATCTTAAGAACATCTTAATATAAAAAAAATTGATCTTTAGTACTTCTTAAGTACAAAATCATTGTGCGAAAATAGAGCACTTTAAGTACACTATGGAAGTGTACTACTTTTTCACCTGGCTATGTTTTATTTTTTATTTTAACGAAAAGCTTGATTTGTAGTATTTCTAATGTAAAAACATACATTACATATGGCTGTCTAACAACATTTTATAACAGATATAAGAAGTCATATTCAAGTACTTGCTGAAGTATTGGTTGCCAAGGTCATAAATCCATATTGGTTTCTGACTGGTAAAACAAGTCTTATTCAAATGATTAAACTATTTTGCATACAAAATCTTTCACCATGTGCCACAGGTACAAGTGATACACCAAGTCATGAGGTTTGTTATGGAGAAGTGCTATTGTTAGTAGTTAGACTTGTGGAAACTGAAAGAAAATACAGTAGACCTACTTTGAAGGCAGAAAACCTAGGCCATATGTGACGCATATGTGAGCACATGTGATCCGTCATAGGGTTACATTTTTTTGGAATTGAGATGTATACATCGGAATAAATAAGATTTCCATTGATGTATGGTTTGTAAGGATAGGACAATAATTGGCTGAAATACAACTATTTAAAAATTTGGAATCTGAGGGTGCAAAAAAGCAAAATATTGAGAAAAGCTGTAATTTTAATGCGCAGTGCTTTTTTTGTTGTTTTTTTTGCTATGCTACAAATATTCCTGTGCGACTTATGACTGGTTTTGTGATCTAGGGGTCACATATCATCTGACATATCATAAAGACACACGTTATAGAGACTTTGAGAGTAGGCGCTTTTGTCTGTGACCTGTTAAAAAGGCGTTTAGCGACCACATAGCAGCATCCTGGTATCAGATTTGTTTTTTAGAAAATGTTTTTTCCCATTTGTTTGCTAGTATTGGCACACCAAAGTCAATGCACCATTTTCATTCCTCGCTTGTTATACAAAGTGTCTTCAAGCAGGGTTTCAGTTTTTTTTTTTTCATTTTAATGTGCAATTAAAATCATCATTCCTGATCATATACTTGCATGTTGCACCCCGAAGCGGTGTCACAATTACAGCCGCACGCAAAAGCAAACGATGAAGCGAATAACACTCATTCATTCTCTTGCCAGATGACCTTCCCAAGCCTAAAAACACAGACCTGCTGCATAAAGGAGTAGAGTCGGTGCGGGAGTACTCGGGCGCGGAGGAACATGAGCGAGAGGAGGGTCGACGATGGAGAGTGTTTCGCATCGGAGAACAGGACCATAAGGTGGACATGAAGGCCATTGAACCCTACAAGAAAGTCATCAGCCATGGAGGTCAGCAACTGCATTTTATGCTTATCTTTAACTTTCAGAGTCGATGCGTACAATGACAATCGGTATTTGCGTTATCCAGGAAGTGGATTTCTATTTATTCGTAAATAATCAATAATTACTAGTCAGTCAAATTACATTTGCGCATGTAGACTTAAAATGCGACTTAAACACAACTTTAACTCTAGGGCTGTCAAGATTAATCGATTAATCATGCAAATCTGCATTTTTTCAATGAATGAATTTTAATGAATTACGGTGAATCTTGGCACATCCCAAAGCCAGGGGGCGCTCTCGTGCAGAAACTCCCTTTGTGCCACAGAAAAAGTAGCATTACAAACGCGTTTCCAGGAAATGTCTATAGGAATATTTATATCGCTGTTCTTCAAATTGTTTTAGGTATTTTCATGATAATAAAGAATATTTTTAATGATTTTGTTTAACGAGTGTTGCTTTTTTTTAATGCACGTTATAAAAGACTCCGACTCATAATGATTTTAGATTGATAAGGATTTCCTACTGAATAAATGCCGTAGCACACGCACAAGCTGTGCATGAAACACAGAATCAATTTCAGTGGCATTTTTAATGGGACACGCGATTAATCGTTGCAGCATTTAAAAGGGCATTTCCGTTTAGCATTTCTGTTTTCATTTTCCCGATGGTTCTCCGTATTCTTTTCGCTGTTCAGTTTGCTTTTTCATTTTGGCCTCTCTATTTAGCTTTTCCGTGACGCTTTGGGTCCTCATCCGAGATCTATAAATCTGCGCATGACGTACAATCAGAGCCAATCAGCGAGCTTGTTACATCCACCTGACCATAGCTTATTTGCATTTCTCATTTGACCATTTGCAAGGACCCAAAGAGTCACGGAAAAGCTAAATAGAGAGGCTAAAATGAAAAGCAAATTGAATAGCGAAAAGAATGAGAACCATCAGGGAACGAAAGCAGGAATGTTAAACGGAAATGCCCATTTAAATGCCTAATTTAAACCTGTATTTGTAGTTCAATTTATAACCACAGTTATTTATTTCTCTTTTTAAATCGCTTTTTGAAATACATTTTGAAGTTCCATTATTTAATTAAGAATTTATAAATGCAATTTAAAATGATGAACTTGTTGAGCGTTCCATGTTGTCTCTGCAAATTGTCACATTACTCTGAACTATTCATTAATGGATTAATATTTCATTTCTACGTTATTTTTATAATCTCTATTATCTATTATAATAATTTTTTTTACTTTTTCTATTAATTTATATATTAATTAATGAAATTTTAAACAAATCTATTAATTGCTATTTTTATTGTCCAGGTAGTTATTAAATATTGAAGTTCTTTATTACATTTTGCATGACCCTTGTGGTCCTCCATATTCTGGTGGATAATCGCGGTATTACAGATTAACTTAAAAACGCATCAGGGACACTTTTTTATGCAAATGTTTTCTTTAAAATTACGAGATAACGTGTCAATGGCGGGGAAAGAGTTAAAGACAATTTTCTAAATTTTTCGATTTTTGCACCCTCAAATTCCAGATTTTCAAATAGTTGTATCTCGGCAAATATTGTCCTAACAAACCATACATGAATGGAAAGCTTATTTATTTAGATGATGTACAAATAAATAAATAAAAGGAATGGTTTTGTGGTCCAGGGTCACATTTGTGTTTCCTGAGAATCGAACCTGGCACTGCTAACACAATGCTGTACCAACTAAGCTGCAGAAACACGTCTATAACAAATTTAACAAAAATTACAATCTGAGAGCTGTTTGGGTTTTTTCATTGTAAATAAATATTTTGCTTCCAATTCAATGAACAATTACTCGGACTAGTCAACTTGTTTACTTGTTATAAAAGTACAAGCTAATGATTCATCATGACAGCTGTCTTGATCCAAAAAGTTTATCTTTTCACAGGTTACTATGGCGATGGGTTGAACGCCATCATCGTCTTCGCCGTTTGCTTTATGCCCGAGAGCAATCAACCAAATTACAGATACATCATGGACAATCTGTTCAAGTAAGTTCTGTTATTTCTAAACTTTTATTTCTGTGAACTATTACTTTAAACTCCCGTGCAAACCAATTAGATAATTTTTCATATCAAAAGCTTGCCATTTTTGTGTAATAACCATCAAACTGTGGGTGTTGTCAATCTTTCCTTGAAACTATGAATCTGGCTTGGATCTCTTAGATATAATTGTTCAAAGGTTTAAAATGTCTGGACAGATATAACTTAAGCAACTAATAAAGCATGTGTGTCTGTTTCAAGTATGTCATAGGAACCCTAGAGCTGCTTGTAGCTGAAAACTATATGATTGTATATCTGAATGGAGCCACATCACGTCGAAAGATGCCCAGCGTAGGCTGGCTCAGGAAGTGTTATCAGCAGATAGATCGGAGGTGAGGTATCCGCTGTTGAATTTTTGTGAAAACTCAAAGAAGTCCTTCGTGTTTGTTCAACATCATTCTGTGTCACAGGTTAAGAAAGAATCTCAAGTCTTTAATAATCGTGCACCCGTCCTGGTTTATTCGCACTCTTCTGGCCCTCACGAAACCTTTTATAAGGTCAGTTCTTGTTTCAGTACATGTTTCAGAATCTGTATACAGAATCATTTAATGCATAAAAACACTTTCACTTACAGCACAAAGTTTAGCCAGAAAATCAAGTATGTGTTCAGCCTTACGGACCTGGCGACGCTTGTCCCGATGGAGTATGTATCCATACCCGAGTGCATTAAACAGTAAGTTTTCTTTTAATATGTTGCGTAATGATTCTTTGCACTTCCCTTTTCTGTAGAAAATAATTTTTGCAATGCAAAACTTGTGACTTACAGTGCATTACAATCTATACATTTTATTAGTATGTGTATTCACTGGGATCGAACCCATGGCCTTTGCATTGCAAACACAATACTAATTGAGTTACAGGTTACAATAAATAATTATCTTCCAAGCTTCTCCTCTTTTATCATTATTTTATCTTTATAATTGTACCGTTATACAATGAAGTTGCATCCAGGTGCTGCCTGCTGTTGGCTTTAGTGTCTTTATGCTTTAACCCCTTCTCCCTGCCTTTCCTCTTAAGGTTTGACGAAGAAAAAAATAGGAAAAAACATAAAAGGTATCTGTATTTTCAATCCAGAGATCCCTCACAGATCTCTGTTGACCTGAGCTGCATTGCATGAAACTAACAATTGTTTGGCTTTAATAAATGTTGCTATTATACTTTTGTCAAAATGAGCTTTTTGTCCTTTTTCCTTCTGTGTGCCATCTTCTTATCTTCTATTGCAATTTTTGCACTTTAGTGTTGTGCACAGTTTTGACATACAAGATGCCAGGAAGTTAGATGTGCACCAACATTTTAGCCTTGATCCACAACAATTCAGTCTCAGATAGATTTTACAAAAAGTCATTTAAACCAAATAATTTTTTAAACATGTTTATCCAACATGTTTTAAGATCAATACATCTTGGTTGTATCTGTCCAGTCTGCTGCTGTTGGTTTGGTACACATGAACATGCCAATAAATTCAGATATATTTTGGATTTAAAACTTTGTCACGGGTTATTCACATCTTTTTGACACCTTCATAGCCGTTTTCTTAAAGGGGACATTTCACACGACTTTTTTTGATGTCAAATCAATCTTTGGTGTCCCCACCTAGAGTACATATGTGAAGTTTTATCTCAAAAATTTTGTAGTTGTGAGCAAAAATGTCCTTTAAAATGCAAATGAGTTGATCTCTGCAGTGGCAGTGCATTGTATAGTGCAGATTAAGGGTGGTATTTCCCCTTCTGACATCACAAGGGGAGCCACATTTCAATGACCTATTTTTTTTCACATGCTTGCAGAGAATGTTTACCAAAACTAAGTTACTGGGTTGATCTTTTTCACATTTTCTAGGTTGATAGAAGCACTGGGGACCCAATTATAGCACTTAAACATGGAAAAAGTCATATTTTCGTGATATGTCCCCTTTAAATCACAATTTTGAATGCATGACTGGGCAATGCACATTTTCACTGGTAACTGCATGTGCCACCACTGAGCACCTTTGCACATGACCACATTCATTGTGTAAACACTACAGTAATGACACTAACATACTGGAGTTTTTGCTGCGCTACGTTTGCGCTTGCTTGGTTTTATGTTGTAAATTTGTTCAATTTATTAGGGATTGTGTGTGTCGGAAAATGCTGAGGTCATTATATAATATGATAAAATGGTGCCACCCAGTCTCATGACGTTTCGTGATTTGGTCGCGTAGTTTTTTGATTCTTTTTTTTGTGATGTTGTTACGAATTTCCGAGTTTTTTAGTGATCTAATTCCAGTTTTCGTTTGATTGGCACATATTGGTTGCTCAGCTGCTTTTTCTTATTTTTAAACCATTGTCGCTTCGGTTTAGGGTTAGATTTGGGGCTTGCATTAGAATGTCACTTTATACATTGTTATTATACTATTTTTTCGGATTTATTTTTTATGTGTCGCCTGGCGTTAGGGTTAGAGTTGGGTTTGGTTAGGGATGTTATTTTATGTAAATCTAACCCTAAACCGAAGTGACAATGATAAGAAAGTGGGACAGGGCAGTTGAGTGGCCAATACGTGATAATCACACGAAAACAAAAATTTGTTGTACGATCATGAAAAAGCGCAGAAATTCGTGATATCAAGAAAAAAAGACTAAAAAAATTACGTGACTGTATAACGAAATTTCGTGAGATTGGGACGTATATTGCATTTCTGTCAAGAGATCTTTTCCACATTGCACCTTTAAATTATGATACTGTATGTGGAGTGGCTTCAAGCAATAGTAATAAATTCATTTCATTGATCTCATAATTATATGTTGAATATTTAATCCGCAACATAGGTTTGAAGTCAAGGGAGTTTGTGACAGTTAAAAAAAAATGTTAAATATATTTAATATTTAAATATTAAATATATACAGTACTGTGCAAAAGTCTTAGGCCAGCACCACCAGACTTGTTGTTTTAGAAGTTTTAATGTCCATCCACATTTATTTTTCAATCTATTTTATTAAAGGAATAGTCTACTCATTTTCAATATTAAAATATGTTATTACCTTAACTAAGAATTATTGATACATCCGTCTATCATTATGTGCGTGCACGTAAGCGCTGGAATGCGCTGCACGCTTCGATAGCATTTAGCTTAGCCCCATTCATTCAATGGTACCAATCAGAGATAAAGTTAGAAGTGACCAAACACATCAACGTTTTTCCTATTTAAAGGGATAGTTCGGCCAAAAACAATATTAAACCCATGATTTACTCACCCCCAAGCTGTCCGAGTTGCATATGTCCATCGTTTTTCAGACAAACACATTTTCGGATATTTTAGAAAATATTTTAGATCTTTCTGTTCATTAAATGTAATGTTACGGGGTCCAGCAATAGTCCACGACCTTCAAGTCCAAAAAAGTGCGTCCATCCTTCACAAATTAAATCCAAACGGCTCCAGGATGATAAACAAAGGTCTTCTGAGGGTAATTCGTGCGGTGGTGTTGTAGAAATATCCATATTTAAAATGTTATTAACATTATAAACTACCTTCCGGTAGCGCCGCCATCTTAGACTCACGAGAGAGTATTAGCGTAGTGTACGCACTTTTCTTAGTGACGTATGACAAATTCGGAGGGCGGGGGCACAGAGCAGCAGCAGAGAAACTCTGTACGCTGCGTAAGCTCTCATCCTGAATGCGCATCACTCCAAAATGGCGGCGCTACCGGAAGAGGAACTATATTTTGTGGCGTGATGGCACTTTTGGGAGTACTTCGACTCGGCGCAGTAACACCCTCCCATTATGAGAGGGAGAAGGGGAGCGGACTTTTCAGGCGAGTCGAAGTACTTCCAAAAGTGCTATTACGCCATAAAATATAGTTCCTCTTTTAAATTCGCTTAGAAAAGTGCTAAGTTTTATTTTGTACCACCAAACTTGCTCGTATAACTACTCGTCTAAAATAGGAAAACCGTTGATGTGTTTGGTCACTTCTAACTTTATCTCTAAATGGTACCATTGAATGAATGGGGCTAAGCTAAATGCTATCGAAGCGTCGCAGCGCGCTCCAGCGCTTACGTGCACGCACACAGATGATAGAGGGATGTATCAACAATTCTTAGTTAAGGTAATAACATATTTTAATATTGAAAATGAGTAGACTATTCCTTTAAGATACAAACAGAAAATACAGGAAATATGTAAAAAAAAAAATCCGGACTGAATGTCGTCTTTAGGCATCATCGGGGTTTAGTGTGACCTCTCTTGGCACTAAACACATCTTGAGCGTTTTTGAGCAGAATGAAGTAAAAAGACTAATTTCTTTTTGAAATAAGAAATTACCGTATTTTCTGGACTATAAGTCGTACTTTTCTTCATAGTTTGGCTGGTCCTGCGACTTATAGTCAGGTGCGACTTATGTCAAAATTAATACTGACTAACATGAACCCAAAGAAAACATTACCGTCTACAACCACGAGAGGGCGCTCCTGTAGCCTACCCCTGAATAAACTGTTAACTGAAACATTAACTTAAAGACAACGGAGAAAGACTTAACAAACAAAATGCCCCCAAAAGAATAATAATTTTCTAAATAAATGCGACTTATAGTCCAGTGCAACTTATATATGTTTTTTTCCTCTTTATTATGCATTTATTGACTGATGCGACTTATAGTCCGGAAAATACGGTAGGATTTAATTTTATTTAGGTTTAAGAGATCCTGCAGTTTCCTGCTATTGCTCAAGTGGAAGGGGAGTTTAACCTAAAAACTTGACACATCAGTTTACATTTGTATACAGTTTTTAATACTATATGCACATTACATGTATTTTCTGGATGTATTCTATTAAAGAAACTGAGAAATGAGTATATATGATCACTATAACATTGCAAAAACTACAAATCTAATTCTGGCATTGTGGCGTAAGACTTTTGCACAGTATTGTAAATGTTAAATATATTTTTTTACATTTTGAACAATAAAGAATGCAGAATCAACTGACTTGAGTTCCACATTAATCCTGCAGTGTTGAGTTTGTACCGCAGTGTTTTAACCATAATCAAAGAGATATTTAAAGATCAAACTAACCCTGCGAGTCGTTCTATGTCATCTCTTTTCAGTGTCATTTGTGTGTTTAATAATTTAAAAACTTTTTAGGAGCCAAAATACTTTTCAAATCTTTAAATGTGTTGGCATGTTCTTCATACTATCATTATAAACACACATTTTTGTCACTACAGGATTGACCAGGAAATGCATGGAAAAGTGGAGATAGCAACCGCTGCCGTGCCTGAGTAAGCCGAAGGAAAATAAGCTGGAGGATGAAACACGTCGGATTTCTTTTAACTGGAGAACACAAGATCTTGATGTCAGAATTGTGCCTTTATTTTTGCCACTGCCTGTTACTGTACCTTATGGGACTGTCTCTTCCCCTCGCTGTCGCATTTGCGTGCCAAACATCTGTCTGAAGGCATCTGATTTTTGTGCATCGAGCATTTTTATCTTCTTTTATGCATCATTTCAATAAGTAGATACTGTCAACGTTGTTCTAGTATTGTATCTTGCTTGTAGTTAAGGCACTCCGTTATTGAACTAGTTGATGCATGGTCTACGTTACATTTAAGGATCTGTATTTATATTCAAAAGGTGTTCAAGGAGAAAGATTAATATATTTTTATGATTGAAAAATGTTATTTTTAGGGCTGCATTGATTGTCATCTGCTTGCTGATCGTCTCGTTGTTTACTGCTGAATATCTCAATAAGTGTTTTGTGCACCAGGATAAAGACAATATGAGATACTATGTAGACATGTTGCACCAGTAACAGTTCTGCAGTTCACATTCATTACCCTAAATGGTTTGGGAGGTAGGGGCTTTTGTGTGTGTTGTGTTTTTGCAAGTAAACTTCCACACAAAAATCACATTGTCATTATGTATAAGGAACTGAATGCTGTTTAACACTCTGCAACCACTTGTGTTGTGTCATTGTTTTCTTTTAACAGATAACGGAATTTGATGAAGCTCTTTTGTATAGATTATAATACAATACAACATGAGCTCCTACAGAACAAAATGAGCATTTCTATATTATTTGTACTTCACTTTGTGCTCCATCATATGACTTTTTTACATTTTGGTGTAATTAAGTAGACGCCATTTGAGGGCGCCATTTAGCAATTTTGTGATATTTTACATGAGCTTTATTAGATCTCAAAAATAACACTGTGTTGTTTCAACCCATGGTTGGGTAAAATATGACCAACCTCAACTGTTAATTTAAACCTAGAAAATATCCATATTTGACCCAACCGTGGGCTGAAACAACCAAGCATTTTTTTTTTTGTAGTAATAGTGATCCAAAAATCTATAAACCTTAAATTTTACCCAACAAGAATTAAATGGTTGGGCTTACTGCATATACTGTTTAAAAGACAAACTTTATTTCTAATAGGCTTTTTTAATTTAATTTATTGATGGTTTCCTGTACAGGGTATCCTAGTTCCAGATTAAAATGCATATTTGAGCTGCCTTAATTAAAAAAAAAAAAAAAACTTGCACTGACATCTTTCATATAGCAGTAGGGGAGACCGGGGTTGGTTGTCACAATTTTTACTCATCCATGAATTGCTCATCTTAAAAAAATCTTTCAGCAGTAATTCCTACATAAAATGAAACTTTGGAGTCTTGGCTTTAAATTTGTATACTTTTTACTTTTAGAATGTACTGTAACAGGAAGTAATTAACCATCAAAGACACTCTGACACAATGTGACAACCAACCCCATCATGGGGTTGGTTGTCCCTATAGTGATTCAATAGGATTTCAGTGATACATTGGGATCTGAAAAGATAATGTGTAACTTTTTAGTTTTTTAAGCTAGAAACGGCAAATACGTTTTTTTATGAATTCACCCCTATGATAGTTGTTATTAATGCCCCTTATGTTTAAACAATGAGATTAAAGTGGGTGATCAGTTACTTGAATAGGCTTTATGCCCAGCTGCACAATGAACCCCAGCCAGCTCATTGTTTCCTGTCTGCCATTATTGGACAAACTCATTAATCCAGGTGCGTCCGATTATTGTTTTTGGGACTACTGAGGTCAGGCACACCTGGACTAATCAGTCCGCCCAACAATGGCAGACAGGAAACAAGAAGCCGGCCGAAGTTCAGGAAGTAGTGCAGCTGGGCATAAAGCCTATTGTCTACTGTGTTGAGAAATAAAATGAAATCATTTTTAGTGTTAAAACCTCTTTATTTAATGCTTTATTTTATTTTAACAGCAAACAAACAGACAAACAGTCTTAAAAGGTCTACATGTCCAATATTCTTATGTGACAACCAACCCCGCAAGCTATGTGACAACCATCCCCAACTGACTTCTTGACAAACATGCTAAGCTAGCTGCCACACGGCTTTAACTTGATAGCTAAAATATGACTCAAAATAAAGCTACTACTTTTAGCTTTTTAATGAGTGTTTTGTTTTTGAATGACTAATATCCTACAAGATCTCAACACAAAAACAACACCAACATGAAAATTTACTCTGACCCATAAAAATAAAAAATGGTCTCCTAACCTCAATGTTTTGTGTCTGCTCAGCAAAATTTCAAGTCCAAATGAGTAAGCTATTAAAGGCTAACAAATTGATATCAAAATTGTACCACAGTGCCATGTAGTATGTCTGGAATAAGCAGTGTGACAACCAACCCGTGAGACAACCAGCCCCGGTCTCCCCTACTGTTTTTCGTAAGGTAATGTTTGTTAAAGCTACATCCATTTCCTAAAATTACCATGGCCTGCTCCCGGATTAATCTAAACCATGTCCGGGAAACGGCTCCTGTAGACGTTTCAGCAGTAACAACATAAACAAGCGGCTGTCGTGGTCCGCACGTAACTTCCGGTAAACTCCGCTAAGAATAAATAACAACAAAGTTCTATTTATATAACAAGCAAAAAACAACACATAGATTACCTAGTAAACCAAAACATTTGTTATTTTTCGACGAGACATTTGTTCAAGAGATCAGTTTAGCAACTAGTCAAACCATTAAAAAAAACGAAACCGGAAGTAAAGTTCGGATCCAGACGTGTATCGCGTCAGCGCACGTGTGTCCGATGAAACCTTTTACTGTCTATGGATGAAACCATCTATACATCTGGCATTCTTATTGGTTAGGTTTCACTTGATCTAAAAACCTAAAGAGGCTCGGCGTCTCTATAGCTGATCTCCACTGAAAAAAATATTTGGTTCCACATGATTGAATAAAGTTTAAATTAAAAATAATTTTAATTAATGTTAATTTCATTTAAAGAAAACCTAATTTAATCATCATGTGCAACCGATGTCTAGAAGTTTTTTTTTTTCAGTGAATATAGTTTATAATCTCAAGTTTTACATTGTATCCCATCATTTTATGTGTAGTAAACATACATGTGACAGCTTTACCAGAAGAACAAACACACTTACAGATTTTTTTGAGAATACAAAGCAGGGTTCCCACACCTTAGTTAACTTCAAATTCAAGGACCTTTCAAGGACTTTCCAGGTCCAATACCATCAAATTCAAGGAGTTACATTGTGTTACCTTTTAAGATACATTGTTACAGTTCCCTTTTGAGGGAACTCGCGCTGCGTCACTGTGGTGACATTTTGGGGACACCTCCAGGGGTAAGTGTGTCTGAATGTGTATATCAAATTTAAACCAATGGTGACGCTTAACGACAAAGACAGGGTGAAGCGGGAGCCAAGAAGTATATCGCTATCTGAAATATTGCCAAGGACGGCGTTACAGGGACGCAGGAAGTATGGCAAGGGAGATACAGCGTCTCATTCCCTTTCGCTCACACGCGTCTGGTTAAGCTTTAAAGTTTAAAGCACAAGAGCGAGAACAGTGTAGACCTGTCATTGCATCGGCAAAACGACTCATATTGGCATCCGCGTAATTAAGTTTGGACCGTTTACTGGGTAATTAAGCGTAAAATGACGGAGACTGTGAGACGCTGGCGGGTGCAGCATTCGGAATATTGCCAGATCCCATCGTGAAAAATCCTCTTTATATGTAGTGTTTAATATTTTAGCAATTAATGTGACACTTTGGGAAATTTATAAAGTGAGAATGTGCTGGTTAGTGTTGATTTATTTCTGAAACAAATAAAGGTCTGTCTGAACTTATTTTTTTCTTTATGGCCTATTTTGTTTGTTTTCGTATTATCTGGCAACACAGGGTCAGCACCTTAACATATGGCACATCATTCAGCATGGGCAGGTTATTGCTGATCCTATATTCGGTAATGCACACGCAATAAATCATTATGATTATGTTTATATGTAAGAAACGCTTTTAACACTAAAACTCAGTAGAAACTAACAGGGGTACGAAGATTTAGAACAATTGGATTTAAATTGGAAGCTGTTTTTCTCCAGAAGCCCTTGAACATAAGACGGACGACAGTAAATTATGATAAACAGTGATTATATGTATAGTTCATATTACACTTCTGTACACTTCTGCCTTTTCACTGTAAAAAAAAATCCGTAGAAATTGCAGCTGGGTTGCCGGTAACTTACCGTAGATTTAAATGTATGTTTTTTTACTGGCAACATTTTGTTCGAAGTTAAATGAACATTAAACATTTACAAGTTTTTGTCTTTACAGAGTAAAACTAAAAAAAGCATCAAGCAAAACATTCTGGGAAACAAAATCTGGAGGAAAAAACAGAAAAAGGTTGATGATGATTTCTGGTTCCCAGAATGCTTTGTATGAGGCTGTTATTGTATAGTTTTATTCTGTAAAGATAAAGACTTGTTAATATTTAAAATTTATTTAACTTTGAGCAAACTCTTGCCAGTAAATAACATAAATGTAAATCTACGGCAACCCAGCTGCAATAACATTGTAATTTTTACGGATTTTTTTTACACTGTGGCCTCTGTTACAACATTGAATAACACATAGTTTATGTATATTGTGTTAATGATAGCAAGGTGGTAAAAAGATTAATGAACTGATAAGTATTGTAACTTTATGAGCAGGGTACAATAATTAATTTTAAAGCTTGTTATTTTATTCTTAAGATAAACATTTTAAATGTTTTTAAGTAAACATTTGAGAACTTCTTAAGAAATGTTAGAGAATTGCTTAATCAGATTTAGAGACTGATAATACTGTAACCTCACGTGCAAGGTAGAATAAATAATGTCAACGCTTATCATTTTATTCTTAAGAAAAATACATGTTCTCATACAGTAAATATTTAAGAACTTGTTTGTTTAAGAAAATGTTTGAGAATTGCTTCTTACGAACTTCTTATAGTTTATCTTAAGAGTGATCTTATTTTTTGTTTAAAGAATGTTTTGTGAATCCGGCATTTCCTGGAAAGAAAGAAAATTCTTCTTAACTGCCATTGTTTTCTAAAATTTAAACTAAAGAAAAAACTTAAGAATATTTTGTATTCTCAAAAAAAGTTAATTAGATTTTTTTAATGTGATATGTATTGTGTAGTCAGAAAAAATGGCAATTTAAACTGTTTAGTACTTCACAAAGATTAGTTTAATGAGGAATTTCATACTAATTCTATATAATATACATATAATAATAAAGTTCATTAAGGATCGGGTCAGTTAGAAATACCAAGGGTTCATTTAGAACAAGGTGTGTCAGCATTTAGTTATTATGCCACCTGTAGCTGGCATCAGCTTCCAGAAGAGATCAGATGTGCTTCAACAGTAGACACTTTTAAATCTAGTTTAAAAACACATCTGTTTAAATCTGCATTTACTGAATGAGCACTGTACTGCTATACACTTTAAATTCATATCACCTTTACTCCTGTTTTTCTTTTTAACATATTTTAAAATGTTTTTATTAAAATTACATTTATTTTAAACTCTTATATGCTTCTTTGTTCTTATTGTGATATATATGTAAAACCTAACAGTTATCTTAACTCAAACCATTTAAGGAAACCGATTGCCTTAAATCATTTAAGTTTTAAAACACATAGATTTGAGTAGCAGTGGCTACCGACAAGCTGGATGGTGCCTTGCATGGCTGACACCGCCGTGGGTGTATGAATGTGTGAGTGAATGTGAGGCTAATTGTAAAGCACTTTGGATGGCCATAGGTCTGTTAAAAGATATATAATCTATTGACAGCCCTGTCCCCCTATATATATGTGCTTATTTGTTCTTGTTTTGGCCTTATTTGTTCTTGTTTTGGCCAAGAATGTTTGTAACCAAACTTATGCCCCAATTGACTTCCATATTTTTTTCCAACAGAAGACAAAAGGAAATTACTTCTGTGTCTAAATTAATTATATTTAATTTATGGAAATAGACTGTTCCTAAATACTTCTGTTATACTTTATTTGTAACTTTGTTCTTTTCTATTTTCATTTAATTTCTAGATTTGTTATTATTTTATTTTCCTTATTTCCCTTTTTGCTAATCTAGAAAAATATTTAACTCAAAAAACATAATATAATCTATTTAACCACTACGAAATTGTAAAATAATGTAATTTGAGAGTAGGCATTGGGGTCCACCCTATTCACAGGGGTCCACTCAGTTTAAATAAAATCTTCCTCGCCACTGCTTCATACACTAGCTGGCCTCTACAACAGCGAATAGCATCTTAGTCTTAACGCATCGTTTATGTAGTATATATTGTGTTAAGGATAGTGAGGTGATAAAAGATTAATGGACTGATTGTAACCTAGTGCAGGGTACAATAATTAATTTTAAAATTAAGTTTATTCTTGGGATAAAAAACAAGATTTTTTTTAAAGCAGCAAGACATATTTATTCATTATACATTGTATTTGTGTAATATATTAGTTGACTCAACATATATATATATAGATATATATATATATATATATATATATATATATATATATATATATATATATATATATATATATATATATATATTTAAAGAGTTTTCAAATACACATAAAACAGATAAAAGTCTCACAAAGATATATTATACACAAGAAAAAACAAAAAAAGCAGAATAACAACCCCACCCCCCACAAACAGGCACCAGATACAATGAATATAAAAATCTTAAACATAACCACTACATAAAAAATACATCTGTAAAGCTATCCCTTTATGAACGCTCAAGTAAAATCAACTCTTAAAAAGATACCCAAGGAAGGGGCCCCAGATTTTATCAATTTTTTAGAAGCATTGATCCTGGAAAAGCGGATCTTTTCGAGAAAATGAAGATGTTCTTAAGTAAATATTTGAGAACTTCTTAGGAAATGAGAATTGCTTCAAGAGAATCAGATTAAGAGCAGTGTATAAATGATGTCAAAGCTTGTCATTTTATTCTTAAGAAAAATACATGTTCTAATGTAAATATTTAAGAACTTCTTAAGAAATGTTTGAGAATTGCTTCTTATGAACTTCTTATCATTTATCTTACGAACGTTCTTTTTTTCTATCTTAGAAATGTTTTGTGAGTCCAGCCCCGGAGTCCATATGTGTAAAACGTCTCACAAATGTTTCTTAAGAATAGTCTTAAGCTATGACTTACGTGTAAAAAATTCATGAAGACATTACAATTATTTTAGTATTTAAATATTTTAATTTAAACTTGCTTCATATTATGTGTAAAAATATTACAAATAAGTACATACATTTATTTTATTCAATCGTGCACCATTTTGATTAAGTTTTAACATGTAAATGAAATATGAAAAATAAAAATATTTTAATGATCAAGCCAGTTTAATAATTCTGCCTGGTTGTCTGCTGTATAATCTTATGAGATATAGATCATAGGAGACCTGCTCATAGCTGAAAACTATAAGATTTTATATCTGAATGGAGCCACTTCACGTCGAAAGATTCCCAGTGTAGGCTGTCTCAGGAAGTGTTATTAGCAGATCCAAAAAATCTAAACACTTAAGTTAATTAAATTTTTGCAATGAAATGTTTGGGCTCACTGCCCATACTGTTTAAAAAACAAACAACTTTTCCAATAAGCTATTTATAATTTACTTTATAGACAATACGGGGCGGTTTCCCAGACAGGGCTTATCCTAATCCCAGACTAAAATGCATGTTTGAGCTGCCTTAAATTAAAAACATCTTGCACTGACATATATCAGTGCCATTATTTTGTCTCAATCCTAACCCTAAAAATGTGAAACACACAAAAATGCAAACAGCATTGCTTCTAGTAAATGGACAGTTTTGCTGTAAACACCTGTTTACACCAAGGATTGTGTTGACATGCATACCTGAGTATATTTGTATGTTTTAGTATACACTCACCTAAAGGATTATTAGGAACACCATACTAATACTGTGTTTGACTCCCTTTCGCCTTCAGAACTGCCTTAATTCTACGTGGCACTGATTCAACAAGGTGCTGAAAGCATTCTTTAGAAATGTTGGCCCATATTGATAGGATAGCATCTTGCAGTTGATGGAGACACATCCATGACACAAAGCTCCCGTTCCACCACATCCCAAAGATGCTCTATTGGGTTGAGATCTGGTGACTGTGGGGGCCATTTTAGTACAGTAAACTCATTGTCATGTTCAAGAAACTAATTTGAAATTATTCGAGCTTTGTGACATGGTGCATTATCCTGCTGGAAGTAGCCATCAGAGGATGGGTACATGGTGGTCATAAAGGGATGGACATAGTCAGAAACAATGCTCAGGTAGGCCGTGGCATTTAAACAATGCCCAATTGGCACTAAGGGGCCTAAAGTGTGCCAAGAAAACATCCCCCACACCATTAAACCACCACCAGCAGCCTGGACAGTGGTAACAAGGCATGATGGATCCATGTTCTCATTCTGTTTATGCCGAATTCTGACTCTACCATCTGAATGCCTCAACAGAAATCGAGACTCCTCAGACAAGGCAACATTTTTCCAGTCTTCAACTGTCCAATTTTGGTGAGCTTGTGCAAATTGTAGCCTCTTTTTCCTATTTGTAGTGGAGATGAGTGGTACCCTGGTGGTGTCTTTTCCACTTCAAGGTTGTGCGTGTTGTGGCTTCATAAATGTTTTGCTGCATACCTCTAGCATCAACGAGACATTTTTGCCAACAGGACTGCCGCATACTGGATGTTTTTCCCTTTTCACACCATTCTTTATAAACCCTAGAAATGGTTGTGCGTGAAAATCCCAGTAACTGAGCAGATTGTGAAATACTCGCACCAACAACCATGCCACACTCAAAACTGCTTAAAACTGCTAAACCCGAACAGTACAATGTACTCATTTAAAATGAAGGTTCCAAACCACAGCCTCATTTTAGCAAATACTTGCAAAATTGGGTGGTTGTGTTGAGTTTCATGGCAGTCAGTTTGCTAGGTAAGCTAAGAAAGTGTCAGGGTTTGGGACGGGAGACAAGAGAACGATGTCGGGGGGGTGAACATAGAACATTTATTAACAAAGAACAATAAAACAAAAGCCCATGTCATGGAATTTTAGCCGCATAAAATAATACTCACGAAGAGTGAAAGTCAAGGATCACACAGACACACTGTCGACAGAATTTTATATATTCTGCAGAATAGGCTCTCACTCCCTGGTGCTAGAAGTCTAAACCCAAGAGCCTCGATTACAAGGTTGAACACACATTTATAGTAAGATGCTGAAACATGTGTAGTCATCAGTTTCCACGTCATTTAGAAGATAACCTTCAATTTGTCAGTGATTAAGAACATAAACAGTTAAACACAAATCTAGTGAAATCATAAAACGTATGTCTTGTTCTCAGTACATGATGTTTAAGTCCTTGGACATTGTACTTTGCTCAAAAGACAGAAAGAGCATAATTCTGTACGTTAGCAGAAAAACATGATCTCCATATGAATCACAATTTATGAGCTTATGATTGTAATTAAAAAATGAAAAATAGGATGAAAAATAAAACATAATAATATGAAAATAAAAGCATAATAAAAATCTTCCACTACACTCCTCCCTTTTTATGATTTATTCATAACTTCATGACTCTCATCGTTACATAGTGTCTTTTGAATTGTAGTGAAGATGTTGAGCACAGTTAGAGTTGGGGTCGTGAGCCCTTGATGATTTCGGATTGAGCACAGTTAGAGTTGGGGTCGTGAGCCCTGGAGCACAGTTAGAGTTGGGGTCGTGAGCCCTTGATTAATTTCCTCTGTAGGTTCGGGTTTGGTAGGACCACACGGTGCAGTTGTGCCAAGCTATTATTAAAAATGTCGTGTGCGTGTGTCCAAACCACCCCTAGAATACTGGAGTCGTCCTCCCTTTGGTTCACACCTTGCAGTCCAGGACCAACCCTCCGGCAATGGGCAACGTGCACCCAGGTGGCACGCTCCGCGACCTTCACGGCAGTGTGGGTCGCCAGCAGAACCTGAAAAGGCCCCTCCCACCGTCTCGCCTTCCAGGATTTCCTCCTCAGGTTCTTCACCAACACGAAATCTCCTGGTTTGATGTTGTGCAAAGGTCCCTCTGCGGGGCGTGGTAGTGCTGCTTTAACCTGTTTTGAGATTTTTTGAAAGATAGAAGACAAAGAAATACAATACTGCAACATGTCATTTTCATTTTGAAGGGTATCACCTGTCGCCCTGTGTGGTTCCCACCCCATATGTGGGGGTCTTCCAAAAAGTATTTCAAAAGGGGACAATTTTGTTCGGTCTCTGACCCTCATTCTCATGTACATGAGTACCAGTGGTAAGCACTGAACCCAATTCAATTTTGTTTCTTCACACATTTTGCTTAGTTTTGCCTTGATGGTGCCATTCTCTTTTTCCACTGCACCTTCACTTTGTGGGTGGTAGGCGCAGTGATTGGTCAAATTGATTTGCAAAAATTTACCCACATCTTTCACCACCTGAGCAGTGAAGTGTGCTCCATTATCACTGGAAATTTTGTTTGGGATTCCCCATCTGGGAATAATGTCTTCCAACAACATTTTTGTCACCCCAGCACTGTCTGCATGTTTGGTGGGCGTGGCTTCAGTCCACTTCGAAAACATGTCTGTCATCACCAAACAATAACGTTTACCTTCTGCTGGTGTCAATTCAATGTAATCCATCATTACATGTGTGAATGGTCCCTCAGGAATGGGATGCCCCACAGGTGCAGTTTTTACCCCTCTTGCAACATTATTACCCAGACATATATGACAGTTTTCACAGTGTCTCTGTGCTACAGGAGAAAAACCCTTTGTGAACCAATTTTGTGCCATGGCTGTCAGCATTCCTCCTTTGGACACGTGGTCTAAACCATGTGTGTCACAGTAGGAAATCCTCTGTTTCCTCCGTGTCATGTGTGTGTGTGTTTGTTTGTTCACTCACCTCTGCCATGTGCTCGTTTGATTAAGTGTTGTCACCTGTGTATGATTGCCTTGCTCCAGCTGGTCCTCATTACCCATCAGCTACATATACTCACTCAGTTCTCTTCCTGTTGTCAGATCCACATTTCATGTTCCAGCAGTACCTTTTGGATTATCGTCTCCCGTCTTCGTGTGCAGTGATCATTGTTCGTGTTTGTCGTCTCCGTGTGAGTGTTGGGTCCGTTCCTGGTTTCATCCATTGGCCATCATCACACTCTTCACCGACTTCACGCTTCAACACTCTTCAGCCACCGTAGACCTTCGATCACCATCGCCAACATCCTGGACTCTGTCACATGTTCTATTGTTTATCTGTCTTTACCATCATTTACAATAAATCTGTGTTGATCGCCTGCGCTTGCTTCCTCCACTTTATTGTGTCGTTACAGTTGGATCTGACCATCATGGAAGCAGCAGGCGATCGCTCCTCATCTCATCTGGAGGAATTTTTACAACGCACAGTGGGTCGTATGGATCGTCAAGAGAAAGCAATAGATGAGATGGGTCGAGCTTTCCAAGCGATGGTGACGAAGGTTTCCGAGCTCGCCCTCCAGGCTCAACAACATCATCCATCGCCGCCCACTGCGCCCCCCACGCCACCCACACCGCCGATCACCACTGGGGGTTCTCCCCAGTTCGAGCCACGCCTCCCCATTCCTGAGAAGTATGCGGGTGAGCCAAAGTTTTGTCGATCATTTCTTTCTCATTGTTCTCTGCACTTCGCCTTGCAGCCCTGTACATTCACCACCGAGGAGATGAAGGTGGCTTTCGTTCTCTCCCTACTCACGGGGAGAGCTGCCCTCTGGGGGACGGCGGTGTGGGAGAACCAAGATCGCTGCTGTGCTTCGTTCCACACCCTTTCGGAGGAGATGAGACGGGTCTTCGATCGCTCCGTCGCCGGGAGGGAGGCGGCCAGGCTTCTAGCGGACCTACGGCAGGAGGATAGGTCCGTATCTGATTATTCCATAGAGTTCCGCACCCTGGCGGCGGAGTGTAAGTGGAACGAAGAGGCGCAGTGGGATCATTTCCTGCATGGGTTGGCTGACCGCATCCAACAGGAGATTCGAGCCGTGGAACTTCCCTCTTCACTCAACGGTTTAATCGATCTCACTATCCGGATTGACAACCGGCTAGATCAAGCAGCCAGACGGAGGGGGAAGACCACTCGCACCACCAGTCCAGAGGTTCAGCATCGACGGCCAGAGGTTGCGGTCAGCCCACCTGGAGATTTGGAACCCATGCAGGTGGGGCGAGCTCGGCTCTCCCGGGAGGAGAGGATCAGGCGGAGATCCCTTGGACTGTGTTTATACTGTGGCAGCCCAGAACATCACATCCAGCGCTGCCCAGTAAAAGATCAAGCCCGATAGTAAATCTGAGGCTACTATCGGGTGGGATCTCTGCCAGGAAGACCTCATCAACATCAACACTCCTTCCGGTGAGACTACGGTGGTCCACACATACACTGGATCAGCACGCTTTGGTGGATTCTGGGGCCGAGGGTAGTTTCATGGATTTCAACTTCGCACGCAAGATCAAGATTCCTCTCACCTCCCTCAAACACCCCATTGCACCTTTTGCACTTGATGGACACAAGCTTCCAGTCATCACTCAGACCACCATTCCTGTTTCACTCATCACATCTGGTAATCATACGGAGAACATTTCATTCCTCATCACAGACTCACCTCAGACTCCCATTGTTCTCGGTCACACTTGGCTCCATCAACACAACCCCAGGATTGATTGGCGTCTCGGATCTGTGGTTAGCTGGAGCGAGGAGTGTCATTTGTCTTGTCTTTTGTCTGCTGGTGTTAATGTTTCTGAGTCTGTGTTTCAGGGGGAAGCAGTGGATTTGACTAACGTGCCCGCGGAGTACCACGACCTGAAGGAGGTGTTCAGTAAGTCGCGAGCTGATTCTCTTCCTCCTCATCGTCCCTATGACTGTGCGATAGAGTTATTGCCAGGTATCTCTCCGCCTAAGGGCAAGTTATATTCCTTGTCTATTCCAGAGACGGCGGCCATGGAGAAATATATATCCAGTTCTCTAGCAACGGGGTTCATTCGCCCTTCCTCTTCTCCAGCGGGGGCGGGGTTCTTTTTTGTGGGAAAGAAGGACGGATCCTTGCGACCTTGTATTGATTACCGAGGGCTGAACAACATAACGGTAAAGAATACTTATCCTTTGCCGCTTATGTCTTCAGCTTTTGAGAGGTTGCAGGGAGCGGCCGTTTTCACTAAATTGGACTTACGTAACGCTTATCATTTGGTCCGCATCAGGGAGGGGGACGAATGGAAGACTGCGTTTAACACCCCTCGTGGCCATTTTGAGTACTGCGTCATGCCTTTCGGGCTATCTAACTCGCCGGCAGTCTTCCAAGCACTCGTTAATGACGTGTTGCGAGACATGGTCGATCAGTTCATATATGTTTACCTGGATGACATATTGATTTTTTCTTCGTCTCTCCAGGAACACGTGCAACACGTACGACGAGTGCTTCTGCGGTTGCTAGAGAATGGATTGTTTGTCAAGGCGGAGAAATGCGTTTTTCATGCACAGTCTGTTTCTTTTCTAGGACACATCATTTCGACTGAGGGTGTTCGCATGGATCCTGAGAAGGTTAAGGCTGTGGTAGATTGGCCATCCCCAGAGTCTCGCAAGGCCCTGCAGAGATTTCTGGGGTTCGCCAATTTTTATCGGCGTTTCATTCGCAATTTCAGCCAGCTAGCCGCACCTCTGACCGCTTTGACCTCCCCCAGTTTGACGTTCAGGTGGTCAGACGCAGCTGAGGCTGCGTTTGCCAAACTGAAAAGCTGCTTTGTTTCAGCTCCAATTCTTGTCACCCCTGATCGCTCACGTCAATTCATAGTGGAGGTCGACGCGTCAGAGGTGGGGGTAGGAGCAGTGTTATCCCAGCGCGCATCCTCAGACGGAAAGGTTCATCCTTGCGCGTATTATTCTCATCGTTTATCCCCTGCGGAAGTTAACTATGACATTGGCAATCGGGAGTTGTTGGCCGTCAAATTGGCACTGGAGGAATGGCGTCACTGGCTTGAAGGGTCGGGTGTACCTTTCATTGTATGGACGGACCATAAGAATCTCGAATACATTAGAACTGCTAAAAGACTTAACTCCAGGCAGGCTCGGTGGGCATTGTTTTTCGGTCGTTTCGATTTTACATTATCTTACCGGCCGGGTTCCAAAAACATCAAACCCGATGCTTTATCCCGTCTTTTTGAGCGTTCCGATCGTACTGCTACTCCCGAGCCCATTTTACCGGAGACCATCATTATCTCCGCGCTCAGATGGGAGGTCGAATCGAAGGTTTTGACTGCCTTAGAAGGGGTAACGCCCCTGGCTCGTTGCCCACCGAACCGTTTATTTGTGCCGGAGGGGTTACGGTCAGACGTTCTCCAGTGGGGTCATTGTTCCAGTGTTGCTTGTCACCCAGGGGTTAGTAGAACTAAATTTCTAGTCAAGCAACGATTTTGGTGACCTGGTATGGCTCGTGATGTCCACGATTTCGTCTTGGCTTGCTCGGTTTGTGCTGTTGGTAAGACTTCCAATCGACCTCCAGATGGGTTACTCTTACCGCTGTCTGTCCCTTCGAGACCCTGGTCCCACATCTCGCTAGATTTCATTACCGCCCTCCCACCCTCTAAGGGTAATACGGTGATTTTAACCGTAGTGGACCGGTTCTCGAAGGCGGCTCATTTCATTCCCTTGCCCAAATTGCCATCAGCCAAGGAAACAGCGGTAACTGTCATTGACCACGTCTTCCGTATACATGGCCTTCCGACAGACGTGGTTTCTGACAGGGGTCCCCAATTTGTGTCCAAATTTTGGCGAGAATTTTGTAAATTGTTAGGGGCGACTGTTAGTCTTTCGTCCGGGTTCCATCCCCAGAGCAATGGTCAAACCGAGCGAGCCAATCAGGATGTCGAAAGGGCTTTGCGATGTTTGGCTTCCAACAATCCTTCGTCCTGGTGTCAACAACTCTCAATTGTGGAGTACGCACACAATTCTCTGCCAGTGTCATCTACGGGCATGTCTCCATTTAAGTGTAGTTTAGGGTACCAACCACCTAATTTTGTCAGTATTGAATCCGAGGTGTCGGTCCCCTCTGCAAACGCACTAGTCCAGAAGTGTCACCGCACCTGGACCAGAGCTCGTAGAGCTCTGCTCCAGGCAAGGTCGCGCACCAAGGCTAAGGCCGATCGCCACCGGTCGAAGCCTCCCCGATACGTCGTCGGTCAAAGAGTGTGGCTTTCAACCCAGAACATTCCGATGCGTTCCGTTTCGAATAAGTTGGCTCCCAAATTTATTGGCCCGTTTTCTGTTACCAAAATCATTAATCCGGTAACAGTGTGTCTTAGCCTTCCACCGGCGTACAGGAGGGTGCATCCCGTCTTTCATGTGTCCAAAATTAAACCGGTGATTTTTTCCCGTCTTAATCCGCCTGCCCCGGTTCCCCCACCGCCTCGTATCGTTAATGGGGAAACCACATATTCGGTTAATCGTATTCTGGACTCTAGACGGAGGGGACGCGGTTTTCAGTACTTGGTGGATTGGGAGGAGAGAAGGTGGGTTCCTGCTCGGGACATACTGGATCACCGCCTTATTGATGATTACAATCTTCAGGTAAAGCAGGCTGGGAACGCCAAGGGGCGTTCCTAGGGGAGGGGGTACTGTCACGGTAGGAAATCCTCTGTTTCCTCCGTGTCATGTGTGTGTGTGTTTGTTTGTTCACTCACCTCTGCCATGTGCTCGTTTGATTAAGTGTTGTCACCTGTGTATGATTGCCTTGCTCCAGCTGGTCCTCATTACCCATCAGCTACATATACTCACTCAGTTCTCTTCCTGTTGTCAGATCCACATTTCATGTTCCAGCAGTACCTTTTGGATTATCGTCTCCCGTCTTCGTGTGCAGTGATCATTGTTCGTGTTTGTCGTCTCCGTGTGAGTGTTGGGTCCGTTCCTGGTTTCATCCATTGGCCATCATCACACTCTTCACCGACTTCACGCTTCAACACTCTTCAGCCACCGTAGACCTTCGATCACCATCGCCAACATCCTGGACTCTGTCACATGTTCTATTGTTTATCTGTCTTTACCATCATTTACAATAAATCTGTGTTGATCGCCTGCGCTTGCTTCCTCCACTTTATTGTGTCGTTACAATGTGTCAACCTAGCAAAATTGGAATAAAAGTGTTTAGGTAAACAAGGTTTTTGATTTGGACCCATCCAAATCCCTTCAGGAGTCTTGGTAGCTCCACACGATTTCCATAGAGCTATTTCTGTTAGGAGAGAAAATGTTTGCATGCTTATTAGTGACTCCTGTGCTGTTTCAGCTTCCTTTTTCCTGGGAAATCTGTGTAAGAGAAAAATCTACGTTAGTTGTCATGAGAAACGCTTGTTTTGCCGCTGCAAACCAAAACTGGCTATCAGGATGGACAGGAACACTGAAAAATGCATTCGAAATATCCACTTACAGAAAACCACGCCTGTCAGCTGGTATCTGTGAGAGAATTGTGTAAGGGTTTGGCACATTAGGTGCCCTTGCTTGTACCGCAGCATTTACTGCTTGGAGACCTGGAACAAACCTCCACTCTGTGGGCTGACTTGCTTCTCTGACCTTTTGTACAGGAAAAATGGGTGTTCTTACAGGTGAGTGTGGGCAGGGAACAATTATCCCTCTTTCCAATAAGGCCTGAAATAGTGGCCTTATTCCCTCAAACGCCTCCCTTTTCAGAGGGTATTGGGGTTTACATGGTCTATAATCACTCTTTGGGGTGATAGCTACTGGTTCACACCAATGTTCCCTCTAAGCTGCGCGCGCACGGCCGCGCAGGCCAGCCAAAGTGGCCGCACAATAGATTTGTCAGACGGCGCACATTTTTTAGACCGCACATAAACATTGATGCATTTGCTGTTGTAAAAGAATTAAGAGAGAGAGAAGGCGAGTGTTCTAGAAGGAGAAGAAACTTTCAACCAATCGCTGATCTTGCTACGGTGACAGACACTTTTATGAGCCAATGGTAGCAGCGCATTCAGTTCACACAGGTGCCAGCACGAGCACAGAGTGAGAGCGAGTCAGATGAGCAGCTGCACGGGGCGATCTCAAGAAACTAAAATATTTATTAAGAGGAAAAAGTGATTCAAAACAGTGATTTAAAACAAATTATTGGATTCCTGAAGTGACGCGATAACTTGGAAAAGCTGTCGCTAGAGTGAGGAGAGAGCAAAATAGAGAATTAGAAAGTTTGAAATTTGACATTTGAAAGTTACAGTCAAGTAACGTAAATGTGATTAAAAAATAACATTTTAAGTGTCAATATGTTCAATAAGTGTTGAAATCCTGAGTTAGGTTGATATTTGAAATGTTTACATAATGCTTATTGATAAATCTGTTGAATTGAAGATTAAAAACTGTTCTGCCTTGTGGTTTTTTTGTGAGAATTGCGAACATCTGTGAAGTTCTCCTGCTCCATCTTGGACACGCGAGACAATTAAGTATATACTGAAGGTGTATACTAAAAGGCGAGCCAACCAGAACTGTGCTTTGAACTCATCAGAACTGGTAGGAGGATATTTTTCCTTTTTGTTTCGGACAACTACTACTAATTCGCTGAAACTTAATTTTCCGTATTTTCTTGGATTTTCTTCAAAGGACACTGACTTTGAACTGAACTATTTGAACTATTTAAAGGAACAAACAGTCCTTTGAACCGAATCAATTGATTCATGAATTCAACCCAACTGAGTCATTTAAGTGAATCAAGAATTTGGATTACAAACAAAATGAAACAGTGTTACACTTTTACAAGTATTTTATTTATTTATTTATTTATTTGCACTGTAGTATATGAGAACTGATTTTCAGCTTGAGTTGAACGGTTCAATCTCCTAAACCCAGGTACCTGGTAAATTCAAAGAGAGTGTTAATTACATGTATTGGGATTTATACACAGGCCCACATTGAACATTATACGAGTGTATACACTAAACCCCGTTACACGCTACACTGTCATCTCTTTGAATCTCCTATGGTTAACGCAGGCTCATGGTCATTTTCGGCAGGTCGTGTGGTAGCAAATTGCTCACAGTACTGAAATGTGCGCTCAGAAAAAAAAGAATTTGCTCAGTGCTGAAAAAAATTAGAGGGAACATTGGTTCACACCATTTAATCAAACCCACATCATTTTTATCTTTAGCCCACAGGTAATCACATACTTTGTCAAGAACTTGTTGCGGTAAATCAATACTAGCACACGTCATGTGTGCTGGCAAATTGTTTTGTGAACCTGAATCTGCAGAAACAGCTTTCTGTATTACAACTCTCTCTCTCTCAGCAACGAAAAAAGAAACACAACTTCTCCTGTGTGCTGTTATCTGCTCTGAGAACTGCACGTTATCTGACAACATTTCCCAATCAACAGCCTTGCTACAGGCCTTTGCAAATTCACCTGCTTTTTCCCATGGCTGACTGGTATTTTTTGCAATGGAAAACATGGGATACCAAATTTTCAACATCAAAAATTTGTTCTTGCTTTTCTGTCAATTGAACGAGTGCCACACACCATGAGTCATTCCAGCATATATGGGTTACAGTCAAACCCTCTGTTTTTACAGAAAAAACACTTCTCTTCCCGCTCTCTCTTTGTTATGTCAACAACATGAGCTGTGCAATGCATGTTATCAGCTGGAATGACCTCGCTGGCTGCTGGCAATCTTATCTTCCCTTCAGCATGCAACTCTTCACTCTGAAAGGCCCATTCATACACATATAACAGAGACACACACATAGACAGCATTCTGGGATCCCAACAAGAAATATTCAGGCCTTGGTTGTTACATAAGATGCTAGCATTCATTTTACGCATCAAATCCCTCCCCATGAGGTTTACCGGACACGCGTCAGATAAAAGGAACATATGCATGAACTCGTTACCGTCATGCGTACAACAGAGTGGAGCAGTAAATTCTTCCCTCCCTATATGCCCCGTAGCACTCATAGATGAGTTAAACTGCCCACTCAAGGTGACAAATGGGAATTCATCTTTGCGTATGACAGAGTCAGTTGCACCAGAGTCTACCATAAACAACAATGCCTGTCCCTCAACCATTATTTCTTCGAGAGGCAGTTTAGAGTATGCCTCTCGATCAACAAAGCCTTTATGCCTTTAAAATGAAAGTAAAGTTTGACAGGTTGCCATGGGAACAGCGTTTGAGATATCAAAAATCCCTTCACAATTTATCTTCTACAATGTCTCGGCATCATGTTGACCACTTCTCGTGTCAATCGCATGAAAATCCTAGAAGGAGTATTTAAAAGTTAACTGTATTCAACTGAAAGGCTTAAATATGCCTTTAAAATGAAAGTATAGTTTGACAGGTTGCCATGGGAATAGTGTTTGAGATATCAAAAATCCCTTCGCAATTTATCATCTACAATGTCTCGGCATCATGGTGACCACTTTTGGTGTCAATCGCATGAATATCCTAGAAGGAGTATTTAAAAGAACATAACATGGAACTTTCAAAAAAATCCACCTTTGTGACTGACACACTTCCTGGCGCCTGGTGGTGGCGCTATACCCGAGTGTCACAATAGGCACATCGATGCGATCAGAATATTCAGATGAACAAACCCCCCGCATGGCATCACAATAAGACATTTTTGCCTTAGATATTAGACACTTCCTGTTTCTCTGATTTCGCCATGAATTTGTCGCCTCGTCATGGCAGAACCGTTCGAGATATCAAAAATCCCTTCGCAATTAAGCAAGTCCAATGTCTCGACATCATGATCAACACGTTTGGTGTCATTTGCATGAATCCCCTAGGAGGAGTATTTAAAAGTTCATCACATGCATTTTTTAAACAATCCAAAATAGCCGACTTCCTGTTGGGCGGAGCTAATAGGTTTGATTGTGAAAGTTGTTTGGGTCGATGGGATCTATATATGACCAACTCTCATAAATGTGCGTACATGTTAGCCCGATTTGTGCACCAATATTTTATTTGCATTACAGGGGGGGCTACAGAGCCCTACTGCCACGCCCGTGTTCTAGCGTTTGCCCGGTCCTAATGGCCGACGACTTTGAGGTCTGTGCCAAATTCCCGGTGTTTTCGAGCATGTTAAGGCACCCAAAGTGCATGCCAAATGCTTAAATATGGCTGAAAATGAAAATAAAGTTTGACGTGTTGCCATGGGAGCAGCATTCGAGATATCAAAAATCCCTTCACAATTTATCAGCTACAATGTCTCAGCATCATGTTGACCACTTTTGGTGTCAATCGCATGAAAATCCTAGGAGGAGTATTTATTTAAAAGAACATCGCATGGAACTGTCAAAAAATCCACCTTTTGTGACTGCCACACTTCCTGGTGCCTGTTAGTGGCGCTATACCCGAGACTCCCAATAGGCACATCGATGCGATCGGAATCCTTGGCCGAACATACACAATGCATTTCATCTTAATAAGACATTTTTTGCTTTAGATATTAGACACTTCCTGTTTCTCTGAATTCGCCATAAATTTGTTGCCTCGCCATGGCAACACCGTTCGAGATATCAAAAATCCCTTCGCAATTTAGCAAGTCTAATGTCTCAGCATCATGTTCACCACGTTTGGTGTCATTCGTATGAATTCCCTAAGAGTAGGGATGGGCAATATAAACGATATGCAATATAAACGATATAAAATTGGCATACGATAGAGATTTTAAATCTATTGCACTATCGCGATAATGCGTGTTGATGACTCAATCTACCCGCGAACTTTAGAGCCACGAGCTGCAGCCGAATAAACATGGATGAAAGCATCAGCGAAACAGAGGAGCTCATGAAAAAGGCTGATGCAACATCTATTATTTGGATTTAAGGCGTCCAACAATAAGCAGGAAAATATACTCTGTAGGGCAAGGGTGTTCAATACGGCAATGCTGGTAGATCGCACATAAGTTAACTGCTGCTCCACGTGCGAAATTGGCATTATGGTCTAGTAATTCTCAAACATGCAGTATAGTCCTCACAAGCATTTCAAGTGTTTAGTGTTATAAAAATAATTAACTGTGTTTTTTAGCAGATAGATCTTGTCGGCTTTATCATTTTAAAAGTAGATCACCACACAGAAAAGTCTGGACACCCCTGTTGTAGAGTGTGTCAGGCAAAAGTTCCAGCTAAGAGAGGTAACAAGACTAATCTGGCCATAACGGTTTTCTTTTACTTACTTTTTTTAGCAGTTTGGCTTTTCTAAGGGTCTATGTAACCTGTTCTGAAATGAGTCTATTTAAATTATTATATCGCAATACATATCGCTATCGCAAGAGGCTGCAATGTATAACGCAATATGGATTTTAGGCCATATCGCCCATCCCTACCTAAGAGAAGTATTTAAAAGTTCATGACTGACACATTTCCTGGCGCCTGGTGGTGGCGCTATACCCGGGAGTCACAATAGGCACATTGATGCGATCGGAATCTTCAGACGAACAAACACCCCGCGTGTCATCACTATAAGACATTTTTTGTCATAGAAATTAGATACTTTCTGTTTCTCTGATTTCACCATGAATTTGTCGCCTCGCCATGGCAACACCGTTCGAGATATCAAAAATCCCTTCGCAAATAATGTCTCGACATCATGATTACCACGTTTGGTGTCATTTGCATGAATCCCCTAGGAGGAGTATTTAAAAGTTCACTGCATGCATTTTTTAAACAATCTAAAATGGCCGACTTCCTGTTGGGCGGAGCTTAAATGTTAGAGGGCGAAAGTTGTTCGGGTTGATGAGATCCAATGGTTTTTTTTTGCATTACAGGGGGCGCTACAGAGCCCCCGTGCCACGCCCGTGTTCCAGCCTTTGCACGTTCACAATGACGGACGACTCTGACGTCTGTGCCAAATTTCAAGAGTTTTCGCGTATGTTAAGGCACCCAAAATGCCCAAAAGTGATATAAAAAAAAATGAAAAATTCGAGCAAAAACAATAGGGCTTCCCACCTTTCGGTTCTGCTCCTCGGTGGTCGGGCCCTAATTAAAAAACACTACAACAAATTAAAAACACAACTACAAATTCAAAAACACTACAACAAAATAAAAAACCATAACAAAATAAAAAACACAACAGCAAGTTAAAAAAACATTACAACAAATTAAAAAAACACTACAACAAAATAAAAAACAACTACAAATTTAAAAACACAACAACAAATTAAAAACACAACTACAAACAAAAAACACAACTACATTAACCTACCGGAAAAGGTAGGTATCAGTGGGCAACATGAGACATCGCTGATTGGACGACACTGCAGTTTGGCTTTTGAACCGGAAGTTATTCTTCCTGTAGCGTGTGGTTTGGAGTGGAGGAAGGACAGCAAAATATTTTAGAATAAGTCAGAATTGCGTTAATATATATCCTTTTTTTAAAAAAAAAAAATATATATATAATTATGAGAAGTGCCCTTTATTTCACTTGAGCCCCTGCCCCTCAAAATGTCTGTGCACGTCCCTGTATGGGAATGAACAACAACACTCTCACTTGTATGATGTCACAGCAGTAGGCAGCGCAAATATAACGACACACCTATAATCCCTCCCACTGCGAAGTGATACTAAACTCGATGGGAAAGCTAACCACGCCAAAAGTGAGGTGAGCTGACCCGACCCAAACTAAACTAAACCAAACCAAACCGTGGGGTACTATGCAATGGAAAAGCGCCATTAGCAATCATGTGAAGTTTGGGACAGATCGGACACTGTATGCCTGAGTTCCAGCAACCTGTTTCATAGCGAAACATCAAACTTTGGCTGGCCGAAACAGACACAAATTTTAATATAGAATCAAATCCTTCACAATTTAGCATCACAAAGGCCTTAAGATGAGACTTGCCAAATATGATGATGATCCGACGAAAACTGTAGGAGGAGTTAGTTAAAGTATGACTGCTGGAAATGAGAAAAACTGAGCCAAAATCTGAGAAATAATTCAAAATAGCTGACTTCCTGTTTGGTGTAGGCGTTGCTCCAAGAGACTTTTTTGTAGGGCTTGTAATAAAACATGAGCATACCGAAATTCGTACATGTAAGTTAAACACAGTCCAAGGGCTGCTTCATTCAATATTTGAAAGTGGCGCAAAAACATGTTCCTTCAGGTTGCCAGCTGGTGGTGCTATGACTATAAATGAAAATGGGTATAAAGATGTGTTCAGGTAAGGACTCTTAGCAATCATGTGAAATTTGGGACAGATCGGACATTGTATGCATGAGTTCCAGCAACTTCCTGTTTCGTTGGAAAACATCAAATTTTGTCGGGCCAGAACCGACACAAATATTTACGTAGAATCAAATCGCAATTTAGCATCACAAAGGACTTAAGATAAGACTCGCCAAATATAATGATTATCCGTCGAAAACTGTAGGAGGAGTTAGTTAAAGTATGACGCCTGGAAAAACTGTGCCAAAATCACAAAAATAACTCAGAATAGCTGACTTGCTGTTTGGTTTACGGCTTCGCTCCAAGAGACTTTTTTGTAGGTCTTGTCATGCTACAGAAGCGTACCGAATTTCGTAATTGTACGTCAAACACAGTCCGAGGGCTGCTTCGTTGAAAATTTGTAGGTGGCGCTATAGAGCCATTTTCCCATGCCTAATTCCAAAGCCTACACCACATGTAAATTTTCATCACTCTTGACATCTGTCAATTTCGAGTATGTTTAGGCCCTCTAAAGTCCCGCTGAAGTCGGAGAAAAAAAATAAAAATAATAATAACTCCTTGAAGAACAATAGGGTCCTCACACCCCAGTGTGCTCGGGCCCTAATAAACAAAGAGACAGCATAACATCACACGTATAAACACAATGAACCAGCACAAGACAAGAGACAAGATGAGATTAAATAGGGGAACTAAACGAGGGCAACACCGGTGAAAGGGATAACTAATAATGAATAATTAACAAGGAGAACAAGGGGGCGGGGACTAGGAACGAGACATCAGAGGCACATGACCAATATACAAGGCCATGAGCCTCCACATAAAACAAGAGACTGTCAGAATCCTGCCATCACGATAAAACATAAATATAAAACAAGACCCTTATGGCAGAGTCCTTACAGAAAGAGTCTGGCACTAAATTTACATCAGTTTAAAGTTAAATCAGCACAATTTGTTAAGGAGGATTTCCAATAAGCATGCTTTGCATTAGCCAGCATTAAGAGGTATTTTATGTGGTTTTCAGTAAAGAGAAAGACTTAACAGTGTTAAACATTCATTTATCTTGGAGATGTAGAAGAGTTTGCCATTTTTTAGTTTTGTGGTTACCATTGTTCAAAAGTCACTATGATCCCTCTGTTGGCCCCTGCGTTGGGTCAAGTAGCAGGGTTCCCACACCTTAGTTAACTTCAAATTCAAGGACCTTTTAAGGACTTTCCAGGTCCAATACCCTCAAATTCAAGGACTAAATGTGGCGACACATTTTAAGTGAGAGCAAGGTTACATCGTATTACCTTTTACGATACATTGTTACAGTTTCCTTTCGAGGGAACTTGCGCTGCGTCACTGCTGTGACACTTCAGGGACATCTCCAGGAGGAGAGTGCATCTGAATGTGTATATCAAATTCAACAGTGAATTGCTCAATAGTGAATTCGGCTGTGTCCGAAATAGCCCCCTATACCCTTAAATAGTGTAATATTTGAGGGAACATCCATTTTAAGTGGTGTTCGAAATCATAGTGGAAAATACGGAGTGCACTCATTGAACCCCACAATGCAGCACAATAATGAGTGAACAACAAATGTACACTCACAGATAGCTCGTCCATACAAAATATTTAGCTCATGCCAAATGAATTCTCGCGACTGTGGTGAAGCACTCAAGTGTTCGAAATCAATCACTCGTTTTCATTCACCCTTCAAGTGAAAATATTAGTGGACTGAGGTAGGGAATAGTAAATGAGGCTATAGGGACCTATAGGGACACAGTTTTGGACTATTTAAACCCTGTTCCTTGTCTTACTGCAAAGTCTGTTAGCCTTGTCTGCATTTCGAGCACATCCTGTTTCTTGTTTCCTTGTTTTCCTGTTTTTTTATCTCCTTGTTCCGTGTTGCATTGACTAATGCCAAATGTTTCTGTAATTGTTTGCTGGCTGTCCCATTACCCTGGACCTTAACTATGTTTTTGGGTAACCTCTTTGTGCTTAGTGTTAAAGTAACACTGGTTCAGTGTTGAATCTAATGAGATAATGAAGTGATGAATAATATGATGAACTGTTAACTGTCACTAAAATAAAGATGAATAACAAGAAGTCACCCTAAACAGTGATTCATTCTACCTTTAAGATTTAGACTTAATTTTGCACTCTTTACCCCATAATACAAGTGTTGTGATGCTTTCTGTCTTTTACATTCAGTCTGAAGTGTTAAGACTCTAGATGTGGTTTATATTAATTTAATACTGTGGTTTTGTTTTATAGACTATACACTTTTTTATTACGCGACTCGTCGGAATGTCTT